>NC_043971.1:37330519-37663019 GCF_902148855.1 Sphaeramia orbicularis | reverse complement strand
GAATTAAACCAATAGTTTTGCTGCTAAAGTGTTAACAAACAAACAAACTGAACCAAAAACAATACCCCTTGCCTCCCCTTTGAGGGGTGGGGTAAAAATGTAAAAAAGTAATAAAGTCTTGTTATGTCCTGCAATAACTCAGTATGGTTGAAATTTTGAATTTCAGAGTATTTCAATGAGTGCCTTGTAACCCCCCACTCAATAAATAAATAAAGAAATAAATGCAGCAGTAAAAGTGTTTTTATTACACTGACTGTCCAACTTTTTTTGCAGTTGTGTTCTTTCAGAATGCTGCTGCAAGCCTAAAGCTGTTGTTGCTCAAAATTGTTTTTCATTTCAGAGTTCATTTTCACCAAATTTATTCAACCACTGCCAAAAAAACAAGACCTGAAAGCTCAACTGAAACATGTTGAACTTCAGATTTTGGAAAATTGCGCTCCTCTTTTGTGTCAGAATAAACACACAGTTTTACTCTTTGCAGTGTGGTTTTGTTAGGGTGATGCAATACATATTAAATATTTCCATGTCTGGTAATTCAAGTACAAATGTAGTTTAGTTCTGCCGGTTCACTTCTGTATCCATACTGTCTGAACAAAATGGGAGTAAACTGTCTTATGTAATTGTATTTTTTTGGTTAAATGTATGTGTCTTTGTCTCTTGTCTTAAATGCTATCATATTTGTGATGTTGCTAATGGAGCTGCTGAGATGCAAGAACCATTTTAGATTACTTCAATAAATGATAAAAATTAAATACAATTGAGAGGGGATTCAAACCCTGCATATAGAAGAAAGATCCATGGCCTATGAAGTAAGGCATTTTTTTTTTAGTTATTCTTGAGCCAGACAAACCAAAATCAAATCACTTGATAGTCATTCAGCTTCCAGCCTTCAACTTTCCTTCTGATCGATACATCTGTTCATGAGTTAACTTTCTCTGGGAAGAAAACATGTACTGCAGATCTACAGCCACTTCATCATCATCATAATCATCATTATTTGTATAGTTTTCTCTCTAAGGCTCTGAAAATATATATTTTTTCCCCCCCTCCATTTCCTGCTCATCATTGAGCTGCTTAGAAAACCACACTTAAAGGTCAACATTTTCTTCGACATCTCAGCGCTGAAAATGTCAACTGTTTTTCTTTTCATCTGGATTGATTGAGAGGTCTAAAACATTTGTCTCCTGAGACAGATGCAAAATCATCGGCTCACCATTATGGATTTGAATTATCTGTTTTTTTACCTTTAAATTTAAATGTAGAAACACGTCGGTCTGAACTGAACCGGGAGCAGAGTCATTGTTTCATCAGTGTTTCATTGAAGTGAGCCGATGATCAATAAAACAGCCAGAAAAGATAACTGGGAATTATTTTACTTAGCTTTATTATTTGACATGTTTTCTCAAAGTGTGGTACCAGGCCTTTATTTACCACTGCTACAGAATGTTCCGGGTCTTTATTTGGAGGAGGTTTGTATTAAGAGATAGGACTTTAAAGAGTGGAATAAGTTTAATGAGTAGAAATTGTCCTGTTTAGAACAAAACCACATTTGGATCCACTCATGTCTGTAATGGTACAAGAACTGCGACAACTTTTTCTACAGACATTTGCTTGTAAATTTCTAGAAATGACACTTTTGGTGAAAAAGTTAGACACACACCTGCAGTGACTGAAATGTTTTAAAATGCATACTTCCATTTAAAAAAAAAGAAAAATATCACTCCTTTAAAAGTAACTAAAGGCGAAGACATACCAACTCGACTGCCGATCGTCGACAGAAAAAGAAGCCAAACTATCAGTCGGCTACCGTCAAAACAGTGTGAAGTACACACCAAATCGACGACTGACTTAAGCGTACATTCTGTGCCTGCGTGAGATGTAAAACTGGAAAATGACAGAACATCTTTCTAAACACAGAGCTCGCTGTCATCAGTCATTGTTGTCAGTAGAGAGTGTTGAGTAGTCAAGAAGGGTTGTTGTTGTTGTATTTGTTGAATGAATGGCTAGTAATAAGAAGATACTGGCATTGTCAGCTCTCAGGCTTCTTCTTGTGGAAGAAGAAAGATGTCGCAGGTAAAACCTAAGGAGAAATCACACTATGCTAACAATGCTAACAGTGTTCACTTCATGGAATGAATGAAGTCCATAGGCAACACTGACTGGCACTCATTCAGATACAATAGGAGCAGTGAATGGCCTATTATAGAAGACCATAATAGTGTGAAGTACCTTGGCATAGCTGTATTCACATGGAAACTTCTTGTTCATTGATTCACTAGTCAAGGGCTATCCCTCCACCAAGGGAGGAGGTTTGATTTGAACATTGGTGGGGACACTAAAGTGCTCTAAGGCAGCACTCCTGAAAGTTAATGTTTTTTTGAATTTGCAATCACAATTTCACATCATGTCGAGCTGATCAAACAATCATAGTCAGAAAAAAATTCAGTAATTGACATGTTCATAATGCATATCTGAATATCTGAAACAATACAAGAATTTAATGCATTCTGCAAAGTTATTCTGATGACCAACATATCCATCATTATTTAACCTCTCTTGTGAATTTCCAGCCTCTCCTTCTCCAGCCTCTCCTCTTAATCTGCTTCTGCCTCTCTTCTTCCTCCTCCCTCCTCTCTACTGTCTGTCACCTGACATAAATATGTTGATTCATGACATATGAACAGATTCTGGATACAATGATCATATAGTTTGATGGTACAGTTATTGCCTGAGCAAAAAAGGCTTTTACTCTCAATTATTACATGTAATTTATTCCCCAGAAATATGGATAAAATCACATCTAGAATTACATTTACAATCTGAGGTTCTCTTTTATTTTCCCCACAAATTTCATTTGTGTTTTTTAAACAGTTGCTTTCTTACATAGAAATGTATTAAAATAGTCAGTAAAATAACTTTTAAAAGTGTATCTGTTTGGCATTAAATAGTGTCTTTTACTCAACATCTGTATTGTTGAGCCTCTGCAGTTCTATACCCTTGAACTAACTTACACTTTGACTCCTACAGAAGTGTCTTCTGTCCTGTTTTCTTTTCTTTGACATCCTTTACATCCTAATTACCAAGCACACACATGCACGGGTGTGCGCCTGCACGCTCGCAAACGGACACATGTACAAATGTACATGTAAATGACACCACTGATATTCAAATCCGTCTAGCTGATCTGACTCAGACAGAACAAATGCCAAACAAATTGACAACTTACATTAGTGGTTCAACTAGCAGGTTCCTTTTACAAGTAGATGGAGTGACACCGGGAACGGCCAATCACATGTACGTTAGCAAAACCGCAGAGCCAATCTGAGAGAGATGTCTTCGTTAGTGGCAGGACTTCTGGCAGAAACTGACTGTTAACCATTTGTGTGCCATAATTATTGATTAAACACTACGGACAGTGGTTGTATTAATAGTGACTACACAGTAGTGGCTGGAGATTGGTAGGGATGTGTCCCTAACGTCCCTACACAATTTTGCGCCCCTGCCCTCCACCAATCAGATTGGTCAGACTGAACGACAGGTAGTGGCTGATTACAAATGCTGAATCACCCAAAAAGACTGACAATAGCATTAATGATGGCCGATTGCAGAGAACACACCAAATAGACTCATGTCACCGACCTCGCCAGACTGCCCAATGACATCCAACCACTGAAAATCAGGTTGGGGTGTCTTTGCCTTTAATCAAAAAAATTGAATAGTCGTGATTTCAAAAATAGGGGATTGGTGCGGTCTCTGTAGCCCGAATAATTAATGACCCTTACAACTCTTTTTTGGAATGTGCAGATCTTTTGGAAGTTAGATTTATATGTATTACCCCAGACTTCAACACAATAAGACCGGTATGGCTGGATCATCATGCAGTAAAATATACGTACTTATTCTTTCAGTTAAATTCATATATTTCTAAAGGTACAGCCATGATAATGCCCTCTGGGTCGACTGTGTGCCTGCCCTCAGCATTACAGGTTCACTCTGTATGAAGTCCAACTTGTGGTTCTGTTTCCCCTTGTACTCAACGGTGCCTGCGTCACTCATCCTTTGTTCCTTTCTTTTATTTCTGTCTGCATTAGAAAACTGTGTTCAGAAATGGTCTGGAAAAGTAGCCTCTGTGGACACTACACTGCACTGCTCCATCAATAAAAGCTCCTTGGCATCGAAAAGCTGTTTGATTCATAAAACAGCCACCAGGACACTGGGAAATATAGTTTAATGAGTAATGCCTCTGCCGATTTTTCTGATTTTACATCTGCGCGTTTACACTGAACTCTCCATGTGTTGCGTGCTGGCTGGCTTGTTAATCTAGTTGGACAAAAAACCAGTCCTGGTGCTGTGAGGTGGTGCATGTGTGTGTTTCTGTCTCATCCCTTTGATTTGTTTACACAGCGGTCATCCACAAACACCCAGCCATGCTTGGCCACATTAAACCTCTTCTCCTAATCTGCCACCTCGATTAATGCCAGCTAAATAAGGCACATATACACACACTTGACGGCAGTACACACAAACACACAACTGACTTGGCATTCACAGGTCCAGACAGACTAATCTGTCCAACTGCAGATTGGACTGTGTGGGGGCCAAGGACTGAGCAATCGCAGCATAACACCACCTCTGCAGACTTTTGGAAATGTAACAGCACTAATTTTATAAAGAGAGGAAAGAGTTTAATTAAAAAAATACAAAAAAAAAAAAAATGAAAACCCACTGTAGCTGTACCATTACTTTTTCGTTGTAAATATGCAAGTTATTGTATACATGTCAAATATTGCCCACTGGCTGCATTAATAAGTCGCATTTGGCTCTGTAACTTTAATTTTGAAACAATTCCATCACCAAAATCAATATACAGCACCTTTGCTCATCACCCGTCAGTAGAAATTAGAGTGAAAGAGACCTCGGGAAACCATTTACAGCAGAATAATTAGCTCCACAAGCCAGCTTATTGGATGCAGCACAGCGTTGACAAGTCCTAAACAAACAAAACAGCCTTAAAACTTCATTTTAATCAAGCTCTGTTCATTATGCTGCGGAATTCTCACCCTCCTGTAATTCAGAGCCAAGTATCTTGGAGTGTAATTCCTTAATGAGTGTAGGGAAAAAATGACACAATATGTTAATTACCTCCTGCAAGAGGAGCGCAAACATCTAATTTAAGAAAATTAATGTGAGAGGGGGAGCTGGTGAAATGACGGCAGAGACAGCAGAGGTCAGGAGGTGCTGTTAGCTAACAAGGGGCTGCGTACAAATCAGTATAATCGGCTCAGGATAAGGTCTGTCGGAGCCTTCAGGAGGCCGGGGCTGGAGCTAGCGGCGCTGCCAAGTTCTCAAAAGTCTTCAGTCAACCCATCGACAGAAAATGTGGAAACATCTGTCACGGATGGGAATTTAAGGGGGGCTGGGGGGGTGCCTCCAGCAAACCAGTGAAATAAACAAAGTAAATGCAACTAAGTTTTGTAGAGACAGATGTGCAGGAAGGTTTTAGTTCATCACCAGGGAGGCAGTGAAGAACTACATGGGAGCCATTCATAATTAGAAGCGCTGTTTGTGGATTGAAATGATTTACTTTGTCATGAGTTTATTGTAATGGCTCAAAGTGCTGTAACTCCACTCTCTGTTTCAGTTCTCAGTATCTGATTCTATACTGTTGCTCATAAAGTTGTAAAAATTTGGTTTTCAGGGAGATTCCACCTTTTATTCCTATTTATACATTATCATTAATCACCTTTGACCAGGAGCAATGATCACATAGCTACACTTGATTTATAAAGAATAAATCACATTGTCATAATCATTTCACGAGAAGAGGTAAAATTATTTTATTCTAACTTTATAACCAACAGTGTATATTTAATCAGTGTGGATAAAGAACATCATGAGTGACAAACAATAATACAAACATTCTTTAAATTTGACTTACATAGTGTCTAATGTATTTGTTTAGGTCTGTAGAGGCTTGAATTAGAGCCAGATCTGTATTTCTAATTTCTCTGTTTAATAAGTTGAAATGATCCTTGTACAAAACCTAATTTTGACGCTTTCACATTTCTGATGTTAAAAGTACTACAATGCAATTTTCACACAAGTATTTTCCAGAAAAAAAATGATAAAGCCCTAGTGTTCCATTGGATAGAAGCTATTTATTGCTTAACAGAGCTTTAGTTGAGTAAACATTCCTTTTTTGTTGGGCTTGTTAGTTTCTACAAATGACAGTTTTCCACAAAAAGACACACACCTGCAGTGACATGATCAGCAGGTGTTAATGTAGAACAATAAATGTAAACAGCTGCATTACATTGTTCAATGATTTAAATTCATCTTGTACATATGAACATTGTGCTGAACTAGTAGCATATTACATGACAGTATAGTATAGTATAGTTTATTACAGTATTGTTTATTATTGTTTATCATAGTATAGTTTTTTTTTATAGTATGGTATAGTTTATTATTGTTTATTATAGTATAGTATAGTAGAGTAGAGTAGAGTAGAGTAGAGTATAGTTTTTATTGTTTATTATAGTATAGTTTATTATAGTATACTATAGTTTACTAGTGTTTATTACAGTATAGTATAGTATAGTATAGTTTATTATAGTATTGTTTATTATTGTTTATCATAGTATGGTTTTTTATAGTATGGTATAGTTTATTATTGTTTCTTATAGTATAGTATAGTATAATTTTTATAGTTTATTATCAATCAACCTTTATTTATAAAGCGCTTTTCATGCACAGATGCAACACAAAGTGCTTTACAGAATTAAAAACAATTACACAATAAAAACAGAAAAACAATTACAAAGAAAACCCCTCCCTCCCACCCTCCATACTAAACACACACACACACACACACGCACACACACGCACACAACAGGGAGACATGGCATGGCACTGAGGATCAAGGAAACGCCACCTTTGGGGCTATCCACATTGGGAGGAGCCGCAGGCCGTGCCATCGGGGGGACCGGCACCCAGGCCCCCCGACTCCGACAGACAGGTGGACCCCCACATCGAAGGGAGGACCCCCAGCCAGCCGGGCCAAAGGGACCCAAGGACAGTACCCCCACTAGCAGACCAGACACAGCTCCCAGTGTGGAGGACCCCCCTGAGGAAACACTGGCGTTAAAAGCTAAAGACTAAAAGCATAACATAGGACTAAGAGAATAAATAAAATAAAATAAATACAGTACCAAGAGTAAAATACGTAAGATTATAAATAAAATAGAATAGATAAAGTATCAGTGATAAATAAAACAAAATAAGAACAAGAAGAGTTTAAAAAATTAGTTAAAAGCCTGATTAAAAAGGTGTGTCTTTAATCTTCTTTTAAAAATAACAACAGTCTCTGCAGTCCTGAGGCTCTCCAGCAGGCTCTTCCACAGGTGGGGGCCATAGTGGCTAAATGCTGCCTCACCGTGGGTTTTTGTTCTGGGTTTTGGTATGGTTAAAAGGCCAGTGCCGGAGGACCTCAGGGTCCGCGAGGGTTGATATGGTAAAAGCAGATCAGATAAATAGGAGGGCGCAAGGCTGTTAAGACATTTAAAAACCAGCAAGAGAATCTTAAAATCGATCCTGAAGCGTACGGGGAGCCAATGCAGCGACTCTAAAACCGGTGTAATGTGCTCCCGCCCTCTGGTCCTTGCTGAGTTTTGTAGTAATTGGAGATTTAAAATACTCTTTTTGGGAAGACCAGAGAGCAGGGCATTACAGTAATCTAAGCGACAAGAAATAAAAGCATGCATTAGCACCTCCGTACTGGCCTGAGAGAGAAACGGGCGGACTCTGGCTATGTTCTTAAGGTGATAAAAACCTGTTTTTGTTATATTTTTGATATGTGGGATATAGTATATAGTAGTATACTAGTAGTAGTACTACTAGTATACTACTACTAGTAGTAGTAGTATAACTATAGTATACTATAGTTTATTATTGTTTATTACAGCATAGTTTATTACAGAATAGTATAGTACAGTACAGTACAGTATAGTACAGTATAGTATAGTATAGTATAGTTTTTTTATTGTTTATTATAGCATAGATTATTACTGTTTATTATAGTATAGTATAGTATAATATAGTATAGTATAATTTTTATAGTTTATTACAGTATACTATAGTTTATTATTGTTTATTACAGTATAGTTTATTACAGTATTGTATAGTATAGTACAGTACAGTATAGTATAGTATTTTATTGTTTATTATAGCATAGATTATTACTGTTTATTATAGAATAGTATAGTATAGTATAGTAAAGTTTTTTTATTGTATATTATAGCATAGATTATTACTGTTTATTTTAGAATAGTATAGTATAGTACATTATAGAATAGTACAGTACAGTACACTATTGTATAGTATAGTACAGTACACTATAGAATAGTATAGCTAATACTCAAGCTAATATTAGAGACCTGGTATTTAACTCCTGGAAGTACAGTATTTGCTTATATTATTGCATCATATTCTTCCTGTGCTTAAATTTAATTCATACTGTGTATCAAGTTTGTCTTAAAAAATATGTTAAAACGACCAGAGTTTACTTTTTGTTATTTCGCTACAAAACTTTTTCACTTTGTTTCCTCTGCATTTATGAGTGGGAGCTGTAAAGTTTGGGAAAGGTACATCATTTAGCTACAAACTCTGACACAGAAACACTGCCCGTTTCTTCCTTTTTTTTTTTGGTGCATAAACAATGACACTGTGTCGATAATTAATTGGCTCTCAGTGCGTCTACTTTCTGCGTAGTTAATGGACATTTCAGGAGCTTTTTATTGATGTGAGATTGAACTCCTGCTTTATTTCCTTCTGTGCTGGGTGCAGTGGTCTAGGATACACAGTAGGTTGACACAGATACAGAAAAAAAGTGATGTTTTCAGTTTCAATTAGTTATTTGACAAACTCAGCACAGCATAGATGAGTATTGAAAAATGAAATTGATTAAGTCCGTTGAGACGAGCGGACCTCGATCTCGTCCTTCTGGCTGGCACTCCGCTGCTTTTCATTGTCTTCTGACTTATTTATCCAGGCTTGAGGCAATATTAGCTGTAGCGTGTTCCACAACGCACACACATGCATGTGCTCGCATAAGTCTTCAGAGGGGCAACCCTATTAGGGAAAAGCAGAGACATCTTGCGCAGCTTGTCTCTGCGCACCAGCATTAGAATTTCAAAGTAGCTTTTGATTGTTTGATCTCATATCCAAAAATGATTGTTGGATGTAAAAAAAAAAAAATAGAAGTATGAGGAAAAGCAATTAACATAAAGCTGTGGTTCTATTAATACCCAGTTTCCTCTGTAGTCTGTGGCTGGTTGTGATCCATAATTAACAGTGAACAGATCCCATTTTCACCTTCTGCTGTGGTTCCCCAATAGACCGGTTCTCAGGAGAGCCCAGAGGAACAGCAGATGATGCTTTACACTAGGCTCTGCAGAAAACTAAGAAAGACCTACCATATTTTCTAATATAACAACTTGTCAAAATGGATACTAGCAGCCAGGGATTTTAATATGATTATGCATAAGCACATTTCTGGAATTTTTTGTTAAATGGCAGCAGTTAGTAAGATGAATGACATGTATAGTGTCACTGAGCTGATTGTCATCTAAACAGCTGCAACGCAATGGAAAATTACAACTGAACAGAACCACCTGGCAGAACCGCCATATTTGCTTTACTACATTAACTGATTTTTAATTTAAGAGAAGAAACAAAACATATAATATTACAAATAGGGATGCACCGATACCACTTTTTTCCAGACCGAGTACGAGTACTTGCATTTGAGTACTTGCTGATACCGAGTACCGATACGAGTACTTAATAATCCCATTCCAGTTCTTAGTTCGTTTTGTAAATGTACTTTATTGTTGTTGTCATTAGTCTGACTGGAACAAAGTGCTGCTACTGACATTTAATGTGTTGGAATGAGTGTTTCTCAATTATTCCACCAGAGGGCGCTGCTCTGAATTAACCATACTGGACAAATACCACGAAGAAGAGGAAAGTTTTTTGAGAAGAAATAGAAGAAAGTCAGTAATAATAAACACGGAGACGACAGAGGCAACACTGATGTGATACTAATATTTTCGCTGGTAAGGTTTAAAAGCTTAGCTTCAGCAGGTAGAGGAAAGATAATTGAGTGAGAAGTTTTGTTTTCACTTTAGCTGACGGGGGTCCGCACCACTCCGTACTCCCGCTGGTATTCTCATTCTGAGTATGCATCTGCCAGCACCTGGAAAACGTATGGAACGTACGCAGAGTACGGACAGAACGCTGCGTCCGTATCTGTCTGTGTCTGTAACGTTACTTGCAGTCAGCGTTACTTTTATCCCCGTTGTTTATTTTGAAAAATCTCCACACTCTTCACACTCTCCACACATTATTCCACCGCCACGTACCTGCTGCACTGAACTGTGAACGTCAAACGGCTGTAGGTGGTATCAGTGCATTTGTATCAGATATCTTTTACAAGTACAAGTACGAGTACACACACTGAGTATCGGAGCATCCCTAATTACAAATCTCCCAAAACAACACACCCACCCAATAGCACAACACTCTTGATAAAACTACGTTCCCCAAGCTTCTATGCTGACTATCATTACTAAAGGCACATAAAGTGACAAGATACAATAAAATCTTGAATCTAATCTTTCTAAAACTACATTCCAAATGTAGTGTTTCTAGAGCCCCACTCATACTTATGTTCCAAAATTTTGCCGTAGCAACATTTTTCTCAATAGCTGAGCTCTCATCTACATGTTAATAGTATTTTAGGTAAATAAAACCGATTTTTTTATCTGTTAAACCCTGGGATATTTGTTTGTACACTGTAAGCCCGGAATTTGTATTTACTAAAATGCTTTAATTACAATGGACTTAAATGATTTAAGTTTTATGATGTTGCTATAAAATGTTAAGTATATTCTACTCATTTGTAGACATAGTTGAAAGTACGAGAAAGTTTAAGTTGAATGGAATTAAATCACTAAGTTTTAGTCATGACCACAACTGTTTTATCTTCGCACTGCATTGTGGGTATTGGGCATGTTGTTGAAAATGTGTTATTTTTCTGTGCAGGGGTTCAGTGGGGTTGTGGTGTTAGTGTTAATTTGGATTTAATGTGTGTATGGCAGTGTTTATTGGCCTTTTTGTGTTTGTTTTTGTATTTTTGTAGAGCTGCACCATGAGTCAGAGCCAGAGAAAGAACAACAGCTTTCCTGTTCATCTAAGACTGTTGTTTTATGATGGAATCTTAATATCTTGTCAAATTAAGAGCACTTCCTGTACTGGCAAATGACATTGAGCTAACTTCCATTCATGCTACAATATATTAAGTTGAATAATTTTATAACTATTTTGGTCAGGAATAGGATTTTGAGTTTGATCAACTTAAAAAATGTTGTGTAATCAATGATAAATTAATCTGGCTGCAATTGAGAAAATTAGTCAGTGTAACCTAAAATGCTGAGTTGAATGGTTGGATAGTGGGGTTGATTTTACAACAGATTTAAAGCTGCAGTATGTAGGATTGTGGCCAAAACTGGTACTGCAATCACATTCAAAATACTGTAGAACGTGGTATCCTCTCCTCCTCCCCCCAGGCTAGGGGTTGCCAGATCCCGCATGAGCGTCCACTACTAGTGTTTCCTCTAATCCTTGCCACCACACCATAAATTTCATACAAAAAAATCATCACCAGACTTATTCTACATCAGTCTAATATATAACAGGCCAGGACAAACGTCCTGCACACTCAAATGAAAGTTTGCGAAGATTCAGGAGATAGAGAAAAGGGAAATGAGCATTAGGTTTCACTTTTACTACAAACCGCACGATCGCTCTAACCCCCCCCACCACCACCGAACCACGGACGCCGAACTACCGACCCCCCCGCCGAACCACAGACACCGGACTACCGACCCCCCCCTTCCGGACTACCGATCCGCCCCACACACACACCGAACCACAGACGCCGAACTACCAACCGAACCCCCCCACACACACCGAACCACGGACACCGGACTACCGATCCCCCCCCCCCCGCCCGACCGAACCACGGACGCCGAGCTACCGACCCCCCCCACCACCACCACCGAACCACGGACCGAACCCCCCGTTCGGATTACACACCACTAAATGAACAGGTCACTTCCACAGAAAACACTGAACTACAAGGAGCTACCATGGCAAGAGAGAAGTCCTACAGCAGTACCCGGTCTGTTCACCAGTCCCGGACCGGCAGTCTCTTCACTGGGGCCAGGAGAAGAGACTGCAGCCCGGCCCTGGGAGAAGGGACCGGGTGAAGAGGCCGCGACCCCAGCTCTGAGTGGCTCTTACCGGTGGTCAGACTGAGGCAGGGCCGGCGTCGGTCTTCAAATCCTTCTCCTCTTTCAGCCGTCTCCATGTTTCTGAATCATCTCCTATACATGTCCTTGTTTTATTTCTCACTTTGTCACGATGTATTTGGGAATAATAAGAGGCCTTTTAGGTTTAATAACGTCAGACATTTGTGGTCAGAAATGTTCCAGCTGCAGCTCAGTGGAACTGGCAACCTGGATGCTGAAAGGCTTCTGACTCTGTGATTAGCAGACAGGTGATGGGCGGGGCATCAGACCAAAACACACAATGTCAACATAAACATCATTTCAGGGCTGACACTGAGGTTTTCAAATGCAAATATTCTGGCTGGACTACTACTGTCAGTGAGATCAGTATTTGAAATGAACAGGATTCCTTAATGTCTGGTGACAGTCAAGGCAATTTTACAGTTACTTAGAACATAATTCCTACATACTGCAGCTTTAAAGTACAAATAACTTGTCTTTTAGTGTTTTCTACTTAATAGTTTAAGTTCAATACTTTTAGCATTAAAGTTGCACCTACTTAAACCAATTGATTAGTCGATCATTACTCAAATCATTTAAGTGCAATCACTTGCCTCAAATTTTTTGAGTAAACTCTATTTATCTGGGCTTATGGTGTAGCCTGAATTATTTTAATGTAACATAAAACAATGGATTAGCTGATACAAGAGGCTTCATTCATATAAAATCAAGTTATGATAAAAAAAAAAAACAGTAAAGGTAAAACTAAATGAGTAATTATTGCTTCATAATGCAAACTTTATTTCTGCTCTTTGTCTTGTTCAGTGAGTTTTTGTAGAGAAATGATATTTTTAATGTTGGATCTGCGTAGCTCTGCAAAGTTTGTCACATTGGTCTATTGTTTTATGAAATTACTCATGACATACACTTCTCTTCATCATGTCAGTTGATTGGGTCATGAAGGAAACACCCGAAGGAAGACAAAATGGACTCCAATGGACACCATGACAACAACTCAATGACCTAGACTTTGCGGACGACCTCGCGCTACTGTGTCATATGCATGTACAGATGTAAACAAAGACAGATGAACTGAACCATCTTTCAAAGAGCGTCAACCTGCGAATACATTCAGGAAAGTCCAAAGTTCTAAAGTTAGGCAAAAAAATCAAGTAATCCTGTCATAGTCGATAAAGCATCACTGGAAAAAGTGGAATCTTTTACTTACCTTGGGAGTATCAAACAACTGTGAAAAACAAGGCAGAACAGAAGCTGATATAAAAGTAAGAGTCAGCAAAGCAAGAACAACATTCACCCAATTAACAGAAGTTTGGGAAGCCAGAAAGATCTCACAACGCACAAAGATACAGCTTTTTAATTCAAATGTGAAATCAGTTCTCTTGTATGGCTGTGAAACATGGAAGACCACACAGACAACCCTAAAGAAAGTCTAGACATTTGTCAACCAATGCATGAGAACAATCCTTAACCCATAAAGACCCAGTGCTACTTTTGTGGTAATTACCAAATGATTTTTTTTCTCTTTTCTTAAGTGATTTGTCACTATTTATTATGGAATAATCCTCTGTATTTCACATTTTTCTGGTGAAAATCAAGTATTTTTCAATATGTAATATATGTAATCATATAGATGTTTATAAAAGCTCAGATTAAACTCAAGGGTTATACCAAAAAACAGAGAAAACTGAAGAAAAGGTGACTTTTACAGTAAAATACATAATTAACTGAATATAAACCAAGCGTCTCCATCCACTGTCATTGATCCAACTCCATGGGTTTTACTGGAGAATCAATGTTGTAGAACAGGGGTGTCAAAGTGATTTTAGTTCAGGGGCCACATTCAGCTAAATTTGATCTGAAGTGGGCCGAATCAGTAAAATAATAACATAATAATATATAAATGATGTCAAATCTAAAGTTTTGTCTATGTTTATGAACGAAAAAAGTAAATTTACATTATGAAAAGGTTTGCATCTACAAACTATCCTTTCAAACAATGTGAATAACATGAAGAAACTGAAAAAAATAAGTGTAATTTTAACAATACTATGCCTCAGTTTATCATTTACACATGTATGTTATAACTTCCAGATCACAGTGGATCTACAAATACACAAAACATTTAGTAACAGACAGAAAATTGTTAAAATTGTGCTTATTTTTCTTAAGACATTTAAGGTTGTTCATATTTGCTCAGGTTATTCACATTTTTTGTTTTAGTGTATATTAGGGATGTCCAATATTGGCTTTTTTGCCAAAAACCGATATCCCGATATTGTCCAACGCTTAATTTCCGATTCCGATATCTACAGATACTGCTGCCGATATATGTGGGATATTAAACTAATTTTAGGTAACATCACATATCTCCTGTCATGGAATTAACACATCATGCCTGATTTTATTGTGATGCCCCATTGGATGCATTCTCAAATGCAACAAGGCTTTCAAAATGTAAACACTGTCTGTGCAAAGAATACATACTTCAACTGAAGTTGTGGAAAAAATGTCATATTTATTTATTTTCTCTCCCTCCCTCCATGAGTCTATTACAGTGTGGCAACTCTACGGTACAATTTTGAAAACTGCACATTTCTTTCAGCAACAAATAATGCTTCATCTACACGTCGGTAAATGCCGGTGAAATCAAGGCATTATTTTATTGGTTTTAATGATAGGCAAAAAAACCGATAATGATATTCACCGATATTACATTTTTATGCCAATATCGGGCCGATAATATCAGTGGGCCGATATTATCGGACATCCCTAGTGTATATACATGAAAATATTTACTTTTACATAGAGAAAAATTTGGAGTTGTCATTATTTATATGTTATTATGATAGTATTTTACTGGTCCTGCCCATTTGAGATTGAATTGGTCTGAATGTGGAACCTGAACTGAAATGATTGTTAATATTTTAGTGTCATTTTTGCATTTCACAAATTCATCCCAAGGGCCAGACTGGACCCTTTGGCGGGCCGGATTTGGCCCCCGGGCCGCATGTTTAACACCTGTGTTGCAGAAGATGACGGTGTTTCCACCAATGGGTCATATCTGATGAGTATGAAATGATGACAAACAGCATTTTATGCCAATTATTTACATGCATTGACAGAATTAGTGGATTAACAGGTATTGTAGATTTTAGATCAGTAAATGGTTTTGGTCGCTGGCGGATGTTTGGATCTTTTTGGGTTAAGATCAAATGTCAAGACGAGGTCACAAATGAAAAACTGCGGGACAGAACTGAACAGAAACCAATTTGAAGAAGAGATCAGACAACGGAAATGGCGCTGGGTAGGACATACCCTCAGAAAACCAGGCAACAACATCACAAGACAAGCACTAGAGTGGAGCCCAAAGGGAACATGAGGCAGGGGACGACCACGTGAAACACGGAAACAGTGTAAAAAAACCACACAGAATGAAGTTAGCGTAGAAGGAGCTACCAAGGAGTGCCCAAGATAGAAAAAGATGGAGGTCACTTTTGGGTGGCCTATACCCTGCCAGGGGTGAAAGGTGATGATGATGACGATGATGATGATGATGACGATGATGATGATGACATACGCTGGTCTCTGTTCATTTCTTGTCAACATTTGCCCATTCAAGTGTTTGTTGTTTGGATTATGTTCTGTTTTTTTCGCCAACAAGGGCTTTGATTGAGCTTTTAGTTCTTCCAACACATGGATGTATAGCATGCGTAAATTACTACAAGCATCACATAGCATTACCATGGCAACACAGACAAAACTGCAGCTGGGCTTAACAGTGTGCCTTCCTAAGTCAAGAGTCTTAAAAAAAATCCAGTTTGTTGTAACCACATCGACAAAGGAAACAAACAATTCACACTTCTATTGTTGCTCTCTTTAATGAACCTACACCGGAAATATCAAATATGAGCCATGCAGGTATATGTCCATTTATAACCAGACACACTGGCGTTGGGATATAATCTATATGATACGAAGATGACACTTGAACATCCCAAACCAACAGCTTTAAGGTAATTTATTGATATATTTACAACTTAACTTGTCGTTGCTGCTCAAACTATAAAGCCTTTGCATTTGCTATAGTGAATAATGTAATGCTATTGTGTCTGCAGTTAAAATACAACAAAAACAATAGACTGTCTCAGCATTTGTACCAGTGCGTAGTCGTATATAGAGATATTTTGTAGACTGAAGTTTATGTAGAGGAGGAAAATACTTGTATAGAAAAATATCTGTATTAGTGTGAACAGGGCATGTGTTTGTCTCCAAATGAATAAGTGAAACAGCAGCAGTCTTACGATCATGATAAAAAACACATCACCTATGTGTAATCGTGTAATCCAAGTTGTCCTTGCCCAAATATTCATCTTATTTGCCCATTAATTTTGCAAAAAAATATTGCACTTCCCGCTTTACATGTTTCAGTAGGAATGCTCATAAGAGGCAGTGAACTTCACTAGAGCAGCAAAATGTTACTGGAAATCAATATATTTATCGGTCTTCATACTCTATCCGCAACTTCAACAGCAGAACAACTTTCTCTTCTGTCAAACTACTATTAAAGCCACAATAAACAACTTCTAAGACGATAATGGATCAAATGAAAACACAGAGTGTCCGGTAATGATAAATTCACAGATAATCACCACCGACTACAGCTGCCCTCAGCTCAGAGGAGCTTTACGACAACCTTTAGCTCATTATTATTATTATTTTTTTTTTTTTCAGTATTTCAATGCACACATTTAACCCATAAAGACCCAGTGTTCATTTTGCAGTCATTCCCAAATAATTTTTTCTCTCTATTTAATCTTTCTAAAGGGATTTATCACCATTTATTATAATACTATCATCTGTGTTTTGTTTTGGTTTGGTTTTTTTGTGAAAATATGGTATTTTCCTATATTAAATTTACCGATCATGTAGATCAGGGGTGTCAAACTCATATTAGTTCAGGGGCCACATTAAGCTAAATTTGATCTCAAGTGGGCCGGACCAGTAAGATGATAACAGTGAAAAAAGTAAAATTATATTATGATCAGGTTTACATCTACAAAGTTTCCTTCAAAATCTGAATAACATGAACAACTTGAATTGTCTAAAGTAAAACAAGTGCAATTTTAACAACATTATTCCTCAGTTTATCAGAATATTGGTACAATTGCATTTACTTTTCCTCAGACATTTCCGTTTGTTCATATTTGTTCAGGTTAATCACATTTTTTGTAAAAGTATAGTTTGGTAATGTAAACATTTTCATGTAATTTGACTTTTTTACACCAAAAAAACAAAGAGAAATTTTGGGGTTGTCATTATATACAGGTTATTATGATAATATTTTACTGGTTCTGACCCACTTGAAATCTAATAGGTCTGTATGCATCTGTATGTGGAACCTGAATTAAAATGATTTTGACACCATTGATTGTTAATATCTTCAGTATAATTTTTGCATTACACAAATTCATCCCGCGGGCCAGATTGGACCCTCTGGCGGGCCGGATTTGGCCCCCTGGGATGTAGATGTTCATAAAAACTCAGATTAAAGTTGAGGGTTATTATATCAGAAACAGAGAAAACTGAAGAAAAAACTGACTTTTTCAGTAAAAATATCAATAACTGAACATATAAACAAGTGCCTCCATCCACTGTCATTGATCCAACTCCATGGGTTTTACTGGTGAATCAACGTTGTAGAAGATGACAGTGTTTCCACGGTAACTACAGAGCCTCTGAACGTCCAAATAGGTCATATCTGATGAACATGAAAAGATGACAAACTGTATTTTACACCAATTATTTACATGCATTGATAGGATTAGCGGATCAACAGGTATTAAACATTTTAGATCAGCAGATGGTTTTGGTCGTCAGTGGATGTTTGGGTCTTTATGGGTTAACACCCCTGTGGCATCATGTCTGACCTGAAGTGGGGCAGCAGTCTTCATCAAAAAAGCCCTAAAAAGGCACCTGAAGTAACCAAATAAACAGCTGAAAGCATGTATATATGGTAAAACAAAACAAACTCCAATTCAATCGTAATATTAGTCTTTGTCAGCTGGATTTGAATGTTTGAATTAAGTGTTCCTAACGATAAAGTTCTGTCAGGACTAGTTCTATTACACCCAAAAAATTACTCGTTGTTTTGAGTGAACGTATCATTGGCCTCAAGTATACATTTAAGTCCATAGAATTTATAGCACACATTATATTGTAATATATTAATACTCTACAAAACATCGCTGTTTGTGAATAGTTTTCTTTTTATTATTGTGAGAACAAAACTAATATATTTTGGGCATAAACTGTGCATAGCCACATCCAAACAGATCAGTTATAACAGCTCCTGTATATTACAATCACAATATCTATACATTAGATAAATCTGAGGTATTGACCACCTTCTTCCCTCGGCCCCTGAGGCTCCTGACAACAGCAGTTTATCTCCATAACAATCAGGCCGGCACTAAATACATCAGCACAAAGGAGACGATAAAAACACAGTATTCAGCTCTATTGATTAGCATTGTTAATTTTTTGCTCGGTGGTGCGGGCTAAGCGAGGCTGGGGGGCTGCTGGAGAGACCACGGTCTGCAGAGCTAACGAGGACCGGCGATGAAGTTCTGGTACAAGGAAGCAATGAATCAAGAAAATAAAAAAAGTATTTTATTTCTGTATGTGACTGCCTCTGTATAACCACTATCACTAACTCATAACAGCAGTAAACAATGTAAAGTAGAGGCTTTCCTAAACACACCTTCATCCAGCTGCTTTAATGCGCACTTTGATAATATGAAGATTTAAGAAAATTTTGATATACAGTGGTCCCTCGTTTATTGCGGGGGTTACGTTCTAAAAATAACCCGCAATAGGCGAAATCCACAAAGTAGTCAGCTTTATTTTTTACAATTATTATATATGTTTTAAGGCTGTAAAACCCCTGTTGAGCCGCATTTTGTAATAAATTCCCATTATGTAATAAAAGTTAAAAATGTAATAAGAATGTCACGTCATCTTGTAATAAAGCCGCATTATGTAATAAACTGACACATTTTGCAATAAACTACCTCAATGCATTATTTAGTAAGTTATTACAATTTGAGAAATTTATTACAAAATGCACTTGACACCTTTTTATTTTCAGGAGAATGGACTAGAGCTTATCTCTGTGACATAAATCCATAAAACACACAATAAATGTTTGCTGTTCAATCTGAGGGTGTCAAGGAACATTTTTCCAAGATCATAAGATACTGTACAGGGTGGGGAAGCAAAATTTACAATATTTTGAGGCAGGGATTGAAAGACAGTGTATGACCAATTAGTTTATTGAAAGTCATGAGAATTTATTTGCCCCAAGAAAATTGACATAATAGAAAATGTTATTATTCTATGTGTCCTCCTTCTTTCTCAATAACTGCCTTCACACGCTTCCTGAAACTTGCGCAAGTGTTCCTCAAATATTCGGGTGACAACTTCTCCCATTCTTCTTTAATAGTATCTTTAAGAAAGTCGACATTGCTGTGTGATGTTCTATTGGTAGCATGTTCTAAAACGCCCCGAATAGCAGAATCCAGAGGGTTTAGATCTGGGCTAGAAGGCGGCCATAAACACGATTCCCAAAAATTGCTAAACTTGGATTTGTTGCTGTTGTCAACAAGTGTTTTGGTGTTCTTGTGTGAGATTTTAACTTCAAATCATATTTTACTGCATTTCTAACGGTCTTGTTGTCTACCTCAAGTTCAATTGCCATTTTTCTCATGGATTTGGTTGGATCCTTTAGGATTTTGGATTTGAGAGCTTTAATAAAAGCTTCGGTACGTTTTTTGTTGCTTCCTCCGCTTCCAGACTTTCTCGTAATAGTTTTGCTCATAGTCATTCTCTTCTTTCCATTATAAACAGTCTTTATGGACACTCCAACTATTTTTGAAATCTCCTTTGGTGTGACGAGTGCATTCAGCAAATCACACACTCTTTGACGTTTGCTTTCCTGATTACTCATATGGGCAAAAGTTTCTGAAAAGGTATGGATAATAGTGTTAGGTATGATTATGACATCAATATATGTTTGGTTTCAAAACAATTGACGTAGTGCCTGCTGAGAAAAAACAACTAAATGTTCATTGTAAATTTTGCTTCCCCACCCTGTATCAGACACAACTGACATGGCAATATAATAACAATGTGCTAAATCAATCTTTAAACTGTGTGGTTAAAGTTCTGATTCCATTACCTGTAGCTCCCGTGACTAATTTCTTCTAAATTGCTCTGAAATTATATTAATTTGGATTGTTATTACATAATGAACCATGTCATTACATTTTTTTTTCTAAATAAAAATGTGTCAAGTGCATTTTGTTATAAATGTCTCAAATTGTAATAACTTACTACATAATGTGAAAAAATTTACTATATAATTCGTTGACGTAGTTTATTACAAAATGTGTCAGTTTATTACATAATACGGCTTTATTACAAGATGACGTGACATTCTTATTACATTTTGAACTTTTATTACATAATGGGAATTTATTCCATAATGCGGCTCAACAACCCCTCACCACACACTTTATACACTTTTCTCAGACAGGCATTCATTAACATTTTCTCACATATCTCTCTTGTTTAAACACTCTCAAATTTCAAACCTTGTTGAGCTGCATTATGTAATAAATTTTGATTATGTAATAAAAGTTCAAAACGTAATAAGCATGTCACGTCATCTTGTAATAAAGCCACATTATGTAATAAACTGACACATTTTGTAATAAACTATGTCAACGCATTATATAGTAAATTTTTTCACATTATGTAGTAAGTTATTACAGTTTGAGAAATTTATTACAAAATGCACTTGACACCTTTTTATTAAAAAAAAAAAGTAATAACATTGTTCATTATGTAATAACAATCCAAATTAATATAATTTCAGAGCAATTTAGAAGAAATTAGTCACAGGAGCTACAGGTAATGGAATCAGAACTTTAACCACACAGTTTAAAGATTAATTTAACACATTATATTTTCCTGAAAATAAAAATGTGTCAAGTGCATTTTGTAATAAACTTCTCAAATTGTAATAACTTACTACATAATGTGAAAAAATTTACTACTAATGCATTGAGGTAGTTTGTTACAAAATGCGTCAGTTTATTACATAATGCGGCTTTATTACAAGATGACGTGACATTCTTATTACATTTTGAACTTTTATTACATAATGGGAATTTGTTACATAATGCGGCTCAACAAGCCTTCGTAGATTTTTGAAAAATAAGTACAGTATTATAGAATGAAACCAAAGATCAAAAAATGTTTTCAGGCCCAAACATTTGTTTGAGAAATAAAAATATAAACATTTTCCTATAAATAAATATGATAGCTTTTAGAAATCACAAATTTAATTTTAATGATCAACCTGCCTTTTGGGTGCGACCGCAGGTGCCTTTGTCGGTGCAGAACGTTTCGTCGACATTGTGGGTTTTGTCGGGGAGAAAACTTGCAAACATACAGCACTTCAGAGTCACACTGCTAGCAATTGAACATTTATGTAAATTTGGCAACACATTCTGTACTGTACAGGAGACACAGCATGGAGGAGATTGATTGACAATGGTCTACAGTCGCTTAGCCAATCAGGACACAGAACACAATTCGCTGTAAAAAAAAAAAAAAAAAAAAAAAGCACGCAAAATTGCACAAAAAAAAAAAATCCGCAAAACAGCAAGGCCACAAAAGGTGAACCGCGTTATAGTGAGGGACATCTGTATTGCAAAAAAGTTGCTTTGGAAAGCTGCAAAAGTTGGCAAACATCACATAAACGCGACGAGCCAGCGTAATTAAATGTATTTCCACGTATAAACTGTTGAAAAGACCGCAATGAATGACTGAAACATATATAAATGCCACATTTGAGGGGAAAAGGCAGCAAAACATCACTCTGTACTGCACAATAAAACTGAATGGAACATCTCAATGTATGAAATCAGTCAAGGTAACGGAATGTCACAAAAGTTGGAGTCATTTTGTGGATCTCATTTACATTACAGCAAGACCTGCTACTTTCAGTCAATGAGCAGGACTTATCTCTGCCTCTTTAAGTGTTTCCTGTGAATAGAACAGTCGCTCGGTTGATGACGTAAGGCAGGGGTGTCAAACTCATTTTAGTTCAGTTCCACATTCAGCTCAATTTGATCTCCAGTGGGCCGGACCAGTAAAATAATAACTGAAAAAAAGTAAAATTATATTACGATCAGGTTTACATCTATAAAGTTTCATTAAAAATCTGAATAACATGAACAACTTGAATTGTCTTAAGAAAAAGAAGTGCAATTTTACCAATATTCTGCCTGGTTTTATCTGTTTATCATTTACACATTTGCATTACAATCGTACAAAACATTTAGTAACAAGCAGAATATTGATAAAATTGCATTTACTTTTCTAAAGACATTTCCGTTTGTTCATATTTGTTCAGGTTATTCATATTTTTATAGAAGTATAGTTTGGTATTGTAAATATTTTCATGTAATTTTCCTTTTTTTCACCAAAAAAAACAAGAGAAAATTTGTTGTTGTCATTATTTATAGGTTATTATGATTGTATTTTACTGGTCTGACCCACTTGAAATCTAATTGGACTGTATGTGTCTGTATGTGGAACCTGAAATAAAAAAAGATTTTGACACCATTGATTGTTAATATCTTCTATGTAATTTTTGCATTTCACAAATTCATCCGGCGGGCCAGATTGGACCCCTTGGCGGGCCAGATTTGGCCCCCGGGCCGCATGTTTGACACCTGTGATGTAAGGGTTTGTTACTTCTGCATTTGTTGGATTGCGACAGAATTCCTTCCACACCATCACCTACTGTTTCAGCCCTGTAACACCCACTCATTTTCAGGCACAGGCCGCAAATGATTCCCATTCCCTTTCACATTCACAAGCATTTCAACATGCTTGTGAATGCAACGTCTACGGGAAAGGTGTGATCGTATCCGGGTACAGCAAGGATCCGGGTACCCAGTCTGAAAACGCCCTCAGTATCTTGCTACTTAACAAATGTATTAAACTGAGAATGTAATCTGTTTATGAATATTAGGAAAATAATAAAAAATATAAATAATATTTCTGACTCAAGGAACAAAGAAAACACATTGTCTTCTTTTTTCCTTGATTATTTCTATGCTTCTATTTTGTTCCAGAACCAGGAGCTAAAACTGGTAATGAATCACACAGACTTGGAATATTCTCTGAGGAGGAAAGGTCAGATGATTTATAACATGAACCTCCGCGTGTGACATCAGACCTTGTTAAAGGGAAATTCTGACATTTTGACCATTTGTTTGCCTTTTGTCAGTTGCAGGCGCTGATACCACTGTGGTGGAAGGCCTGCTCTGCTCTGCCCACACTTGGCTTGTTAACGTAGTCTGCATTGCAGCTCACTTGCTTACAGCATTTTGGTTTCAGTCATGACATTTATAGGGTAGCTAAAGGACAAATCCTGAAAGAGTTTCCCATAATCTAACAACTGTCTGGTGAAAATGCAATGAACAAAATACATTTCTGAAATGTCAAAGTCTCCCTCTGAGGTTGGCTGAGTACCAATACTTAAATCTCTCCAGTGTTTCCCTTTTTGTCTTTCAGTCACAAGTTGAGCGGGCCTTATGAGAAAGATCAACCTTTGAGGGCATCTCCATTTGCTTCCATTGTGTCACACTAAATGAATTAATTATGGGTTAAAAAGTAACCTAGGACAGTGACTGCAGACGATGGAAAGAAAGTGAGACTCAGTTGCCTCTTCCTGCAGTTATGATGTCTTCCTCAAAGGCAGAAGTCTCCATTTAGATCGTCTGTTATCTAAAGTGAAACACAGTTGGGGAAAAAAAAAAAACAGCCCAGAGGAAGAAAGAGAGCGAGCTGGAGAAATGGCAGGGAGTCTGGGTAAATAAACCAACAGTGCAGTAAGTGCAGCGTTGCGGTTCTGGTGTGATATGAGAGCAGCGCTCATAAATAATGTAGCGTAGCGTTGTTGGCCTGCCAGCAGCCAGCACACACTGAGGAAACAAGGCTAAACAAACACTGTATGAGGCAGGTCACAGGTGGCTAAACATACATCACAGTACAGGTATCAATCAGTGTACTGGGAAAGTGGAGCCCCACCATGTACACACCTGTGTCCACAAACATCGCAATGTTAACGCAATAAATCTGTGGCTTTACTTCAGGTTCATTATGTATCTGTCACACTTTTCAAGACAAATCTAGTGTATAATGAAATGCTAATGATGAACTCCCTCACTTATAGGACTAAAAGAAGTGAAACAGGTGTGTATCACCCCAAAATAACAACATATGGTTTTAAGGCCTTATAGGGAACACTGATATTTACATCTCTCAACAGCAGAAGGAAGTCACACCCCAGAACACACAAGGACTAGCAAAACCACCGACAAATCAACCGTATGTATTCAAGATTCAAGATTAATTTATTGCCATTGTATACACAAAGCATACACAATGAAATCCACATGCACTATATGGAAACGGTGCTTGAGTAAGAAAATACACAATATAAAACACTAAATATTCAAATAATATTAAAAAAGCTTGAATAAATAGTAAACACAGTACACACACACACACACCCCACCCCTCTCCCATTCAGTCAAGTCACACATTCACACATATATACCTAAGTAGGTACAGAAAACAGCCTGTATCAGTCACTGAATCTATATTATAAAAGCCAAGTGGCCTCAGTGTGCATGCATGTATGTGTGTCCGTGGATTCAAACAAAATCTGTACAGAGCTGACTGCAGCGGTTTGGCATACTTACGTATTTTTGGTCAAGGAACAGACTAGCAAAAATGGCAAGCTGATAGGACCAATATTTTGGGAGATGTCAGTAATTTTGGAATACAATAGCCTTACAATCGCATTGTTATGGCCAGAACACTTTGGCAGTGACTGCTGTACAGCATGCACAAATTCACAACAGCATAAAAACTACCACATCTAGACCCTGTGGATCCCCACAGGTCAACGCACTAGTAAAGTACCATACTTTCCAGACTATAAGCCGCTACTTTTTTCTTGTTTTAAACCCCGCGGCTTACACAACGATGCAGCTCGAGTTTAGATTTATACAGGCTAATGGCCACCAGGGGGCGCTCTAGCAGGAAGCGCAAAAGTGAGACAGACAGGTGGAAGAGGTGATGCAGAGAGGAGAAGTTTCAATCTTAACTTTTAACAATCATTTTGCATGTCATGTACAAACCCTCATCATGGAAAACACACAAAGAAATGCATATGATGCAGCTTTGAAGTTAAAAGCAATCGATGTGTCTGTCTAAGAAGGAAATAGAGCTGCTGCACAGAAGTGCCATTGAGCAACAACAGAAGAGAGACGTAGAAGGTGTGTGACGGAGCCTTTGAGGCTTTTCAACTCCAACACTGAAGAAGACGACTGCAGTGGTTTCAATGAGCAGAAGGAAGATGAAGATAGAGATCAGTGACTTTTCTGTTTTTGTTTTTTTTTTTAACCAGCCATGGTTCCTGCCGTTTTACTGCTGTGTTACACACACTGTTTGGAAAAAAGCAGTGAAGGTATGGAAATAAATATTTAAATAATCTCTCTGTTTACCGTCTTTCTGTGTAAATATCTCATGTCACAACGTGGACACCTGCTGCTTATAGTCAGGTGTGGCTTATATTCCAGTGCGCCTTATAGCCCGGAAAGTACGGTATAAAGATCATTAGTTACACACAAATGTATTGTGGGATCATCAAGTTTTCCACTTCAACCAAAACTCAGACCTGATCATAGTCAGTCAAAATGACAGTGTCTTATGAGCTTCACATCCTGCATTAGCTGATAGTTTACATTATAGCTCTGTTAGCTTAGCTGTTTGGGGCAGAAATACTACATATAACTCCTTGAATGTTTAAACATAATTATGGTCATTCAGGAGTTTCACTTGGTTTCTGGAAATCTTCTTCCTACAGGGATTATTTTCTCTTTCATTATTATCTCAAATTCTTGCAATATGTAGACAATAGCTCAGACAAAACAGAAAAAATCAGCTATTTCCAGAAAAAAAAACAACTGTTTCTTTTTTTTTTTTCTCAATCTCCATCTAAAGTGGTAAAATACTTTTTTCTTTAACCACTATCATATTTCTCTTGTAAACAGATGTACACCTAAATCTAAACATATCGTTGTTTATTCATTCTCAACAATATAATAAATTAAAAAAAAAAAAAAAAATGTATGGGATTTCATTTTCAAATACATTTTTTTGTGAAAACCAGCATATTCTTTTGCATAAAATCAGTCAAGTTGTGTTCTTGAAAATGTACTAATGCATATTTCTGCATTTCTTTGGTCACACTGGTAGAATCCTGTAACAAAAGAAATCACACCTACAGTATTTTTTTCTCAGCATTTCTCTTATTTCTACAAAAGCTTCTATGTCCCATTTGTATGTGAAGGCGTGCAGTATGTCGTTCCCAACTTGTTTATTTGTGTCATTATTGTGAATTATTCAATGCCATGTGAAATGGACCATTTTAATGTTGTGACATGAAAACAGTGCATTGATTCCTTCACATCATTTCCTGCTGAGTACAGGACGGATAATTAAAGGAAAAGTTGAAGCCACTTACAGAGATTACGGATCCCCCTAATTGAAGCCGATTCTATTTGAAACGGCATAAACGTAACACAACATGTCGCTAACGCTTAAATACTGGAACTTAATTTGCACATGAAAGCAGCAAAGTTTTCTGCATAATGACTGAACAGCAGCAGTGGCAGGAGGGAGACCAGAAACCAACAAGTGTGTTTAAGCTCAATAGTTCCCAGAGGAACAGCTGTGGATTACAGCAATAACAACAGACCATTATCTCCGCTGCTCATAACCTACGCTGATTCGTCCCTGATGACTCAAAGACAAAATACTGAGAAAACTGCATAAACATTAAAAAAGTAAGACAAAGAGAGAGGGACAGAAAGAGAGAGAGACAGAAAAAAAAGAAAATACTTCCAAATAATAGTAGATCTACTGGTGAGTGTATTTGCGTCAGAGTGTGTGACAGGGTCAGAAGTGAATATGAAATGATGCGGCATCTGCTGAAGCTTTAAGTGATCTATCACTCCATTCCACTTCGTTTAGCATCACTTCGTCTGAGTTAATTGGTTCATGAGGAGCACTAATTAAGGGGGAATGGCCTTGTTTATCGTCACGGAGATGCTTGTTAAGAGGAGACATCTTTCTTTTTTTTTTTTTTTTTTTTTTTTTTAATCTTTCAGGCCTGGTGACATTACCCCACCCTCTGCAGAAGTAAGGGGGAGGGATGCGACGTGGGTATTAGTTTTAGTCTTTGATGTGGCAGATGCATCAGACAGCTTATGTGACGCAGTGCGAGCCCGCCAACGCTCCGCATGATCCGTGCACGAAGGCATGCATTTACACACACAGACACATCCAGTCGTACCTCTCTGCGACGGGAGGCCCAGCAGGTCTGTTTGATCTTCCAAACCACGGCGGCGACCAGTAACAGAGACAGGAAACAGCTGCAGGGAAGAGAGAGACACATGATCAGTTAATCAATCAAAAATCAATGCTCCCTCGCCAGCGCATGGACAACAAAAGCAAAAACATGAATCCCACCATCCAGAATGAAACAGCACAACCTGACACTACAAGGGACCGCTGTCATTTATCTTCATAGGCAAATACAGAAAAAAAAAAAAAAAATCAATCCGAACATACAATTTTCTAGGATCATTAATGCCTAAAAATGCACCTTCAGATTTCACCATTACTCTTCAACCATGTACATACAACATACCATCATGGAAATCCCTATTACTATATGTAGATGTATGTAAATAGATAGTATAAGTACAATAACTGCATTATTAACCCATAAAGACCAAGTTCTACTTTTGTGGTAGAGCCCAAATGCTTTTTTTTTTTCTCTATTTAACCTTTCTTAAGTGATTTATCATCATTTATTATAACATTATCCTCTGTATTTTGCTCTTTTTCAATGAAAATTAAGTATTTTCTTATATTTCATTTATTAATCGTGCAGATGTTCATTAAAGCTCAGATTAAAGTTGAGGGTTATTATATCAGAAACAGAGAAAACTGGAAAAAAAATTGTTTTTTTTTAGCACAGATATCATTAACCTGTTAAACCCTGACCATATTTTCAGGGGAAAAACACCTAAAAAGACATACCCAAAGTAAATGAAGAATTACTTCACAATAATAAGGGTCATATGGATGTTTTTGGTGTCTATGGACATTTAGAGACTTCACAGAATCTATTCCCATTGTCTAAAATATTGTATCTATTACTATGCCTGAGTAAACTGTAACAAACTAAAAGAGAAATTAGAATTTTTTTAACCTTGCCTGTTTTTTTTTCGGCTGGATTGACAATAATATACAGGGTGGGGAAGCAAAATTTACAATATTTTGAGGCAGGGATTGAAAGACAGTGTATGACCAATTAGTTGATTGAAAGTCATGAGAATTTATTTGCCACAAGAAAATTTACATAATAGAAAATGTTTTTATTCTATGTGTCCTCCTTCTTTCTCAATAACTGCCTTCACACGCTTCCTGAAACTTGCGCAAGTGTTCCTCAAATATTCGGGTGACAACTTCTCCCATTCTTCTTTAATAGTATCTTCCAGACTTTCTCGTAATAGTTTTGCTCATAGTCATTCTCTTCTTTCCATTATAAACAGTCTTTATGGACACTCCAACTATTTTTGAAATCTCCTTTGGTGTGACGAGTGCATTCAGCAAATCACACACTCTTTGACGTTTGCTTTCCTGATTACTCATATGGGCAAAAGTTTCTGAAAAGGTATGGATAATATTGTTAGGTATGATTATGACAACAATATATGTTTGGTTTCAAAACAACTGACGTAGTGCCTGCTGAGAAAAAACAACTAAATGTTCATTGTAAATTTTGCTTCCCCACCCTGTACTATCATGGAAATCCCTATTACTATATGTAGATGTACGTAAATAGATAGTATAAGTACAATAACTGCATTATTAACCCATAAAGACCAAGTTCTACTTTTGTGGTAGAGCCCAAATGCTTTTTTTTTTTTCTCTATTTAACCTTTCTTAAGTGATTTATCATCATTTATTATACATTATCCTCTATATTTTGCTCTTTTTCAGTGAAAATTAAATATTTTCTTATATTTCATTTATTAATTGTGCAGATGTTCATTAAAGCTCAGATTAAACTTGAGGGTTATTATATCAGAAACAGAGAAAACTGGAAAAAAATGTGGGTTTTTTTGTAGCACAGATATCATTAACCTGTTAAACCCTGACCATATTTTCAGGGGAAAAACGCCTAAAAAGACATACCCAAAGTAAATGAAGAATTACTTCACAATAATAAGGTTCATATGGATGTTTTTGGTGTCTATGGAAATTTAGAGACTTCACAGAATCTATTCCCATTGTCTAAAATATTGTATCTATTACTATGCCTGAGTAAACTGTAACAAACTAAAAGAGAAATTAGAATTTTTTTATCCTCGCCTGTTTTTTTTTTCGGCTGGATTGACGATAATATACATAAATTAATTGTTTGTGTCAGAGATTTTTAATAGCGTATATTTCACCCCACAACGATTAAAAATCATGTTTGAACATTAAAGTTTGCACTAAAATACAATTTTGATGTACTTTTATTAACATTACAGTCTAAATTTTGAAGAAAAGTTGAAAAAAACATCCATTGTCCTGATTTATTCTATTTTTATAGTAATGATTATTAAAATATTTTTTTCGGCTGATCGGGCTAAAGAGGTTATGGCTACGTTCAGACGGCAGGTCTTAATGCAGAATTTGGATTTTTGGGTGAAATCTAATTTTTGTGCGTTTGTGCATATTACACATTAAATGCAACTTCTATCAGTTTTGAGAATGAACTAAATGTGACCCTGAAGTGACCCGCATGTGCAAAAGAGGTCCTGAGGTAATACATGACCACGCAAGCATGCACTCACTGTGTTTATAGAAGTAAACATGTTTTTTCAGTGGATACAAGTTAGAAATTGTGAAAATTTTGTGTAAGATCCGCTGTATAAGACAGGCACAGAAGTCGGGAATCAGACGTTGAAAGTATGTTGAGTTTCAGTGTCATTTCACGCTAGCGTAAGTGACTGTATGTGTGGACCACAGCCCACCTACATGCCCCCCCCCAACTCCGACAGATCGACAAGATAATGAATTTTATGAAGGGTCCACAATGTTTACCTTTCATGGGGCCCACAATTGGTAGCAGCGCCCCTGTTCGTAAATCTTATACACTGGACGTCAGCGAAACCAAAACCTGAAATGCCACATCCATCAGAATTGTACACCTCTAAGTTTATTTATTCTTTGTAATAGTTTCCAGTATTTACCTGACCAGGCTGCCTGATATGAGTACGTCAAAACAGGTGCTAATGTTTACAACTATCATTTTGCACTTGAAAAGACAGACCAAAAAATACCATGACAGTGGATTATAGGAACTGAAATCAGATGAACTCTCTGATAATGTGACGTTAAGCTGATGCGCTGCCTACTTTCTGCTGCCTGGACAGTCCATTAATGTCACTAGGGAGTGCTTCTCTTCCTTCCTGGACTGTATTTGCTGACAAAAGTGAGAACCATCTATAAAATTTACAACAAACGACTGCACTTGCAAACTCATTAGACATTACGCTTACTCAAACCTAATCCCACAGGTGTGTATGTTTAATTTTTTGTAGCTATTTTAAGGCATAAATCCTACTGACTATGTTTGATACTGTGATGACTGATTAAAACAGGGGTCTCAAACATGCGGCCCGGGGGCCAAATGCGGCCCGCCAAAGGTTCCAATGTGGCCCATGGGATGAATTTGCAAAGTGCAAAAATTCCACATTCAAGGCTGTAGAACTCATTTTAGTTCAGGTTCCACATACAGACCAATATGATCTACAGTAAAATAATAACAGCATAATAACCTACAGAAAATAATGACTCCATATTCTCAGTTTGATGTGAAAAAAAATAATATTACATCATGCCTATAAATAATGACAACTTCAAATTTTTGTTTTTGTTTTAGTGCAAAAAATAACATTAAATTATGAAAATATTTACATTTATAAACTATCATTTAACAATAAAATGTGAATAATCTGAAATGTTTAAAGAAAATTAAGCACAATTTTAACAATTTTCTGCCTGTTGTTAAGTGTTCAGTGTCTTTTTAGATCTGATCCGTAATGCACAACTATGATTAAGTTGAGGCATAATATTGTTAAAATTGCACTTATTTTTTTTGGAAAGAAATTTTTGTTTTTTCAGGTTATTCACATCTTTTTTGTTTGGATAGTTTATAAGTAAGTATTTTCATAATTTAATGTTGTTTTTTTTGGGTTTTTTTTGCACTAAAACAAAGACAAAAATTTGGAGTTGTAATTATTTATTATTTTACTGGTCCGGCCCACTGGAGATCAAATTGGGCTGAATGTGGCCCCTGACAGAAAATGAGTTTGAGACCCCTGGATTAAAAGGTAGAGTGTTGACAGTAGAAGTGCAGTGGGTGTCTCAACTATGTTCAAACTTTTTTTCCCACAGAGAAATTTCATCAGGAATGAGTGAGACTGTTTACATGCACACCAATACTCTAATCCACAGGTGTCAAACATGCGGCCTGGGGGCCAAATCCAGCCCACCAAAGGGTCCAATCCAGCCCTTGGGATGAATTTGTGAAATACAAAAATTACACTAAGATATTAACAATTCTTTTAGTTCAGGTTCCACATTCAGACCAATTCAACTCAACTGGGCAGGACCAGTAAAATACTATCATAATAACAGAAATAATGACAACTTCAAATATTTCTCTTTGTAAATGTAAATATTTTCATGTATTTACACTAAAACAAAGTATAATTTTGCAAAAAATGTGAATAACCTGAACAAATAAGAACAGCTTTATATGTCTTAAGAGAAACAAGTACAATTTTAACAATATTCTGTCTGTTATTAAATGTTTGGTGTGTTTGTAGATCCACTATGATCTGTACGTTATAATGTACATGTGTAAATGATAAACTGAGGCAGAATATTGTTAAAATTACACTTATTTTTTCAGTTCGTTCATGTTATTCACATCTTTTGAAAGGGTAGTTTGTAGATGTAAACCTTTTCATAATGTAAATTTGCTTTTTTTCGCTCTAAAACATAGAGAAAAGTTTGGAGTTGACATTATTTATATATTATTATGTTATTATTTCAGTGGTTCGGCCCACTTCAGACCAAATTTTGCTTAATCTGGCCCCTGAAACAAAATGAGTTTGACACCCCTGCTCTAATCATTATCCGATTTCTGGAGTTATCAGATTATTCAAGTGACCATGTAAACAGGATAATCTGATAGGCTTTATCAGATAACAGCATTAATCTGATTATAAAAAAATCAAATTAACACACCTGGATTTCTCCTCAATACTCCGATGTCTTCCTGTATGTATTCAACTTAATCTGATTTATTTCATTCTTTTAAGTCTGTGCATTTGTAAACATATATAAAATCGCAAAAAATGGAAGTTACTCGGGCTGTGTTATGGCAAGAATCTGGCGATATGATACAAATCACAATACTAGGATCACGAGACGATAAATCACGATATATCATGATACTGTTAAAAAGGCAATTTTTTGTTTGTTTCTTTTTTTTTTTAAAGATTATTTCCTGGAAGTATTGAATTACACCAGAAATATGTACAAATGCTAAACATATTTTTATTTTAGAACGGGATCTAATGCTATATCAACATTTTTCTAATTCTCCTAGTTTCCAAAGGAACTACCGTCTGCCTCTCAGACAGTAAAAAGTGCTTTTAGGATGCTTCAAATAGCCATTATTTAATAAAAACAGTGTTAAATAATAATAAATAAGATAGAAACAACAAAGAAAACCAAAAACCAAAAATAAACCTCCACCATATCTGCATTTGAATAGATACCTAAAAAACATTGATACAGTGCTTTTTAATATTGATACAGTATTATGAAATGAAATATCGTGCTATATAGCAGAACTGATATTTTCTAACACCCTTAGAAGTTACATAGTCAAACGTGAGCGGGAAACAACAGGAAGTTAAAGTCTGCCATTGCTACATATGTAGGTACTCTGAAAGAAATCCGATAATAAACTCAAGCGTCTAAACCAGGGTTTTTTGATTATCGCATTTCTTAACTACAAGGAAATGCGTTATACAGTCTACTCTCGTTATACCGCCAACTTCCGTTCACGGCCAAATTGGCGGTATAGCGAAAATAGCGTTACAACGGGTTGCGTCCATAATGTGCATGTCTTTACTATATGATGTCTATGCTGCCTCCGTTAACCCGTTCTAATTGCGTTTCTAAATAAATCTTGATTCTGTTATGTTGTAAGGGATCATTTAAAGTGGGGAAACATTTTAAGCATTATTATACCGTGTCGGGAAATGATACCCCATCATCTTGAGGCTTTGGCTTAATCCCACATCCTCTTCCCGACATCCTGACCTACTGAGTGTTCTGCGATAAATGAACGGTGGCTGTTCCGTAGACCTACTCGTAGCTTGTCGCGATCAGCGTCTGGCGCGTTTGTTTCAGTGCATTGTTAAAATGTATGTGTACTTGATGGCAATCACGCTGGCGGTATAACGGTCGGGAAATCAATGGTATAAGTGTTGTTTGTGCATGGAACTGGGCTGGCGGATGGCGATAGGCGGAAATGGCGGTAGCTAATGGAATAATGCATTGGGGATTTTTGTGCAGTGGTTTTGGTCGGCGGTGAGCGAAAATGGCGGTATAACGGCGGGCGGTTTAACGAGAGTAGACTGTATCTGATTATTACAATTATCTGATTACTCCCAGATATCAGAGTTTTATGGTTAAACAGGCTCAGTAGGAGAGTTGATGGAGTATCAGACCTGTGAGAAGAATCAATGAAATCATTCCCATCCCCGTGTCACGTAACCATACTTTGGAGTTTGCCTTTAACTTCAGAAAAGTAAAGTATAAAAACACAACTGGGATCCCATCACAGAGCAGTGTCTTCACACTAATTTGCTCTTCTGCCACTGCAGTTTCCACAGAGCAAAGATGACACAGGAAAAGGGAGGTTCTTGGGAAATGTGCGGTGAAATACAAAAACCGCGGTGACCACAGGCAGCTGGGGATTTTAGGACAGCAAAGGGCAGCACGAGGTCAATGAGCGACATGATGCTTTCAAACAAAGAACAAGGTCTCGTGTTGCACACAGACACACACACATCTACACACACACGCTGTAAAGTTCAATGTCTGGAGGGCAAAGTTATCTGGTCAAACACAAAGCTCCCCTCTCAACCAGGACTTCTGACAAGAACTCAAAACAAGCGCACCCAAAGACTTAACAACAGGAAGTCCCTGAGAAACTGCTGAGGACGGCAGCTCCAAACAATCCTCCTCTTCATCTGTGTGAATATGAGTGTGTGTCGGTGTGAAATGTGTGCGTGTGTGTGTATGTGTGTGATGTGTCCTCCTGCGTCTCGATGTGGAGATGACAGCTTTGCCGAGTGTATTAGTGGTGTAATGAGCATGACATTTTCAGTCCCAGTCTGCTGAAGAGGCTGCAGTTGCGACCTCTCCGGTCCACACTCGACCTCTCAGCTGCACTCAGACACATCACGACCAGGAAATGCCCCGCCACTGATGAAGACAAGACGCTGCTGGATAAAAACCATCCGATTCCAATACGCTCAGTGGTTGCTCTTTCATCCCAAAGACCCGAGCAAACATGGTTTTTGTACAAGTGACTTGTGCTGACACAGTAATGACTAAACAATGGAAGCTACTTTTTGTTGCTGCTATAAACTGTTGGGTCCTGTGTGATCCATAAAGATGTCCTCTAATCAAGACATGTCTCATTGTTTGAGCTCACGTTGGTTCTGCAGTACTGTTCACTTTACTAAAGCTAAATTCATTCATTCATTCATTCATTTTCTGAACCTGCTTTATCCTCACTAGGGTCACGGGGGTTGCTGGAGCCTATCCCAGCTACATAGGGGCAAAGGCGGGGTACACCCTGGACATGTCACCAGTTCATCACAGGGCTGAACATATACAGACAAACAATCACTCTCACATTCACACCTATGGGCAATTTAGATTAACCAATTAACCTATCAGTGCATGTCTTCGGATGGTGGGAGGAAGCCGGAGTACCCGGAGAGAACCCACACAGACACAGGGAGAACATGCAAACTCCACACAGAAAGGTCCCACCCCCCGTCGACTGGTGTTGGAATCGAACCCAGGACCTTCTTGCTGTGAGGCATGAGTGCTAACCACTGCACCACCGTGTCGCCTAAAGCTAAATTATTAAAGCTAAAATTACCAAAAGTTGTGAATTTAAAGATGCAGTGCTTCATAGTTTTTAGCATCATTGGACAAAAACTCCATAACTACCTTTCAGAATGTGTCATCCAGGTGGTCTTAGAGCTGTGATTCTCAACTGGTGGGTCACGACCCAAAAGAGGGTCGCAAAGACATTTTTGATGGGTCGCGGGCCTTTGTCTGGGCAAACAATAATGTTAAGAAACCAATCCTGTGCTTTCTTTCTTTTTGTAGCTGAATGCCATCCATTCACATTCCCCAGCAGTAGGGGGCAGTAATGCACTGTAATGCTAATTAACAACAGACATTTCACAGCATAAAAGAAGAACCAAAAGTTTCTATTCATATAATGTTGAAACTCAGGTATGACGACTACATCATATATGGTTTTACCTACACTGAGGACAAAAATCTCAGTGTGTTTAATTCTTGAATTAGTGACTGAATGTGCTTTTAGATTTTAGAGATTTTAGAGTGCATGTTTTTAGTTTTGGTTAAAATGGATCCAATTTAGTGTTAAAGGGAATATTTCCATATTTAGCATCACTACCTGCTGGTCAGTTGGGTTTATCATAAAACTTGTCTTCTGTGTTTTCAAACTGTGATATTCTGTATTATCTCAGGTTTTAAACACACCATCTTTTTATTAAATACTCGGCCTGTAACAGTACACAAAATTTTCGATTTGGTACGTTTTCAGTTATGAAAGCCACGTTTTTTTGGGGGGTTTTTTTGGTTTGGTACGGGAAGAAAGAAAACCCCTCAAAATGTCTTTAATGCATTTATAAATTTTTGAACATTTTCCCCAAAATTTTTGGAGACAATAGAATCTAAAAAACAGGAATAATATAATTCTGCTGCTATAAATCAAATAGAAAATAAAATAAATATTACTAAATGTATTTTAAACATTAGTATTGCACTTTTCCCTGAAAGGTAGTTTTGAAAAAACAACAAAAATCTAATCACAGTTCTGTCAGTTCACATTCTGCAGAAAAATAAAAATAAAAATTCCACATGAAGTGCAATATTAACAAGAGGACAAACTCATATTCTCTTTTAACAAACTGAAGAGCTACATTGACAACAAAATTAACCAAACTATTTATTTTTGGATAGTGAACAAACTATTTAGGCCACTTTGTGTATTTGTGTGTGTGTGTGTGTGTGCAGGGTGCAATTCATCAGAAATATGGGGGGCGGGGGGGTTGTCCGAGCCGAGGGGGGATGCGGTCCATAACTAATGTAACTAATGCTGGCGTGAAACGAAAGTGAAACTTTACATACTTTACATGTTATACAGCATGTGTGTGTGAGAGAGAGACAGACAGACAGACAGACAGAGCTAGTGTGTTTTAGAACTACCATAGTTCCTAGGGGCCAAACAGCATTCGTCGTAACTTCTCTTTCCTTGTTGTTGTCTTTCACCGGGACCTGAAGTGATCCCAAACGGGACTGTAATGATGCTGGAGGATCTTCAGTCTCTTCCTTCCAGATTGACATCATATTTGTTGTTTTTTTTAACCTTATATCAGCTGCTATTTCATTTTTCGGATCGTTGTGCGCTAGTTCCATATGTCCGTGTGAAACTTGCACGGATTTAAAGTTTCGCATCGAATGATATCTTTCATTCCTTTTCCTTTTTCTCAACGTACTGTGCTGTTTCGGTACAGCTGTGTACTGAACCGAACAGGTGCGTACCGAAACAGTTCGGTTCGGTATGTGTACCGTTACAGGCCTATTAAATACATTTAAGAAGTTTAAGTTTTATCAGTTTGGGTCGCAGCTTATCATTGAGGGGTGATAGTGGGTCCTGAAGCCAGACCAGTTGAGAATCACTGGTCTTAGAGGACACAAGACTTCTGCATCTACTCCTCTGAATTTTCAGCCTAATTAGGTTTCAGGAAAATCAATCCAATCATGCCCCTTTTTTTGGTCTAATTTGTTTTGTCTGTTTTTGGATCACAGGCATGAGTTGTTAAAAACAGGACACTTTTTTAAGGGTTAAGCAGATGTAGAGCACAGAAGGACCTCCCCTACGCAAAGCTCCTCAGAATAATTTAGCACAAGACAAATACACTCTGTATCCTCCAAATGTACCTTCTAAAAACCCTGGACTGGATGGGATTCAAATCCAATCAGGCTCGAGATTCCCCATTCAGTCCGTATTACCTCAGCTCAACTTTAATGGGCCAGAGGGCTGAGCTTAGCCATCTAACCAACAGAGCGGAGTGGCTAATTGTGGCTATTACCGAGGTATTAAAGAGGAGGGGGAGAAAAGGGGATGTTGGGAGTGTCCTGTGGGTCTGTTAACACTTAGCTGAGCTCCTTGATAGGTTTAGGTTTAAGACCTTTCAGCTGCTGGTAACGGTGATCGAACTCATTAAACAACCAGGGAACTTGGGTAAAAACTTGTCTGGGTGCATGTACAGATGGTTGCATGATTGTGTGTAAAGTTGGGACTTTTTTTTTGCCCTCTTAAAAGACTGGGTTTTAACAAATGCAGTTACAGAAGCACACCACAGGAAACACACACGTACACATGCAGGAAAACCCAGAGAAACATCTGAACCCCAGCGGGCAGAGTGAAAAATCAATAAGCTATTCGTTCAACACGAGGCACAGATAGCACACAATCGGAAACAGCTTTCCATCTGCACAAGCAGCAAATCAACTCTCCGCATAGAAACTAGTGTGCTGCAGGTTCTTTTACTCTAATAGGTTCATGATCCAATCTTTTATCTGTTGTTCACACAGAGGCTCCATATGTGTGTTTTATTTTGTCTTTAAATGAGAAGCATGTGCTCTTTGTGTCTGCACACCAAATGACTCATTTACATAAAGTATGTGATCATCTAAACAGACGTTTTAACCATCCTTTTCTGTCAGTTGGTTCCAGCTTCAAGGCTGAGTTCAGACTGCAGGAAAATTGGATTTATTTTCCATATCGGATATTTGGAGATAAACTATCCAGTTTTATTGTGTCCAGACAGCATCAACAGATCTGCTGTGGGTATTAACGTAGGTGTCGAAATATAGAGCTATGGTGAAATAGCTTTACCTGGACAGAGGCCACCTGTCTTCTTATCCCACCCCCCGCCCCCCAAAGGAGAGGCTAGGGGTATTGTTTTTGGTTCAGTTCTAGCAGCAAAACTATTGCTTCAGTTCATACCAAATTGGGTTTATACATTGCCAGTGACCCAGAAAAGATCTGATTACATTTTAGGAACAGTAGGTCAAAGTTCAGATTTTTTATGAATTTTTAAAATTATAATGGGCTACATTTCAAATGTCTGTAGGAGCAAAACTATTGGTTGAATTTATACAAAACTGGGTTTACACATTGCCAGTGACCCAAAACAGATGTCATTACATTTTGGGGAAATTTGATCAAAGTTCCAATTTTTTTAATGAATTTTTTATGTGTTTCCTTTTTTTTTCCATTTACTTATAATGGGCAGAATTTCATGTAAAAAAAAAATCATTTTGTTTCAATCCACTTCAAACTCAGCAAATATATAGAGGCAATTGATACGCTGACATCAGCACACACATACAGGGTGGGGAAGCAAAATTTACAATGAACATTTAGTTGTTTTTTCTCAGCAGGCACTATGTCAATTGTTTTGAAACCAAACATATATTGATGTCATAATCATACCTAACACTATTATCCATACCTTTTCAGAAACTTTTGCCCATATGAGTAATCAGGAAAGCAAACGTCAAAGAGTGTGTGATTTGCTGAATGCACTCGTCACACCAAAGGAGATTTCAAAAATAGTTGGAGTGTCCATAAAGACTGTTTATAATGGAAAGAAGAGAATGACTATGAGCAAAACTATTACGAGAAAGTCTGGAAGATACTATTAAAGAAGGATGGGAGAAGTTGTCACCTGAATATTTGAGGAACACTTGCGCAAGTTTCAGGAAGCGTGTGAAGGCAGTTATTGAGAAAGAAGGAGGACACATAGAATAAAAACATTTTCTATTATGCAAATTTTCTTGTGGCAAATAAATTCTCATGACTTTCAATAAACTAATTGGTCATACACTGTCTTTTAATCCCTGCCTCAAAATATTGTAAATTTTGCTTCCCCACCCTGTAGACATGATGACATCAGTTGGATCGATGCCAAAATAACCTACAATACGTGCGAGGGGCGGGGTTTGTTTTGCCTGGCACCGCTTTTTTTTTAATACTTTATTTTAATTTGTTTAATCAACGTACAATACAACACAGAAACTAGGGGTCACTGGTTGACCACAAACTATTTAAATGACAGACAGTAGTAATTTATTTATTTATTTTTAACCATCTTTAGCCATGGCTTTGAGAGTTGTTTATTTCTGCCTGTAATTTGCCAAATTTTTGTAAATGGTTATGGTAATAATGGCCCAAATGACCCACAAACCCCTCGCTTGTATACCAAATATTCCAGAAACTTAGGGTAAACGCAACAGCAATAGTTATATTGTGTGAAAACACATGCTATCAAATTTTCCTCCTGATCCCACCACCATTATATGTATGTTAAGTAAACCTGGGGGAAAACCCTGCAGTCTCAGTGCAAAGAACAACATAAAGCATATAAGCCATACATGTGCACATAAAAACCAACCTTAAAGTGACAATGTGACATGTAAAAACTATAAAAAAAAAACCATATAAATCAATAAACTTATAGAGACATTTCCTCAAAAATTAATAATACATCAAAGTTTAGGAGCATATGGACCTGACAGGGATAGTTGCTCCTCAGTGTGTATTTGCAACAGCAGCTATTCTAAATGCTCTTCCTGAGGTCAAAACAAAACTTGTTTCCAATACTTTAGATGAAGAGATTATGCAAAGCAGCACTTATGCAAACCAAAAGAAAAACAAGTAAAAAAAGAAAAGAAGAAAAAGTCTAAGATGCTCTCAGACATTACACTGTTCTTGAAAACGAAATGATCACACATGTATGTAAAGTAAACATAAGGCAGTTGTGTGCAGGAGCGCTGTAGAAGCTGAAGCTAACCGATACGCTTGCCTTTCATCGAACTAACGACTGAAAAGGCTTAAACAAACGGAGACAAATAAAAGGCGTTCGAGTAAACAGCCTAAAGCCTCCACAGAGAGCGGTGGTGGAAGTGAATGTTGATGGGGTTGGTCATTTTAAAATGAAGTGGGCGAACTGAGCGAGCCTCATGAGCCACTTAGGGCTGAGTAGCTTCTCTGCTGTTTGGAGAGAGCGAGAGGGAAAAAGAGCGAGAGTAACTGATTGCTAATCAAGCGAGCGAGAGCTGGGAGTAATTGGACGAAGCTGAACTGCAGTGTCACCAATTAGCATCTGAGATTTTAGAGAGTCGAGACATAAACGCTGTTTAATCACGGACGTTTTACTTTTTCCTTCATTTGGGGATGAGAAAGAACGGATAAAGAGGATGGATGGAAACATGAAGACAAAGGCGGAGTGTTTTCAACTTTGTGAAATCTTTATATAGCAACATTTTAGAGCTAATTGATGAGGCAGGATGGCCGGGCTGGGCTTTTACAGAGACTGTTACAGAAAAGTGTTTAAGCTAAGAATTATGTAAGGGTCCAATTTCACTAAAATTATAGTAATAGCAATGAAAAGGACACGGTTCGCTGAATAATGTTCGACGCTGTAGTTTATTCTGCAGCCTTAGACATTTTAATCTTCCCTCTTTCTACCTTTATGTCTGTTCTGCCCACTTCCAATTCGCCTCTGATTTGTCAGATCTGATGCCCTGTCTGAACGTGGAACTAATGGAGTTGTGGGGCTGTTCAGGCAAGCATGACACTTTAAATAGATTTGCCAAATCTTTATGCTAAGCTAAGCTAAATCCCTTCTTTCAGACAGATATGAGACATGTGGCATCAGTCTTTTCATATCACTTGGGTTATAAAGCTTTTCAACATTTCGCTTAAATGTTAAATCTTCTTCCAAGTTTTGGTCAAAGATTTTTCTGACACAAAAGTCAACACATTCTATTTTATATCTTATCTTATATCACTGTTTTGGCTTCGCAGGGCGGTGGTTTGGAAAATGATTAAACTGCCAAGCAAGGAAGACAGACAAACTTCCCAAAACACAATTATTAACCTGTTAATAACCTCAGCTGTCACAACAACAAATGTAATATTTCCACAGTAAGTTTGCATCTGTCCATAGTGCTGAACTGTGGACAGACAGTATGTAAAAGCAGTGCCATTACTTCATTGTATATTTTCTACATATCTTTTCTTCCTTCCCAGTGCCAGCTTATGTCTCATCACTATGTGTTCTGCCCACAGGCTGCTCCTGACACACACACACACACACACACACACACACACACACACACACACACACACACACGCTAGGACTCATGACTCAGACTCGATGGCTTTTCACCACATCAGCACAGTCAAATCCAACACACATCCACACACACACCTTGATGGAGGCACAAATAAACATGAACTGTAAGCCTGCAGCTCTGACATGTACACATAAAATCGATGTATATAAGCACATGAGAGCAAAAGCCATTAGAGTAGAGCCAGAAAAGTCCTTATAAAAATGGAGAGTGTGCTCATGTCAGCACGGCAAGTCAGAGATCTACGGAGGGCCAGGCTCGATAATAAGTTCATTCTTAGAAGCACTAAAATCACTGCTAATATTTCAGAAGAACATATACGTATTTTAACAAAATATTTACACAAATCATTATTATACATCACATCAAACATCTACAAATGATGTCAGAATAGAGCTACGTAAACCAGCTTTACGATTCACGGGAATGATTTACAAGAGGACTTAAAAGTGTCACAAATCATTACGATGGATGGATGGATGGTAGGTGGACGGACAGACGGATGGATGGACAGTTGATATGGATGGGTGGGTGGACTGATGGATGGTCTGCTGGTCGGTCGGGATGGATGGATGGATGGTCGATTGGTCGGTCTGGACGGATGGATGGATGGATGGATGGGTGGGTGGGTGGACGGATGGATGGTCTGCTGGTCGGTTGGGATGGATGGATGGATGGTCGATTGGTTGGTCTGGACGGATGGATGGATGGACGGACGGACGGACTGACTGACGGACAGTTAGTATTTGTGGGTGGGTGGGTGGACAGACAGATGGTCGGTCAGTCAGTGTGGATGGATGGACGGACAGTCGATATAGATGGGTGGGTGGACGGACGGGTGGTCCGTTGGTCGGTTGGGATGGATGGATGGATGGATGGACAGTCGATAGGAAAAGGGTGGGTGGATGGACGGATGGTCGGTCGGTCGGTCTGGATGGATGGATGGATAGATGGACAGTCAATAGGAAAAGGGTGGGTGGATGGACAGATGGTCGGTCAGTCGGTCGGTCGGTCAGTCTGGATGGATGGATGGATGGACAGACGGTCGGTCAGTATGGACGGCTGGATGGATGGACGGTCGGTATGGATGGGTGGGTGGCTGGACGGAAGGACGGACGATCGGTTAGTATGGATGGATGGATAGATGGACGGTCAGTATGGATGGATGGGCGGCTGGATGGCTGGACAGATGGACAGACAGGTAGCTTAACTTCTTTCATTCTATAGAACTAGATGTTGTATGTATCTGCAGTGTATGGAAGTTGATTTGCTTTGTTTCGCAGTGCTAATCCTCTGTGGCGTCACCACTCTATCGTAGAAATAATCCCGTCTTTAAAGCGGACATTTTTACACGGTGGTTTTCTTTCTATTATGTAAGTAAAGAGTACGAACACCTCTTCCACTGCTGAAAAAACATGCATTACATAACAAAGGAAGCAAAAGGACCAACAGCAAACAGAAACGAAGTCCTGCAGATGCAGCACGTAACCTTTTCTCACTCTGGAACAGCACGGAAGAAAGCAACTCATAAACAAAGTGACTCATTTACATAGAAATACAACACCAAGCTCTCCCGGCAAAACCCCATGCTGTCCCCTACTGATGACATCACTCCTGTATGCGAGCCTAAAGGTCGCGGCTGTCCGGAAGCCGGCCCTGGGCACATCTCACTTCCTCACATGGCTGCAGACACACACACACACACACACACACACACAAGGCCGGCATATACAGGAAACAATGTGCACACTTATTCTCACTCATCAGCTTCACCAAAATGAACACACACTCACACAGACACACACTTGTCCGGTGTCATAGCTGAGTGGCAGAATCTTGCCTGAAGACAGGAGACTCCATTCCAGACTTCTTCTCCAAAACACTCTCTCATTAGATCCGCTGTCTGTCTGCATGAATGTGCGCTGAAACGGCCCGTCCAAGAAACGGGCAGATTTGTCTGGATGTTTGGATTTTAATGGACTCTATGTGGGTAGGAGTCATGGTGGATATGAGTCACTTTCCTGAATGCAGATGGTTTTAACTGTTTTAACTTCATCTGTAATAATATTTTTAAAGAATGCCCTACTTCATACAAAGCTGCACACACCACGCTGATCAGTGAGATGATGATCCAAGCGCACAGTTAACACCACTTATTCATAACGGGGTCTCATAATACAGACACATATATAAAAAAAAAAACAAAACATTCTGATCATCATGCATTCACCCTAAAATACTGGAGTCAAACATGCGGCCCAAAGGGTCCAGTCCGGCCCATGGGATGAATTTGTGCAAAATTACACTGAAGATATTAACAATTCTACAACACTGATTCACCAGTAAAACCCATGGAGTTGGATCAATGACAGTGGATGGAGACACTGGGTTTAGGTTCTGTTAATGACAGATTTGACTGATTATGTCACTTTTTCTTCAGTTTTCTCTGTTTTTGATATAATAACCCTCAACTATAATCTGAGCTTTTAGTTTAGTTTAGTTTATTTGCTCCTTTCATGAAAGTGGACAACAGAATTTATGCATAAACGCACACGACATTTACAAATCAACACCACCATAACTGGAAAGGAGCAGCAAGAAGAAAACATTTCTTGTATTTGTCTGCCCCCTCATTGAAAAAATGATCAGCCTTCACCTTCCACTGATTTTCAACAGCCTACACCAACAGCACGTTGATTATAGTTACTCCTCGTCTGTGTACAAAGGTTCTTCTCAACACAAGTCTAAATATGATTTGCGAGATGTTTGTAAATTTGTTGTACAAAAAGCTAAAAAAAAGAGACAAAAAGATGTACAGGGTGGGGAAGCAAAATTTACAATGAACATTTACTTGTTTTTTCTCAGCAGGCACTACGTCAATTGTTTTGAAACCAAACATATATTGATGTCATAATCATACCTAACACTATTATCCATACCTTTTCAGAAACTTTTGCCCATATGAGTAATCAGGAAAGCAAACGTCAAAGAGTGTGTGATTTGCTGAATGCACTCGTCACACCAAGGAGATTTCAAAAATAGTTGGAGTGTCCATAAAGACTGTTTATAATGGAAAGAAGAGAATGACTATGAGCAAAACTATTACGAGAAAGTCTGGAAGATACTATTAAAGAAGGATGGGAGAAGTTGTCACCTGAATATTGAGGAACACTTGCGCAAGTTTCAGGAAGCGTGTGAAGGCAGTTATTGAGGAAAGAAGGAGGACACATAGAATAAAACATTTTCTATTATGTAAATAAATTCTGTGGCAAATAAATTCTCATGACTTTCAATAAACTAATTGGTCATACACTGTCTTTCGATCCCTGCCTCAAAATGTTGTAAATTTTGCTTCCCCACCCTGTATATCTGGTGTTAGAGTTAAACTATGGAATGAGGCCAGCATGGATTTAAGAATGTATAGCCCATTTTTCATATTTAAAAAAAAAATGGTACGTAAGGCAGTTTTTGAAGGATACAATTGTTAAGCTCTAATAAGTAATAATGAATAAAGTAATAATAATTATTCTGTTTCTGATTCTGATTCTGTTGGGTTTCTGTAAATTGGCATAGAGTCTGGTTTTGACCAGAGTCTAGAGTCTGGTTTTGACCAACTCTATATGTAAAGTGTCATGAGATAACTTTTTTGTGATCTGGCGCTATAGAAATAAATTTGATTGTTTGAGTGATTTAATTGGTTTTCCCCTGTAAGTCGCTTTGGAAAAAAGCGTCTGCCAAATGCATAAACATAAACATAAACATAATAATAATAATAATAATAATAATAATAATAATAATAATAATAATAATAATAAATAAATAAATAAATAAATAAATAATGTATTTTTGATTCTACATTAAATTACCATTAATGTGGTGGTTAAGTTTTCTATTTCTCTGGTTTATTTTCACCTTTTTATGTTTTGCTTGTTTGTTTATTTGTTTGGATACACTGTTTTGTTTTGTTTTGTTTTCCTACATTGGACGCTGGGTAGCTGAATTTGTTCTGTAGGACAGGCATTAATATAAGCATTTTGCGTCTGCCTGTGCCTTTTCAGTTATTAACCTGTTGGTAATGTTTGTAATGTTTGAAGTGTTGTTGTTGACACTGGTTGTATTATTATGTGATGACTGAATAAAGAATTTCATCATCATCATTATAACAGCAACAAAACAAACAAAAAAATAATACATTTACAAGCTCAAAACAATTGATCATTAACATCCAATTTAATTTTGAGTGCATAATGACAATTCTTTTTGCATTTGTAAATTTTTTTTAAATCGATAAATAACTGTACAGCTTTTTGAAATTCGTAGTTGCTGTAGCTTTTAAACCAACATCTACATGTAAATTAAATATAGGAAAATACCTTATGTTCACTGAAAAAACAAAATACAGAAGATTATGTCATAATAAATTGTGATAAATCACTTAAGAAAAGATATTTTGGAACTGACACAAAAGTAATACTAAGACTATATAGGTTAAGACAAATAAAATCAGGATATATTGTTGCTAAAGCACTAACTATGGAAATTAATCATTTTATGGGACTTAAATAATTGAATTAAGTCCGTGTGAAGCCTGACTGTTGCTTTATTAAATACAGAAAATGTGGTAAAGGCATATTTAGTTTCTGCTGAGCTGCTCTGATGCACCATTTGATCAGGCCTCAGTTTAATTCTCACACAGCTTATGATCTGGTTAAGGCTTTCTGGAATGGAGGATATGTTTATTTTAATAAAACCTCAACTCTAAATATGAATACTACCTGAAAAAAAAAACAAAAAAACAAGTAATTTCTCCAGTCTGCAGAAAGCCATATTAGCCTTCACCTGTAAAAATGAGGTTGCCTACACATAACCTGCAAGGCTAAACCCAGGGCGACAGAAGACTCCTACTCCTTGTGCCTTTTGCTGCTGCTGCTTATTAACCTCATGGTGTTGAGTTGGTCAGAATCACCTGAAGGCAGCTGATGAGCATATTAATGTTCGTATCTACATCAGATCTTCACTCATGTGGACAGTGATGTCAGGATAATGTTCAGCACGAGTCTCTACCTGGCATTATGCAGTGAGGTGGACAGAAGTAGAATTTATAGCAGAAACGCGTCCCTGGCATCAGCAGGATAATTCACTAAAAACTATTTTGTGTTTGATTCTTTAAGTGGTACATGAAAGTTTGTATAATGAAACAAAAGCTGAAATTCGATGAAATGGTGTAAAGTGTAATTATGAGGAAAAGCTGTCATGCTGCTGCTTATGAGGAGGGAAACATCCTTCACCCATAAAGACCCAAACATCCTTCACTGATCAAAACTATCTACTGATCTAAACTGTTTAACTCTTTCATGCATGAATTATGAGAATCTTAGTCAATATTTTTTTTTCTTGAGTGATATTATTCCTCTTCAGGCAGGAAAAAACGACGCAATTGAAATTTTTTAATGAATCTGTTTTTCATGGAGTTGCAAAAATGTCCACTCATTTGGACACCATTCGTTTAATTTTTGAAGCAAACCCTTATGCAAAGAAAATATATTTCTCTATATATTGACTGTCAATATATTACTGACTGAAAAATATATTACTGTATAATATATATTTATATTTAAAATATACAGAATAATATATTGTGTCAATATATTTTGTATTATATTACAATATATTGAAAAATACATAAGGAATTGCCACTTTCCATATATTGAAACATATATGACAATATATTTACTTATATATGTAAATATATGTCATTATATATTTAGTAATACACTTCATAATGCATGTGTGCATAAATACATACATATATTGTCTAGTGTATTACTAAATATATGTAATTATATATTTAGTAATATACTTCAAAAAATATGCATGTATATATGTACATCTTTTTCATCCTATGTTGCCAAAATGACTAAGAAGGCATCTTTTTTCAGTTAACACTTTTTTCATGTATATCACGATGCATATTTTCATGAATATGTTATTATGCATACCAAGTAATGTAAGTGTTGATAAATATCTGCTTTATGTAAACTTGTGTCAATGGAAAGAAATTGAGTTTCAATAAAACTATATGTAAAAATATAGGGCAGTTTTTGTCTTCATTGCAATATATGTTTTATATGTATCAATATATGATTAAAGCATATATTGCAGTATATTGGAAAATATATGCACTACTTCCCCATATATGGAAATGTATTTTTTAATATAATGCATTATATTTTTCAATATGTTGCCATATATTTTTGTTTCATAAGGGAAGAAACATGTATTTAAAACCCATCACCAGAAAGTGATATGTGTGAAAACTATGAAATAAAAACATTTTTTATGCCGTAATCTGATGTTTTCTCACATTTTAACCTACTCTAATACTAGTAATTATTCACATCATGGAGATAATTTGCAAAAAAAACATTTTATTTACCAAAACTGTTAATTACAGTCTAATAACAACTAGCAATTGATTTACACTAAAACATATTATACAGGTTTATCAAGAACAGCAAATTTACAGTACTGGTATGGATTGCGGTGTTTGTTATGATGCACAAGTGTCCATGGTGTTAAAACAACAAAACCCATGAATATATAAGAGAACAACTGTAGAATAACTGTCCACTGTAGTGACCACTATGCATGAAAGGGTTAAAATCTGTTAATCCACTAATCCTATCGATACATGTCAGTAACTGGTGTAAAATACAGTTTGTCATCTTTTCATGGTCATCAGATATGACCCATTTGGACATTCAGAGGCTCTGTAGTTACCATGGAAACACCGTTATCTTCTACAACATTGATTCACCAGTAAAACCCGTGGAGTTGGATCAATGGCAGTGGGTGTAAATACTTGGTTTATGTTCAGTTAATGACAGATTTTACTGAAAAAGTCACTTTTTTTCAGTTTTCTGTGATTTTGATCAGAACTGCAACCAATTAATCGACTCAAAGCGATCCAAAAAAATCATTCAACCACAATTCTCCTGAATCAAAGCTTTGAATCCTTCATTTCTCTGCTGTTAAACATTGGTTCCACTGTTATGTTTCACACGGATGCTTACTGTGATGCAAAAAGAAGCTTCAGTTCAGGAAAACTGCAAAACTGCAATAGAATATTTCCCTTCAATCATTTTGAGTCGATTAATCGAATCGTGAATTTTTGCATTCGCTTCAAGCACCTAAGCGATTAATCGGTTGTAGCTCTAATTTTGATATAATAACCCTCAATTTTAGTTGGAGCTTTTATGAACATTTACATGATCGGTGAATTAAATACAGGAAAATACCAGATTTATATTGATAAAATACAACATACAGAGCATAATATTATAAATCAGTGTTTCCCAGGAGGTGATGGGACACTGTGAGGGGGCGTTTGGAACAAGACAGCTGAGAAGAAGGTGCTGAGACTGAAATGGGGGTGTTAGACTGTATAAGCATCAATATCAAGCTGCATGTTATGTCAATGGTGAATTTTCATCATAAGGTATGTCGTGGTACCCCATCCCCCCGTGTTCAGTGGAAAAGTCCGAAATTGTCAGAGTGGAGTAAAGTGAAAATGAAATCTCCCCTTAATGGCGCCCAAGGCAACGTATATAGGCTGGATCGGACTCCCCCAGCAATTGGTTACTGAGTGCTATAAACAACCCCCACACACACACTTTTTTTTTTTTTTTTGGGGGGGGGGTTAGGAGGGTCATTATAACATAAAGGGGCATTTGCTCACAAGAGGTCGAGAAACACTGTTATAAATAAATGGTGATGAATCACTTAAAAAAAGGTGAGATATAGAGATAACTTCATTTGGGAAATGACATAAAAGTAGTGCTGGGTCTTATTGGGTTAACCCAGCGCTATTTTTGTGGCAGTTCCCACATTATTACCTCCGCCAGGAAGTATTGTGATCGCTTTGCTTCGTGTGTTTGTGTGTTTGTGTGCGTGTGTGCGTGCATGTTTGTTTGTTAGCAAGATAACTCAAAAAATAATTGATGGATTTTCATGAAATTTTCAGGAAATGTTGATACTGGCACAAGGAAGAAAAGATTAAATTTTGGTGGTGACCGGGGGTGGGGGGGCACGGGGGCCCACTGATCTGCCTTGGCGGAGGTCTGCGCTCTCCGAGTGCTTTTCTTGTTTTTTTCACTAAATTTACCCCTTCTGAACTAATTTATCACCATTTATTGGAATATTATCCTCTGTGATTTGCATTACTTCAGTGAAAATCATGTATTTTCCTACACTTATTTCACTGATCATGTAGATGTTCATTAAAACTCAGATTAAAGTTGAGGGGTATTATATCAAAATCACAGAAAACTGAAAAAAAAAGTGACTTTTTCAGTTCAATTTATCATTAACTGAACATAAAACAAGTGTGTCCATCCACTGTCATTGATCCAACTCCATGGGCTTTACTGGTGAATCAATGTTGTAAAAGATGACGGTGTTTCCACGATAACTACAGAGACTCTGAATGTCCAAATGGGTCATATCTGATCACCATGAAAAGATGACAAACTGCATTTTACATCAATTATTGACATGTATTGATAGGATTAGTGGATCAACAGGTATTGAACAGTTTAGATTAGAGGAAGACTTTGGATGTTTGGGTCTTTATGGGTTAAATTAAAAAAAAAGCATTTTACTTGAGATTACATTCGCATTTAAATAATTGTCTTGAACGACTTCACGGTTTTAAAGGTCTGGGTCAACTATAAGATTTCTATGATGATTATTTTCATCTTTGTCTTGTTTAATGGCAGATACTCAGCTGGGAAAAGCAGAGGAGGGATGAGGGAGGAGATGACACTTAGCTACTGACTGCTCCCATTAGATAATCAATTGTTTCATAAGCTGAATCTGAATATGTGTCAAGCATGTGGCAACTGTTGAAATATAGCAATCGAGCATAAATAAGATGATAAAAGACAATTTTTTTTCCATAACCATATGTAAAAAAAAATCATCAAATTAACGCTAATGTAGTCTAGTTAAAGGGATATATTTATTCATTTGTGTTTTCATCTAACCCCACACTAGAATATCCCACTGAAACCCACAGTTGCCCCTAACTTCTGCTTGTTGCCGTTGAGCAGATGCAGAAGATTGCCGGAGCTGTTGGGGGTTAAGTGTCTGGCCCGAGGCTGCTGCCACCTACTGTAACTTGATGAGTTCAGGTTATGGCCCAGTTCTGCAAAAAGCCTCTGGGGAATCGAGTCAGCGAGCAGCCTGAGTCCTGAGAGGAGCGACTGGATGCTCTGCACTGAATACAGTAAATAAATCAGCTGAAGTTACCTGAAGAAGGTGACGAAGAACTGCACCAGGTCCATGATGCTGTTGTGCTGAGAGAACGCAATCTGTGGGTAAAGAGAAAGACAGAAAACAAAACAAAACAAAACAAAAAAGTTATATGAAGCAGTATGAGGGCCAAATGCATCTTTTATTTTTCTGATTCAGTAGGTGTTCACGCCTTCTTTCTACATGTGAAACTTTCAATAACAGGATCTGTACTAAATAAAACTGCATCCTAAATGTGCAAGTAGAATAATTTGCATACATTTCCCATCACAATATCCTGGAGCTCAAGATGACATTTTCATACTGTTAGTTTTCTGACCAACAAGCCCAAAGCCCAACATATTCAAATCACTAAAACATAGAGCCAAGAAAAAGGAAAAAAAAACAACAACTTTATATTTAATTTTTTTTTTTTTTTTGTAAAGTTATGATCAACTCTCAACTAAGTTTAAGTCTTGCTTTGACTATTCATTGAACTATCTGTAGTTGCAGTAAAAAGTTTAAGTACACACATCATGAATATGGATGTTCTTGCAATATTGGGATTTCAATGATTTCCCAAAGTTCTGATGTGAAAATATACGCAGTGTTTGCCAAGTCAAGTCAATGCCAAAACACTAACAAATTTAACAGAACAGAACCAACCAGAATTCTAGCAGAAACTTGTTGGTGCCATACGTAAGTGTGTGGTAAAGGTGAAGTATCTGACCATATATCCTCATCTCCAGGGATAAACATGCATGTTATGGCTCCCATTTACTACTAGGTCTGCAAAGGGAGGGCATGCAGAAGTTTTTTTTCACATCTAAGTTGTGTTAAGTACATTTATGTGCATCTGAAAAAGTAAAAAAAAACAACAACATCTCAGTGGGGACCTAAAACAAGAGTCAAAGTAGGCTGTGCTTCCACCGTAAACTATGAGATCATTCATAGTTCATAAGACTATACTGCACAGGTGTCAAACATGTGGCCCGGGGGCCAAATCTGGCCTGCCAAAGGGTCCAGTCTGGCCCTTGGGATGAATTTGTGAAATGCAAAAATGACACTAAAATATTAACAATCATTTCAGTTCAGGTTCCACATTCAGACCAATTCAATCTCAAATGGGCAGGACCAGTAAAATACTATCATAATAACATATAAATAATGACAACTCCAAATTTTTCTCTATGTAAAAGTAAATATTTTCATGTATATACACTAGGGATGTCCGATAATATCGGCCCACCGATATTATCGGCCCGATATTGGCATAAAAATGTAATATCGGTGAATATCGTTATCGTTTTTTTTGCCTATCATTAAAACCAATAAAATAATGCCTTGATTTCACCGGCATTTACCGACGTGTAAATGAAGCATTGTTTGTAGCTGAAAGAAATGTGCAGTTTTCAAAATTGTACAGTAGAGTTGCCACACTGTAATAGACTCATGGAGGGAGGGAGAGAAAAGAAATAAATATGGCATTTTTTCCACAACTTAAGTTGAAGTATGTATTCTTTGCACAGACAGTGTTTACATTTTGAAAGCCTTGTTGCATTTGAGAATGCATCCAATGGGGCATCACAATAAAATTAGGCATGATGTGTTAATTCCATGACAGCAGATATGTGATGTTACCTAAAATTAGTTTAATATCCCACATATATCGGCAGCGGTATCTGTAGATATCAGAATTGGAAATTAAGCGTTGGACAATATCGGGATATCGTTTTTTGGCAAAAAAGCCAATATTGGACATCCCTAATATACACTAAAACAAAAAATGTGAATAACCTGAACAAATATGAACAACCTTAAATGTCTTAAGAAAAATAAGTACAATTTTAACAATTTTCTGTCTGTTACTAAATGTTTTGTGTGTTTGTAGATCCACTGTGATCTGTAAATTATAACGTACATGTGTAAATGATAAACTGAGGCATAGTATTGTTAAAATTACACTTATTTTTTTCAGTTTCTTCATGTTATTCACATTGTTTGAAAGGATAGTTTGTAGATGCAAACCTTTTCATAATGTAAATTTACTTTTTTCGCTCATAAACATAGGCAAAATTTTAGATTTGACATCATTTATATATTATTATGTTATTATTTTACTGGTTCGGCCCACTTCAGATCAAATTTAGCTGAATGTGGCCCCTGAACTAAAATGACTTTGACACCCCTGCTATACTGTATATGTTTTACACAGGAGCAGCCTCCCATTACACAGTGTTTCCCATTAATGATACGAGGGGTGACTGAAAAGTTTTGAGCCTAACCTGGAAAGGATTAAGATATGAAGACCAAATTTGGTCCATGAAATGTTTCACATATCTTAATCCTATCCACTAAATTTCTTGGTCATAGCAATCTTTTTCCCTGTTTTACAGATCCCTGAACTTTCTGTATCAGGTGTTTCCTGAAAAATGGACAAACGTGAGTATCGGGCTGTCATCAAGTATCTGGAGCTGAAAGGCATGACCTCTGCTGAGATCCATAAGGACATGCAGGACACGTTAGGTGAACATGCCCCTTCATATGCCACAATGAAACGATGGGTACAGAGTGACACAGAGACAATGACAGACAGGAGGAACAGAAAAGAGGCATTTCTAGAGGACATTCAAGGAGAAGACAGACAACCAGACATGGGACAAGACAAAGGACAGCTAGTGTTCATCTGTTAGAGTGAGTTCAGATTCAGACTGTGAGCGGATTCAACACAGATGTGGTTCAGCTCCATAATGTCAGCGGGGACACAGGTAAGACACTGTTTTATTTGGCTTTAGTATGAAATAAATAAATACATATAGCCATACATAGATAAATAACTAGATGTCCATATAATTATTTACAGATCAAACACAGCAGCTGGTCCAACAGGAGGACATGGTGCAGCCAAGGAAAAGCCAGAAATCTACAGTATTTAGTGCATTTGTTTCTTTTTTTTTCTTGAAAATGAGGAATATTGAAGTGTTTTTATCAAAAAGCTAAACTAATATGTGTTAGACATATAACTGATGTATATAAATGTGTAAAGTTTAGAAGGAACCTGGTGCTTTAGAAGATGTTTTGTGTTAAGTTTGGTGTGGATTCCACTAACATTTTGTGGAATGATGAGATATCTTAGAGCTGTTTGTTATTATTATTGTTGTTATTATTATTTTATTTTGTGATTTTGAATACAGTGTTACTGTTGGTAAATAAGAGTCAAAAATATAAATAGGAAATCAGTTTTATCTTGAAAATCAATATCTTTGAAAAAAATGCAGTTTTCTCAGTTTTTTGCTCAAAATTCATTTTTTTCCTGAAAATTACCAATATTCAAATGTTTATATCTCACGAACGAATGAAGATAGAATAAAATCGTTTTTTTGTGTTTAAAAGTTGAAGTTCTGTTCTTTCTTTTTATCTATTCAGTGTTCACATACTCCCAACACAACATTTTCAGTGAGCCTTCAAAGATTAGTGAAAATGACCAAAAAGGCTGGCACTGGCTACCAACTCATTGGAAAATGCTCTGGCGGGGAAAGAGTTAATCAACATGGTAACAGGACAACTCTGTCTTCTGGTGTAAAAATCAGTAATATCTCCATAAATTAAATGTTGTAATTTTAGGTTAAGAGCCTATAAATAATAAACATGTTCTGGTCTCATCAATCCTTTGAGTAAATTTTAACTGTCAATTTTAAATTACAAAAAAGTGATTAGAGAAGTAAAAATTAACCAATGATTATACACCCTCACCCCTTATAGAATACAACTCTGTAGATACGAGGGCCGTTCAATAAGTTCATGGCCTCACCCAGAACAGAACAACACAGACTGATAATTTATATTTTATTTTTCAACATAATCTCCATTTACAGCAATGCACTTGGTCCATCGATGTTCAAGCATCACTATCCCATCATGAAAGAATGTAACATCCTGTATTATAACAACCAGTATTTCTGGGTGAGGCCATGAACTTATTGAACAGCCCTCGTAATACTAGTGTATGCTTATGAGCTGGTGAGGGAACATGAAGTTTGCAAACACCAAGCGACCAAACAAAAGAACCAGGAGAGTGGACTGACTGAGGAGAGGAAGCAGAGGGAGGGGACACTGTCTTGACTCCAGCCTTTTATAAGTGATCACTCATATAACTCCTCCTGTGTGACACATGGTATTATTATTCCTTCATTCATTCATTTTCTGAACCTGCTTTAACCTCTCTAGGGTCACGGGGGTCGCTGGAGCCTATCCCAGCTACTTATGGGTAAAGGCGGGGTACACCCTGGACATCTCTCCAGATATTATACATTATATTTTATATCCTCCAACATTTTGTTTTTTTCTACAGTTGTGACATAATCAGTTTCCTTTGGGATCGTTCAAGTACTTCTGAGTCTGACCACAAGACTGCTGAACAGCTTTGTCCATCAGGCTGTCAGCAGGATGCTGAACTCTACCCACTCCCTCCCCCCTCTGCCCCCAGCCCCGGAACCCACCCCCTCATTTACACAAAGACTCTACCTCAACCATTTTTGCACATTTTGCACAGACTCAGTAGACTCATTCTGTGATTTTCTCACAATAGCACTGACTGTCCTCTGCACTTCCTTTTTTTTTTTTTTTTTTATAAACGTCACATTATTGCCATATTTGCTGCTGTTGACAATCTGTTGCTGTTTGGATTCACTTTACAATTTCATTGCACCACAGGTGTAATGACAATAAAGTCTATTCTATTCTATTCTATTCTATTCTATTCTATTCTATTCTATTCTATTCTATTCTATTCTATTCACCTCCTTACTGTCACTGTATTAGATTAGATTAGGTAAGATTAGATACAACTTTATTGATCCTTTCGGCAAAATTGAGGTTCCAATAGCAGCACAACACTGAATATACACACAAGAAATAGTACAAGAAAATTGCAAAACAATAACTCTTAAAAAAAAAAAAAAACAGTATTGGAAAAAAAAAAAAAAAAAAAAACAGGTAAGTTGCACGTTAGTAGAAACAACAAGTAGCAAGGTGGTAATAATAATAATAATAATAATAATAATAATAATAATAATAATAATAATAATAATAATAAGTAGCTCATTATGCTGTATGTATTATATTATATATGTATGTATAGTTTAATAATCATAGCATAAAAGTTATAATAAGGTGGTAACAGTAACAGTCATAATGACATCATAATAATAATCATCATCATCATCATAGGCAGTGGTAACCCTAAAGCCAACCTGAACATAGCACCACAGAATTGCACAGTCCCACTTAGTAGAGCTAGTGCAAATGTCTATTACACTTAGGGATGGGAATCGAGAACCGGTTCTTTTTGAGAACCAGTTCCGGTAGCTCGATTCCTTGGAATCGTTTGCCTGCCTGCTTAACGATTCTGCTTATTGATTCCGCCTTCGTTGTACATGCACAATGACGTCACACGTACGCTGCATTGTTTTGGTCAGAACGTAGCCGACATGGTGTTGAGGCAGAAACGGTCTAAAAAGACGACACCAGGTCCACTGAAACACTGTCAAAGCTTCCATGTCTTCAAAAGGGTGGAATCCCTCCAATATCCTCAAACATTTGTCCACAGCATGTGAATCATTTACAGGAATGTCACGTATTTGATACACTATTTAGCGGCGCTTGTGAATGTAGCGGCAGAGTGAACTCCGGGCCAGTTCCAGTGTGGGCAACAAACGTTGTAACTCCTCAAATACAAGTTTCCGAAGGGAAGAAGGGAAAGGAAATGAGGTGCACAACAACGGGAGACAAGCCGAGCCGAGTCGAACCGGTTCCGCGTAGTAGAAATGCAGCAATAGAGGAATTACACTGGTCTACAAGTAAAATGCTTCCAGAATAAAAGTAGTTAAACTTTACCAAATTTGAGTCACTAATAAAGAAAAATTAAATCAAAAGCACTATTTGGTTGTAGTTTCTAAGATACAGTCTTAGGCCAAAATGTGAAATTCTGAGAATTAATGAGAGAATGGGTTTTATTCAAAAGGACTGTTTGTCTCAGAGTTAGCACATCCATCTCAAAACAGTGTCTGCACATCACAATACAGTCACTTTTTTGGTTCTTTGTAGTGGAACATTTATAAATCCATTGTATAAATGTACATAAACCAACATATATGTGTAGTAACACACCATCATATATACTGAAAACATGAGCTAACCACCACTTTTGTAATTTGTTTTCTGATTCATCTTATAAAAAATATGTAAGATTTTGCACATTTAATGTCTGAAGTAGAGATTTTCTAAGAAATTGTAGAGCAGTGTTAGTAAAGCATCTTAAGTTTCACTTTCACTGTAGCCCCCCCCCAACTGGGCCCGGTGTCATCTGTTACTATTATTTGTACACACTGTATATGTTATACTTTCTGTGCAGAGATGGAAATATAAAAGACAGTTAATGCAAACACACCCGTTTGTAGTCTTTTATTCCCTCACCCAACGAGAATCAATAAGAGAATCGGATTGATAAGCAATATCGATAATGGAATCGGAATTGTTAAATTCTTAACGATTCCCATCCCTAATTACACTACTGCTGCTACTGTAAATACCTATCTGTCTGTCTGTCTGTCTGTCTGTCTGTCTGTCTGTCTGTCTGTCTGTCTATCTATCTATCTATCTATCTATCTCTTATTCCATTTTTATCTCTTCTTTTAATGCATGGCGTTAAGGTGAGAGAGAAACAGTGTCTCCATTCTCTGTATGTCCTGTATATTTAGAACAATAAAGAATGTGTGACATTTGTGTCCATGAGTGTACAGTACATAGACGTCTGACACCAGCTGTACCTGCATCTGCCACCGGAGAAAACATTTAGTAAGAGCGACTAAAATTTCCATGACAGACAGGCACAGGTTTTTAAATTATCACCTCTTCATCAGCCTGATTACAAAACACTTTATTGTCTGTGATGTTCGACTGCAGCACAACCCTTACGTAACCTCGCTTTTCATAAACATGCAATAATACATCATGTGAAACTGATGCAATAACTGTGGATGAACATCTTTCTTACCTAAGGCCAATATTCAGACCTCTTACATAAGGACAACCTTTTTATTTCTGCCAAAAACAGCCACACGTGTGCTCTACCTCCAGTGCGTTCGCGGGGAATAGAGTCGAGAGCCCCCGCCATATGGTTTGTAGGTTATTATAAGATTAGCCAGTGAGAAAGGCTCCTGGCCTTTTGTGCTCTCCTGTATTCGGTAGCACTTTGTTCAATTGAACACCAACAAACCAGCTGAATGTTACAGCACCACTAAATCCACCGACTGCACCATCCATCATCGTGTTTTCTGGGTTGGGATGGCGGTGCGGTGTGTGGCCCTGAGCTGTCCACAGCCACAGATCTGATACATGTTGACTCAAACATCCTGCAAACTTGTTTTTTTTCTGCGGGCAAGCAATGTAAATCAATTCTTTCTTTAAATCGACGCACTTTACTGTAAAAACTTTCTTAACTTTTGAAATAAAAATGACCGGAGATCGGCAATTTGTGGGGCATTTCTGTTATTTGATTGTTTTCATGCATAATTCAGACATATTTGACTTGAACAGAACATTTTACAAAGTTGAGATTAGTTACCACAACATATACTATATGGACAAAAGTATTGGGACACATTGAATTTATTTTGATGAAATATCGATACCTATATCTCAAAACTGCATGAACAGGACCTCTGACGGCTATAAGCATGATGTGTCCTAATATTTTTGTCCACATAGTTTATAAACATCAATATTTCCTTAAAGTTTAATTGGAGATTTTTCTTTCTAAGTCACATGTGAAGAAAGTAGATGGTTTAGTTGTGGTAGAAAATTGTTATTTACAGTCAGAGAACGAAAATATTTTAGAAACTTAAAGGTAGAACATTTAAAATCATAGAAGAAAAAAAACAAAATCTATGTTGAGAGACATTAAGTAAAAACCATCTCTGAGGCATTTTGGAAGCAAAGATAACAATTTAAACCAAACTAACCAATGCAATGATATTTATCCCAATATAAAACTACTACGTCTTCACAGATGTGTGGATGTGTATGTATGTAGATGTGTATGGGTGTACATATATATTTATGTGTCTGTGTATGTGTAGATATGCATATATTTATATCATTTTTTAATGTATATATTGGAATTATTTTTTATCTCGAATAATATTTGTTTTGTTTTTTACCAGTCTGATGGCAAGCTTTTTGCATCGAAATTTTACTCATAATGTGCACCAGTGACTATAGGTTCTGTTTGACAATAAAGTGGCTATTCTATTCTATTCTATTCTATTCTATTCTATTCTATTCTATTCTATTCTATTCTATTCTATTAATTTAATTCATTCTATATTATGACATTTATAATCATTGTTTTGTATCCCAGACCCCTGTTATAAAAGAAACATCTGAATTCAACATGTCCCAATACTTTTGTCTATATAGTGTATAATCATTCCCCAAGAAATGTTTTTCACCTTATCTCATTCCTCCAAATAAAGCTGTTCTCTATCTGCCGGCATGTTTGTTTACTGTACATGCCTGTGCCCATCTGTGTGTGTGTGTGTGTGTGTGTGTTGGGGGTGGGGGGGTACACCTCACTGCTTGAGAGCAAAGTTTTGGCCTTCAGCTACAAAAACTCCTGAAAAGCCATTGTAGTCCATGTTCAAACTCACTCATGTTAAGAGGATTATTTATTACAAGCATAATTGATTTTCCATTCAGTTTCTGCCCTGTAGGGGCAAAGACAGAGCAGTGTGTGTGTGTGTGTGTGTGTGTAGGTGTGTGTGTGTGTGTGTGTGTGTGTGTGTGTGTGTGTGAGTGTGAAGGCTTATATCCTCCTGATGCTGTGTTTGTAGACAGCTGCAGGAAGATGTGCACACTGAGACAGATAATCACCGCACATGAAGGTGTTTCAGGACACGCTCTGACTGGTACCGGATGTAATGGCCTGGTTTAGAATGAACCAGAGACAGAGCACAGGCATGAAACAAAGGTTGGGTTCTCTGATCTGATCACTGGGGGTGGTATGTAGTCACGTCCTCACATCCGGTACTTGTGTCATTCACATGCAGAGATAGAGGGTCATTTCATCCCAAATCAACCGGATTTCAGAAAGTGCCCCACATGACCCCCTCAGAAAATTCTGAAAAAATTCACACTTGTTCACCTACCAGATAAACGAACACATCCAAAATGTTATTGTCATATCTGTAATAGTTTAGGAGATACACCCCTTTGAAAATTAATGTTTGTTTTTTTTTGTTTTTAATTTTGCAAATTTGCTTTTCGGCCAACTTTGAGGACCTATGTCTCCTTAGGTATTCAAGCCACACTGCTGAAACTTACTGTCTGAATTAGCCATTTCACCTGATTTCAAGGCCTCATGGACCAAACATGAAGGCACCTACAATTATGTTGATGCAAAATATGGTCTTTTCAGGGGGATTTCACCCCAGACAGTAAGTTTCAGCAGTGTGGCTTGAATACCTAAGAAGATATAGCTCCTGAAATTTGGCCAACAAGCAAATTTGCAAAATTCAAAAAAAGATAATAATAATTTTCAAAAATTAAAATTAAAAAACAAACAAAAAAAAACATTAATTTTCAAAGGGCTGTATCTCCTAAACTATTACAGATATGACATTAACATTTTGGATGTGTTTGTTTATCTGGTAGGTGAACAAGTGTGAATTTTTTTCAGAATTTTCTGAGGGGGTCATGTGGGGACCATTGGTTAAATTGCCATGGAATGACCCTAGAATTAACCCATAAGGAGCCAGTGTTACTTTCATATCAGTTCCCAAATTAATTTTTCTCTACATTTAACCTTCCTTAAGTGATGTATCACCAGTTATTATAACATTATTTTCTGTATTTTTTGTTTTTTAAGTGTATATCAGGTATTTTTCTATATTTAATTTACTGTTCATGCAGATGTTTATAAAAGCTCAGATTAAAGTTGAGGGTTATTATATCAGAAACAGAGAAAACTAAAGAAAAAGTGACTTTTTCAGTAAAGATATCAATAGCTGAGCAAGAATCTCCATCCACTGTCGTTAATCAAACTCCATGGGTTTTACTGGTGAATCAATGTTGTAGAAGATGACAGCGTTTCCATGTTCACTACGGAGCCTCTGAACGTCCAAATGGGTCATATCTGATGTCAATGAAAAGATGATAAACTGTGTTTACACCAAGTATTTACATGTATTGATAGGATTAGTGGATCAACGGGTATTAAACAGTTTAGAGCAGGAGATGGTTTTGGTCATCGGGGTCTGTTTGGGTCTTTATGGGTTAAAATACACTTCTCAATGTGTCCCGCTCAGTTCGCTTTCTCTATTTCTATTTTTAAGCTTGTGATCCACCTTATCATCCAACAACACAACTGACCAGGTAGATAGTAATAATAATATAATATAATACAATACAATATAACATAATATAATATAATATAATATAATATTTGAGATTTTTAAATTTTTTTAAGCAACAACACCCATGATGACCAATCAAGAAAACTCATTAGACCATTTGTTTATCCTTGTTGCAATGTTGTCCACAAAAATTGCACTGTGGTTTCTTTACCATATTCTTCCTTTAGCAATGGTATAAAATGTTCTAAAGAGCTGCACGTGGCTCGTGCTGTGGGTCGCCCACATGGAGACCAGGTTGAACTATTTTAGACCTATACTGAAAATGTGAGCCAAAGCCAAACTCCCATGCATGTTTTTCTTGGGGGGGAACTGTAGCCTGCTATTCCCAAACAACGACAAAAAAAAAAAAAAAAAAAAAAAATCACACCGCAAAATATGATGAGAAAAAGAATGATTTTAAGACAAGAAAATTTTGTTAAAACTCACACAGCTAGATTTATGTGAAAACCAGCCCAAAGCACAGCATTTATTTATGTCAAACTCATTTTAGTTCAGGGGCCAGAGTCAGCTAAATTTGATCTGAAGTGGGCTGGACCAGTAAAATAATAACATAATAATATATAAATAATGTCAACTCTAAACTTTTCTTGATGTTTTAAAGCCAAAAAAGTTAATTTACATTATGAAAAGGTTTACATCTACAAACTCTCCTTTCAAAAGATGTGAATAACATGAAAAAACTGAAAAAAATAAGTGGAATTTTAACAATATTCTGCCTCAGTTTATCATTTACACATGTACATTATAACTCACAGATCACAGTGGATCTACAAATACACAAAACATTGAGTGACAGGTGGAATATTGTTAAAATTGTAATTGCTTCTCTTAAGACATTTCAGGTTATTCACATTTTTTGCAAAGTTATACTTTGTTTTAGTGTATATACATGAAAATATTTACATTTACAAAGAGAAACATTGGGAGTTGTCATTATTTTTATGTTATTATGATAGTATTTTACTGGTCTGACCCACTTGAAATTGAATTGGTCTGAATGTGGAACCTGAACTGAAAGGATTGTTAATATTTTAGTGTAATTTTTGCATTTCACAAATTCATCCCAAGGGCCGGACTGGACCCTTTGGCGGGCCAGATTTGGCCCCCAGGCCACATGTTTGACACCTGTGATTTAACTCATAAAGACCCAAACAGCCACTGGTGACCAAAACTATCTACTGATCTAAAATGTTTAATACCTGATGATCCACCAATCTCATCGATACATGTAAATAATTAGTGTAAAATGCAGTTTGTCATCTTTTCATGGTCATCAGATATGACCCATTTGGATGTTCAGTGGCTCTGTTGTTACCGTGGAAACCGTTCTACAACATTGATTCACCGGTAAAACCAATGGAGTTGGATAAATGACAGTGGATAGACACGTTTTTACATTCAGTTAGCAAGATCTTTGCTGAAAAACAACTTCTTCATTTTTCTCTGTTTTCAAATAATTAACTTCTAATTTACTCTAATTTAGCTTTTCTGAACATCTACATGATCTGTGAGTTAAATATAAGAAAATACATGATTTACACCAAAAAATGCTAAATACGGAGGATAATATTCTAAAAAAAATTGTGTTAAATCAGTTGAGAGAGGTAGAAATAGGGAAAAATTCATTTGGGAACTACCACAGAAGTAGCACTGGGTCTTTATGGGTTAACTATAGGTTTTGGAACCACTTTGTGCACAGAAATATCCAATTTAACCCATAAAAGTCAACAATATATGAACAAATGTTAGCGTGCTTCTAAAATAAACCTACATAAATAAATGGAACGAAGAACAATATGAATTCAGTCAGTTATCGCTTTCAAGCAGACTTTGAAGTCTGTTGATGCCGTAAATTGGATGACATTGACTGGCGTGTACAGATTACCGCGGATGAGGACACCAGCTGTAATACTTTCTTGTTTATTTCACAGCTAATGTCGACTAAAGTTCAAGATCTAATAGGCTGTTAGCAAACACAGTCCGGGATTCAATTCAAGACGACTTCAGATGTTTCTCATAAGACATCAACCCTGTCAAGCAGATCCGAGTAACTATATTTGCTGTCAGTTTAACTGTTGAATTGCCTTACATTTCATACTAATTACACTGGGTTACAAAAAAGGTTTTTTGCAAGTTGTCTAGGTTTTTTCAACTGAATTAGGACCTTTTTGCACCGCTAAATCCAAAAATGACATCTGTTTTTCTCAATCAGGTCAGTTTTTTTTGCTAATTTGATTTTGAAAAATTTGATCTTCTCAAAAAATATAATAATTAAGACCAAAATAAGATTGGTAAGCACACAAAAAAAAAAGGTTTTTTGCAAGTTGTCTAGGTTTTTTCAACTGAATTAGGACCATTTTGCACTGCTAAATCCAAAAATGACATCTGTTTTTCTCAATCAGGTCAGTTTTTTTTTGCTAATTTGATTTTGAAAAATTTGATCTTCTCAAAAAATATAATAATTAATACCAAAATAAGATTGGTAAGCACACTTTATGAAACTTGTGACTTGATTCCTGTTAGGTACAATGGTGTATTCACAGCAGATGTAACAGAATACGTCAGGTTTATTGTTGCAAGATCTTCTAGTCGAAGCCATTTCATTCACCTGTAATATTAAAAAAAACATTAATCATAAATTGGCAAAAGTAAAATCTTCAGAACTCGTTTATTTCAAGAAATATGAAAGAATTTTGTATCGTATGATGTGAAAATGCCCATAAATGTAAGTAAAAATGTTAAAAAGCCAATATGTAGCATAGTTCAGAAAGTTGACCTGATTGAGCAAAATTAACCCTTTCATGCACGAATTATGAGAGCCTTAATCAAGATTTTTTCCCTGAGTGTTTTCATTTCTCTTTAAACATGAAAAAAAAACAATGTAATTGAAAAATTTCTTATGAAAAATAAAATTTTAAAAAAGTAAAAAAAAAAAAGTAATAATAATAATTTTAAAAATTCTTATGAACCTATTTTTCATGAGGTTGCAAAAATGTCCACTCAGCTGGACACCATGCGTTTAATTTTTGAAGCGAAGAAACACATATTTACTGATAAATTGTGTGAAAACTATAACTATTACACTCAGGGAAGATATACACAATGTTCCCAATTCATGTCGGAAAAGATATGTAATGTCTTAAAACTTTAATAAAGATATGTGCAAAAAAAAAAAAACAACAACAAAATCCATGAATATACAAGAGAACAGCTGTAGAACAGCTGTCCACTGTAGTGACCACTGTGCATGAAAGGGTTAATGTGATTTTTGGATTCAGCACACCAAAATTATCCTAAATCAGCTCGAAAAACTTCAACAATAAATTTGTTGTTGACCAGTGTTATCTTACAAAGTCTTATTCTTCTTATATTTTCCTTTTTTGAACATTTAGGTGTCGTAAAAGCGGCATAAACAAGGCCAACGGTGCAAATTAGCCCGTTATATCACATGACGCTAATGACAGATGGCCTTCCATTTTACATCAGGAAACACCCAGAGTAGCGCTGCAGCTAACGGGGGGCTATAAAATAAAAAACACACTGATCACAGGCATCACAGTACATTTGACAGCAATATATTTTAAGCATGTTCAACAAGGGGATAGCTTTAAATGGCCCTAATAGCCAGAAAGGCTGTGTCTTTGTCTTTGGTGAATCCTCTGAGACCAGTTGGGAGGGGGAGAGGGAAAGAAATGGGGCAGAATGGGCTTAAGAGGTTTACGGGCATTTGTGCAGCAGGTAAAATGGCCTGACAGTGAAAAACCTGCAGAAAAGCTGATTTTGGTCCAGAGGGACGCAGCATTAATACAGGCATCAGGGAGAAAAGAGCCTGGCTCTGCATCCAGGCTTCCAATGCAGCAATTTACATGATTACCCCCTGACAATATAAAGAGTTATTATGAATGCACTCACACACACTGATGGGAAAGTGCACAAAACACTACACGCACAAAAAAAGCGCACCGACACCAACGCTTGTATAAGTAACCCGGCGCATAAACGCACTTATTTGCAACTCCTACAATCAACACAAAAGAGCACAAGATACAAACTGCACACATTATGCTGAACACGGTCAGTTACTTTATACTCTAACAAACATTCCTTCTAATCTCTCGCTTAAACACACACGCTTTTTCCAGTCGCACACCAACTCCTGCCCGTCTGCCATCATTTCAATTTACAACAACTGCAGTCGTTAAACACAACTATAATCAATAAGCTGTTTAGACCACACCCATTTCCTCCTCAAACTCACCACTGCAGAGCCACAAACACACAAGTCTGACACCGCTACACACACACATACACACACACACACACACACATACACACATACATACACACACACACAGAAGGAGTTTGATGTATACTATAAAAGAGGGACAAATTACAATCAACATGTTTGGCATCCACTTCCATGATGTTTCACCTGGGAGACGTTTTTCTGATTAAGGCTTCATCACGCTTTGGTTGACTGAAATTTTTGATCACAATAAAATCTGCATTATGTGTGTGAATAGAATTAAAAGCAATTTATTTTTTGGCATTTTGTAGAGTTGGAAAGGCATCAAGATATAAAAACTAAATAACTAGACGTTTAAATTGCCAGAACAATCTGATGGCCAACACCCCTGTCAGTTAAAAAGGTTTATGGCGTTCACTGCACAATCTAGCAGCGTTACTTTGTTTAGTTCTGCCTCTATCACTCTGTTTACCCCTTCATTAGGAAAATGTATTATCATTAATTCACTCATTACCTCCGCCAAGGAGGTTATGTTTTTGTCGGCGTTGGTTTGTCTGTCTGTCTGTGTGTTTGTTTGTTTGTCTGCCTGTCTGTGTGCAAGATAACTCAAAAAGTTATGGACAGATTTGGATGAAAATTTCAGGAAATATTGATACTGGCATAAGGAACAAATGATTAAATTTTGGTGGTGATCAGGGGTGGGGGGGGCACTGATCTGCCTTGGCGGAGGTCTGCTCTCTCTTTTCTAGAAAAGCACTCGTACAGCGCAGACCTCCGCCAAGGCAGATCGCCCCCGACCCCCCCCACCCCCGATCACCACCAAAATTTAATCATTTGTCCGCGCTCTCCGAATGCTTCTAGTTTCTCTATGAAAAGCACACGTCCAACATATGGTCCGAGCCAAAACCAGTTCAATCTGGCCCATGCGATGAATTTATGAAGCCCAACATTTACACTGAAGATGTTATAGTTTTTCTTGATTGTTTTGACCTTTTTAAAGAATCAAGAATCCACTTGATTTTTATCATCCCTTTCTCAGCAGATCAGAAGTCAAAAATGCAAATTTGTTAACCCTTTCTCATTTTATTGACACATAAAGTTAACATGAATTCAAGTACTCCAAACGCTATTCTTGTAACTATGGGTACCAAACGGAAACCAAATATTCCTAAGTATTAGAAACTACCTTGATCAGTTAGCAATCAATCTGCAGGAGACTGAGTATCCACAGTGGCTATTTGAACTAATTTCTTATACTGTAATCAAAGTGCTCACACAGGTCTTGAAAAATATGGAATTCTGAAACCATGAAAAGACTGGAATTTTATGGGAAAGTCTTAATAAAGTATGGAAAAAAGTTTCTCTCATAAGTTGAATTTTAGAGTATGCTCAAAGGCACATAATCTTGTACGATAAGAAATACATGAGGAAAGCATATAAAAACCTTGATATGATTTCACTACCCGCTCAGTACTGGAATGATTCTAGTGAAACTTATTTGTGTGGGTGCCCACAATATTGTCAGAAGCTTTAGTCAGAAAATTAGTTTGGATTTAGTTGATAAATCTAACCCTAACTGTAAATAACCCCGAGTACAATTGCTAAATTCACTTCTGTAATTGCGTCTTGGCATATTGTTTTTATTATGACTATGTAAATGGTAACTTCCGGTTTGGAAATAGCAGACTTTTATTTTGAAGAGGAACTTCCTAACTTGACATCGAAAAGAGAAAAAAACTGTAAGAAAAGCAAACACGGAGTCAATTAATTGCTTTTGTATTAGCAGCCCCTCTGAAGAGGCACAAGGTATGTTTGTGTTAAGTTTAGAAATATAACTGTATATTTTGTGTCTCTCACTGGTTTATTAATTTGTCATTTAAGCTAGCAAGCTAAGCTAATGTTTACTGTTATGATCCAGTCAAGCTCAAGTGTGTTCCTTTAACTCTTACAGTCAATTTAGGGATTTAGTGCCATTAAATCTTAAAATCACCACTGAAGTGTCATCCTTCATTTGGGGGGCTATGCTACACCAACCCTAACCCTTCTGACTAATGGGCCTTCTGACAATAGGGCGCCTCCAGTTTGTGTGATATCCATGCACTCATGTGATTTTCATATGTTTTGAAAATGTCTCTGTCAGTAAAACATAATTTACTGCGAATTATACATTAATTCATTCAAACATTCATTAAAATGAACTTTTCTACGACACACAACAGGTACAATCGCAACCAAAAAAGTAGGCATGTAAATATAAAAGTAGAATTTAAAGTATTTCAGTTTTCAGCCATAGTTTGAAAAAAAAAAGAATGCAATTAAATCAATAAAATTAGCTTAGAAGCATTTCTGATTCTAGATCCAATTCTTTGCAAGATGGCAAATTTGGAATATAACCTATGTAGAAAGACAGTAAATGGCACAGGCATGAAAGATAACACAATTACAAGCAATGGTGATGCTAATTTGCCATAGAGTGCTGTATTTTTTATTTTGTTGTCTTTTGTGTAATGATTGATTGGAAGAGCTCATACATTTGTTTTCAAATTGTATTGTTTAAAGGCAAAATTGTTGGCATGGTTAGAGCCTTTTGCAAACAAAATGTGTCATTTTGACCATGATTGCCACTGTTTAGGCCTGTGTGTGTGTTAACTGTTTGGAAAATATGGAGTTTGGGTCAACTACTGCATCAAAGCAATCAAGAAACACTTTAATAGTCCAGGGTGTCAAACTCATATCAGCCCAATTTGATCTCAAGCAAGGTCTTAATAGTTTTGGATTTTTATTATAGTTTAGTTTTATTTAGTTTTGACTTTTTTTCTCTAATTCACTTAGTTTTAATTAGTTTTTAGAGCAGGTTTGTTAGTTTTTATTAGTTGTTTTTTGTTTTTTTTTCCAAAATGCTTTGTTTTAGTTTAGTACTAGTTTTAGTTTTTCATATCTTTTATCTTCCTCACTGTTGTATTCAAATAAATCCCATAATAGATTCTGCTGCTTTCTCCCAACTTTAGTCTCCATGTTTCCAGGTAGAGTGGCCAACTCCAAACGACAAGTGACGAGAAGTGACGGACCATGAAGCGCCGTATGGTGCCACCAGCTAAAATTCCTCGAGCAAAAAAAAAAAATGATTTCACATCAATCTGACATTGAGAAAGATGAAAACAAAGAAAATTTTATACATAATTTTAAATGTTTTAGTTAGTTTTGTAAGCACACAATACAGTTTCAGTTAGTTATCGTATTTTCCTTCAATTATAGTTTTCATTTATTTCAGTAAACAAAAATGTTTTTTCTATTCTAGTTTTCGTCATTTCATTAGTTTTCACCAACGATAATAACCTTGCGCTCAAGTGGGTCGGAACAGTAAAATAATAGCTTAATAATAATCATTCCGAAATCTAAAATTTTAAAAATGTTATGCCTGTTACTAAATGTTTTGCGCCTTTGTAGATCCACTGAGATATGAAATGTGCATGTATAAATGATAAGTTGAGGCATAATGTTACAATTATTTATATATATATTTTTTTTTTTTGAAATTTCAGGTTGTTCATGTTGCTAACTTTTTTCGTGAATGGATAATTTGTAATTTATATATAATACTTTTTTGCTCTAAAACAAAGTGAAAAATTTTAAAATCTGATTATTTATAGGGTTTTATGTAATTACTAGTGCGTTGACCCATGGGGAACCACGGGTCATATTAATACCGATATCTAGGAACATAAGTTAGTAAATGCATCTTTCCTGTTTTTAACTTCATTTCCCATCATGCAGTGTGGTACTGCACTTCCGGTCAACCGAGCAACGTAACTGTAAGGCTACTGTGTTCCAAAATGACTGACAACTCCCAAAATATTGGTCCTATCAACTTCAATATTATATAATTTGTATTTACTAAAATGCTTTAATTACAATGCACTTAAATGATTTAAGTTTTATGATGTTACTATAAAATGTTAAGTATATTCTACTAATTTGAAGACATAGTTGAAAGTACAAAAAAATTTAAGTTGAATGGAATTAAATCACTAAGTTTTAGTCATGACCATCATAAAACTTAAATCATTTAAGTGCATTGTAATTAAAGCATTTTAATAAATACAAATTCCGGGCTTTCAGTGCACCTTTTTACCTTCGCATTGCATTGTGGGTATTGGGCATGTTGTTGAAAATGTGTTATTTTTCTGTGCAGGGGTTCAGCGGGGTTGTGCTGTTAGTGTTAATTTGGATTTAATGTGTGTATGGCAGTGTTTATTGGCCTTTTTGTGTTTGTTTTTGTTTTTGAGCCATAGGAAGAGCAATGGCTTTCCTGTTCGTCTAAATCTGTTATTGAACAATGGAAATCATAATGTCTTGTCAAATTAAAAGCACTTCCTATACTGGCAAATAATATTGAGCTAACTTCCATTCATGCTCCAATATATTAAGTTAAATAATTTCATATCTATTTCTGTCAGGAATAGGATTATGAGTTTGATTATCTAAAAAAAAAAAGTTGTTTAATCAATGATAAATTAATCTGGCTGCAATTGAGAAAATTAGTCAGTGTAACCTAAAATGCTGAGTTGACTGGTTGGATAGTGGGGTTGATTTTACAACAGATTTAAAGTACAAATAACTTGTCTTTTAGTGTTTTCTACTTAACAGTTTAAGTTCAATACTTTTAGCATTAAAGTTGAACCTACTTAAATCAATTGATTAGTTGATCATTACTCAAATCATTTAAGTGCAATCACTTGCCTCAAATTTTTGGAGTAAACTCTACTTATCTGGGCTTACAGTGTTAAGGTATTTAATGTTTAGATGGGACTATTCCTCAACTGTAGGTAACAAATCGGCCAGTTAAAAACATCCCAATTTCTCAGAACTGTGCAGATACACACACACACACACACACACACACACACACACACACACACACACACACACACACACACACAGACACTCTGAGACCTTCCAGTATTATGATATAGATTTTACTGCTCCGGCCCATGTGAGATCATATTGAGCTGTATGTGATCCCTGAACTCATGGGAGTTTGGCACCCATGATGTAAAGCATCATTGTTGTGCTATAAGACACAAACTGGATCAAAAGTACATACAATATGGAGTTGTTCTACCTTTGTTTCAGGCTTCTTCCTCTCCTCATTAGCCTAGAGCACAGATGTCAAACATGCGGCCCGGGGGCCAAATCCGGCCCGCCAAATGGTCCAATCTGGCCCGCGGGATGAATTTGTGAAGTGCAAAAATTATACTGAAGATATTAACAATCGATGGTGTCAAAATCCTTTTAATTCAGGTTCCATTTACAGTTCAATTAGGTTTCAAATGGGTCAGACCAGTAAAATATTATCATAATCCTACTATAATGGACATTCAGTGTCCGACGTGTGTCCGACGCGTGTCCAGATGTTTGTCCCGATGTTGCAGCATGGGAGGGCATATGGGTGCAGTGCTGCTGTTGCACCATGGGAGGGCGCTATTGTACAATTGCACCACGGGTACAATGCCGCTAGTAACCTGTAAATAATGACAACCCCAAATTTTCTTTGTTTTTATGGTGTAAAAAAGTAAAATTCCATGAAAATGTTTACATTACCAAACTATACTTTTACAAAAATGTGAATAACCTGAACAAATATGAACAAACAGAAATGTCTTAAGAGAAGTAAATGCAATTTTAGCAATATTCTGCCTGTTAATAAATATTTTGTGTGATTGTAATGCACGTGTAAATGATAAACTGATAAATTGAGGCAGAATATTGTTAAAATTGCACTTGTTTTTCTTAAGACAATTCAAGTTGTTCATGTTATTCAGATTTTTAAGGAAACTTTGTAGATGTAAACCTGATCATAATATAATTTTACTTTTTCCACTGTTATTATTTTACTGGTCCGGCCAACTTGAGATCAAATTGGGGTGAATGTGGCCCCTGAGCTAAAATGAGTTTGACACCCCTGGCCTAGAGGTAGATGAAAACATTAATACCACTCCTCAAAACTCTGAGGTGACTTCTATCAACCAATTATCTAACGGCTACCATTCACTAAAACATTCTGAAAAGCTCATTGTGTGGTCCTCGCTCACAGACTAGAACATTTTTACAAAGACTGGGAATCTTACAGGGTCACTAATTGCAAGACCGCATTTAACTTTTGTGAGTTGTGTTTGATTTTGTCTGTTATTTTTGTATATTTGATTTTGTTTGTGTTTCAGTTCGAGCTTCATCTTGACACAGCAGTAAGAATCAGATTTTAGCATGAAATATAAAGATTTAGTGAATAAAATACAAATAAATGACATTAATTGCAGCCACAGCTTGATACTACTCTCTCCAGTCCAATCAATACGATGTCGCTTCTGCTTTGAAGACAAATTATGGGTGAGAAAAATCTATTGTGCATATTGTTTTCAATATACAAAACTGTTCAAAGGTCTTAAACCACTTTTAGCTTCTCAGAGTTGAAATGACCGTACATACTTATTTTTCATTCTCTTTTCTTCGTATGACAACAAGAAAATACAAGAAATATGTGTAAATACTTTAAAGACACACATAAAAACTGAACTAAATGGGTTCTACTGGTTTAAAAGACTATTTATCGTGACCTCTGACCCCATGACAAGAAGCAGAAAAAACGGTTAAAAGCATCTGACGTGTTCAATGAAACCTGGTATAAAACATCAGAAAATTAATGTAATACACATCAGATCTGAGCAAAACAGTTAAAGACATGGTCAGCACAAAGAGAGGTCACACTAAATATGACCACTTTGGTTCATAGAAGCTGATTCTTCCATTGAAACCGTTGTTTTTCCTGTACATACTTCACATACATCAAGATATTATCGTAATACAGAGGCTGAGAAATACATATGAGTGTTTACTTTACAAAACCAACAAACCTAATGTTGGTCTAGGACTTGTACGGTACTGTATATCGTACTGGGACCATAGACTTTATCAAATAAATGAACAGACCCACGATGATATCATCCATTAGTTTGTGGACTAACATGTTGAGGTAAGGAGTATGTGTTGTTTTGACCTTCACACCTTTTTTTTTTTTTTTTCTTTTTTTAGAGGTAAAGTTAAAGTTAAAAGAGGAAGAGGTTTGGAAACCCAAAACATCATGGCTGAACTGATGTTAAATCCAAACTTAAACAGTAAAGTTAAACATTTATGTAACAAAACAATTTGATGGTATTATTAGTGCAACTTAGGCCTAAAATCTTAACAGTGCAATAATTTACCAGAAAGACCAACACTCCAGTTAATAGAGGGCCCACATTAAGTGAATGAGACCAGAAGGACACCTGGAAACATTTATTTATTTATTTATTTATTTATTTATTTATTTATTTCTTTATGAAGTATTTCTAGAGAAGTAAAATGCAGGTTTATGGGAGTCTGCCTTTATTGGAGCCAGCATGGAGCAGCTGTTACGGTTATTACACTTATATGCATATATCTGCATTGGCATCACTTTCAAGATGTGGTTCTTGGCCCTTGATTGGAGACACAATAAATCATAAATAAATCCCTTGAAGGCATATGCCCTGTCCACAGTAAACACACTAAACGGGTATTTTCTAGGGATGCACCGATACCACTTATTTCCAGACTGAGTACAAGTACTTACAGTTGACTACTTGCCAATACCAAGCACTGATACGAGTACTTAATAATCCCATTCCAGTTCTTAGTTCCTTTTGTAAATGTGCTTCATTGTCGTTGTCATTAGTCTGACTGGAAAAAAGTGCCACTACTGACATTTAATGTGTTGGAATGAGCGTTTCTCAATTAATCCACCGGGGGCGCCACTTTGAATTAACCATACTGCATAAATACCACGAAGAAGAGTAACGTTTTTTGAGAAGAAGAAGAAAGTCAGTAATAACAAACATGGAGATGACAGAGGCAACACTACTGTGATACTAATATTGCAGCGTTTTCACGAGTAAGGTTTAAAAGCTTAGCTTCAGCAGGTAGAGAAAAGAGAAATGAGTTATAAGTTTCGTTTTCACTTCTGCTGGTGGCGGTCCGCACCACTCCGTACTCCTGGTGGTATTCTCTGTCTGGGTACACATTCGCCAGCACCTGGAAAACGAATGGAATGTACGCAGAGGACGGACAGAACGCTGCGTCCGTATCTGTCTGTGTCTTTAACGTTACTTGCAGTCAGCGTTACTTTTATCACCGTCATTTATTTTGAAAAATCTCCACACTCCCCACACATTATTCCACCGCCACATACCTGCTGCACTGAACTGGGAATGTCACACGGCCGTAAGTGGTATCGGTGCATTTGTATCAGATATCTTTTTCAAGTACGAATACGAGTACACGCACTGAGTATCGAAGCCGATGCCTGATACTCGTATCGGTATTGGTGCATCCCTAGTATTTTCCTTTTTCTCTTAAAAAGGACCTTTATTTTTCAGTATATTCACCTGTAGAATTAGTAAATTCACTTGCAATCCTTAAGAAATCTTAGTAATGTAATAAATGAACTATTTAATGTAAAAGTAAAAAAAAAACAGCTTAGAAATAGACCTTAGGAAGAAATACTGCAAAGAAGAACGTGTCTGAAAAATGACTACAGATGGGAATTCAAAATAAACTTACATATTATGGCACAAACACAAAAACAACAGCTGCTTCCCTTTTCTAGAGAGAAGAAAATAAGAGAGTAATTGTTTTGGGATCAGGGGTCAACTTACTGTTCAGGGGAATATTTTTTTAATCTTTAAGGTAGAACTGCAATCTCCAGAGAAGTGACTGAGCCTAAGGTAGAGGCAGAGAAGGAGATGAGAGGAACAGGAATGACGTAAAAAGGACCCGGAGGAGCCCCGCTTCTACAGTCCAGTCATTACCGAAGGCCTACAGTGGCCCTCTGGGGACAAGACTAAGAGCTGTGACAGCAGTGGGCTGCCTTTTATTTCCCTAACCCTGAACCGAGGGCTGCTTGTTAAATCCTGGAATAGAAAAAAAGCGCCTGGCTAATCGATAAAGGAAGAAAAAAAAAAAAAGTAGAAGACGAAAGTTAGAGAGAGAAAAGAGGGATGAGAGGAGGTGAAAAAAAGAGAAGAAACCATGATTGGAAAAGAGATCGTAACAACTGGGCATGAGCAGAAATTGGAAAGGTGGTGTTAAAAATAAAGCGGAGGCGATTTCTTTATTTTCTCATTTCCTCAGACGCCTTGAATGGACAGGAAATGAGTCTGGAAAACAGACATCGTTCACCCCTACACCGATGAGCCATAACACCACTGACAGAAGAAGTGGTACCTATATTGATTATTTCATTACAATAGTACCGTTCACTGGGTTGGATATATTAGATGAGTGAACATTTAGTCGTCTAAGCTGATGTGTTGGAAGCAGCAAAATGATCAACATAAGGACCTGTGTGACTTTGACCAGGTCCATATTGTATCCAGTGGTGTAGTGGTCCCTGGAGAAGTGGGTTTACACTCAATTTTTGCCTTTAAAAAAAAAAAAAAAAGTAGTCCAAGGTCAAGGTTACTTTATTTATGCCCGTAGGTACATTTGTTTTGCATTTGTCTAGGTGATTGCCTTGGCATTACAACAACACATACATTGAACATGCAAGACAGGCACTTGATCACGCTTATAGACAGGACCAAAAGACAGGACAAAAAGTGCTCAGTGTTCCACCATTCATCGGTATAGCAGCATGGATAAGTAAAAGAATAGAATAAATATGATCAAATAAATAAAAACAAGATGCAATAAAAACCACAATAAAAACCGGAAAAGATCAAATAAAAACAATCTGGGATAAAAACCAGAATAAGAACATAAAATAAAAAATTTAAAAATTTGAAGTCACAATAATAATAAATAGATCAAAGAAACAGAATAAATAACTAAATAAGTTAGTAAAGTGCAATGTCACTATTTCTTATTGAGCTCAGTGACGGCGACAGGAACAAAGCTATTTTTATAACGCTGTGTCCTGCACCTTGGGACTAAGAACCTCCGTCCAGAGGAAAGGAGTTGAAATTCACCTCGTAAAGCACAGGTGTCAAACATGCGGCCTGGGGGCCAAAACCGGCCCGCCAAAGGGTCCAATCTGACCCGCAAAACGAATTTACAAAGTGCAAAAATGCAAAAATTACCCTGAAGATATTAACAGTCAAGGGCATCAAACTCAAAAATAACAGCATAATAACCTAGAAATAATAACTCCAAATTTTCTTCTTGGTTTAATGTGAGAAAAATAATATGATATTATGCCTTTAAATAATGGCAACACTAAATTTTTCTCTTTGATTTATTGCAAAGAACATTAAATTTTAATATCCTTCAACACTAAAATGTCAATAACCTGAACAAATATGAAAAACCTGGAATGTCTATAGAAAAATAAGTGCAATTTTAACAATATTCTGCCTGTTTTGTGCCTTGGTAGATCGGATCTGTAATGCACATGTAGAAATCATAAGTTCATGCATAATATTAATAAAATTGTACTTATTTTTCCTCAGAAATTTCATTTTTTTTCCAGTTATTCACATCTTTTTTGTTTAGGATAGAAATAGTTTCATCATTTAATGTCATTTTTTGCACAAAAAATTTGGAGTAGTCATTATTTATAGGTTATTATGCTATTATTTTACTGGTCCGGCCCACTGGAGATCAAACTGTGCTGAATATGGCCCCTGAAAGAAAATGAGTTTGACACCCCTGTCGTAAAGGATGGGAGTCATTGTTAAGAACTGATGAAGCCATCCTCTGTACCTGTGTAGTGTACAGGGAGGCGGGACAAGACTGGGACTCACCAATCAGGCGACAAAGAAAAACAAACAAACAAACGCCAGACAAACGCCCTATTTTAGAAATGGTAACATGTAAGACTACTGTATTTAGTTTACCAAAAAATCCATCAGTAGTGTTTGCTTACAATTATAAAATTATATTGAATTGATCAGGAGCAGTTTGTAGGTTTTACTGGTCACACAAGCAGCTGCATGAATGTAAACGTATTCAACATGAGGCAAACAGGATAACGTTAGCTTTCATAACAGTTGCCTACTCGCATTGGTGACACCATCTCTTCTCCTCTAAATGTGCAGTCGTATGGTCAATAGTTTAAAACAGTGACTTATTTGGAAACCACCTTAAAACTTACCTCAGAATTATGTATTCCACGAAAGTAGGTTCTCTTGATACGTGTCACTCACTTGAAAGATGTTTATTCTACCTTTTGTCGTTCGCATTTCCAATAATTGTGCATTTTTCAACGAGACGTGCAGTGACCTGTCAATCAACTGGGGTGGCACTGGCACATGAAGTGTCCAATCAGGTTCCAGAGGTGGCCAGCGCTAGTTAGCAATATTTTACATGGCATGACCTGCCCTACTCTGCCTCTGATTGGCTCATCAGTCCTCATGCCTAAAGTTAACCCTTTCATGCATGAATTATGAGAACCTTAGTCAAGATTTTTTTTCTGGAGTATTTTTATTCCTCTTTAGGCATGAAAAAACAAAGTGATTGAAATTTTTTATGTACCTATTTTTCCTGGAATTACAAGACGGTCCACTCAGCTGGAAACCAAGTGTTTAATTTTTGACGCAAAGATCGTCAGAAAGTGATACACTATGTGAAAACTATGAAATAGATGGATGGATGGATGGATGGATGGATGGATGGATGGATGGATGGATGGATGGATGGATAGATAGATAGATAGATAGATAGATAGATAGATAGATAGATAGATAGATAGATAGATAGATAGATAGATAGATAGATAGATAGATAGATAGATAGATAGATAGATAGATAGATAGATAGATAGATAGATAGATACTTTATTGATCCCCGTGGGGAAATTCAAGATAAAAATAATAATAATAAATAAAAAAATGTTTTCATTCAGCTTATCTGATGTTTTCTCACATTTTAACACATACTAAGACTAGTTATTACTAACTTCATGGAGATAATATGCAAAAAAAAAAAAAAAAAAAAAAAACTAACTTAAGTAAAGTTATCAATTGATTTAAAACATATTACTACAGATCAGGTTTATCCAGAACAGCAAAGTTACAGTAATGATATGAATTACAATGAATGGGATGGTGCATAAGTGTCCACTGTGGTGGCTAATATGCAACTAAAATAACAAAACTCATGAATATACAAAAGGACAGTTGTAGAATAGATGTCCACTGTAGTGACCACTATGCATGAAAGGGTTAAACAACCTTCAGTGAAGACAGCGACTACCAGCCAATTAGAGGCAGAGTAGGGTGGGTCATCCCTTCACCATCCTAGGGGAAAAACGGGCAATTTGATTTGTAGATATTACTGAATGGTGCGCATCGGGGGGATTTAGTAGTGGGTATACGCAATGCTGACTGAAAAATAAGTAGGTATACCGGCGTATATCCTGGACGACACTTCTGATTGTTACCATGATGACTGGGTCAGAGCATCTCCACAACTGAAGGTCTTGTTGGGTGTTCGTGGTCTGCAGTCGTCAGTACCGACCAAAAACGGACTAAGGAAGGACATTCCAATCTCATGACAACTGAGCATCTGTCAGAGGTGTTGGACAAATAAATCTGATCCATGGTGGTCCACCTCTCTACTTCCAGGACTTCAGGGTTCTGCTGTTAACGTCTTGGTCTAGATCCCACAGCACACCTTCAGAGGTCTGGTGGAGTCTAGGCTTTGGATCAGAGGTGTTTTTGTGGAAAAAGATGAAGCTACACAATATTAGACAGATGGTAACAATGTTCTGCTCCTATTGATGCGCTGTTGGTTTAGATCCGGTTGTTGTTCTTTAGATATTTTTGGTCGATTCTAACCACTTTACACTGGGAATGAACAAGATCTGGAGATGCTCTGACCCAGTCATCTAACCATCACAGTTTCTCACTTGTTAAAGTTACTCACATCCTACTCTTGTCCATTTTGCTGTTTCTAACACATCAACTCCGAGGACTAAATGTTCACTTGCTTCCTACTACAGTATATCCCACTGGAATGAGATAATCCAAATTAATACCACTGTGTCTGTCAGTGTTCAGAATGTTAGTTTTCGTTGATGTACAGGGTGGGGAAGCAAAATTTACAATATTTTGAGGCAGGGATTGAAAGACAGTGTATGACCAATTAGTTGATTGAAAGTCATGAGAATTTATTTGCCACAAGAAAATGTACAAAATAGAAAATGTTTTTATTCTATGTGTCCTCCTTCTTTCTCAATAACTGCCTTCACACACTTCCTGAAACTTGCGCAAGTGTTCCTCAAATATTCGGGTGACAACTTCTCCCATTCTACTTTAATAGTATCTTCCAGACTTTCTCGTAATAGTTTTGCTCATAGTCATTCTCTTCTTTCCATTATAAACAGTCTTTATGGACACTCCAACTATTTTTGAAATCTCCTTTGGTGTGACGAGTGCATTCAGCAAATCACACACTCTTTGACGTTTGCTTTCCTGATTACTCATATGGGCAAAAGTTTCTGAAAAGGTATGGATAATAGTGTTAGGTATGATTATGACATCAATATATGTTTGGTTTCAAAACAATTGACGTAGTGCCTGCTGAGAAAAAACAACTAAATGTTCATTGTAAATTTTGCTTCCCCACCCTGTAGATACTGACACAAGGTTTGGACTATACTGGCACTAATAAAAAAAACACTGGGCTGTGATGTTTATTTCAGGGGCCAGATTCAGCTAAATGAAGTGAAGTGGGCCAAACCACTTAAATAATAACATAATGATATATAAATAATGTCAACTCCAAACTTTTCTCTATGTTTTAGAGCGAAAAAAGTAAATTTACATTATGAAAAGGTTTACATCTACAAACTATCCTTTCAAAAGATGTGAATAACATGAACAAACTGAAAAAATAAGTGTAATTTTAACAATATTCTGCCTCAGTTTATCACTCACACATGTACATTATAACGTACAGTTCACAGTCGATCTACAAATATACAAAACATTGAGTAACAGGCAGAATATTGTTAAAATTGCACTTGCTTCTCTCAAGACATTTCAGGCTGTTCTAATTTGTTCAGGTTATTCAAATTTTTTGCAAAATTATACTTTGTTTTAGTGTAAATACATGAAAATATTTACATTTACAAAGGGAAATATTTGAATTTGTCATTATTTCTATGTTATTATGATAGTATTTTACCGGTCCTGCCCACTTGAGTTGAACTGGTCTGAATTCGGAAGCTGAACTAAAAGAATTGTTAATATCTTAGTGTAATTTTTGTATTTCACAAATTCATCCTAAGGGCCGGACTGGACCCTTTGGTGGGCCGGATTTGGCCCCCGGGCCGCATGTTTGACACCTGTGATTTAACCTAAGAGGTAGATGATTAATTCATGTTTTTAACTTATGGTTTTTTATTGTAGAATTCTACCCTTCGATCATTTGCTGATTTTTTTTTTTTCTATTTTACTTGTACATTCTGTTGACCTGTGAAATGAAATTATAACCAGAGAAAGCAAACCCTAATGTATCTTGGTCGATATAAAATTAAACTGAATGGATGTGTACCAAGTGTTAACAGAACAGTCCACATTAATTTTGTTTTTTTGTTTTTTTTACCATGAAGGTATAAATTACCTACCTAGGATATTATATGTGATTTCACAGCACATATTTTCACTGCCATCTGAAACAACGGTTCTTTTTTATGCAGTTGTTTTATTTTAACTTAATAAACATAAACGGTGACTATAATCCATTAGGCACTGACGTGTACTATAAACATGTTCAAAGCAGCATATTAATAAGTGTGGATGTAAATTTACCGGTACTGAGATGTGTTTACCACACACTCTTCATCAGTTCTGCATATTCATGAGGACCTAATGACCAAAGTAAGGCAGTTGTCAAGTGCCGCCTCCACCTACATGCTATGCAGATGAGTCTGGCTCTGCCATATGTGTGCACTTGTTAGGAGAGTACACAGATGTACCTCCTTTTAACAGGTGCTTAAGACCCACTTCTGCATCAATCTGCAGCTCAAACACTAGGAACACAGAGTGGTGAAAGCAGAATAGAACAGAATAACAAACGGCTGAATGCGACTCCTCCACTTGTCACGTATTAGTGGAGGTTTATCATTTGTTTAATTCGTTTGAACTGTGGAGCTTTTTCCCTTTACATATTGACATGTAAATCAGTTACTATAAAGGTTTATTACAAGACACTTAAACACGTGATCTGTGAGATTACAAAATATATTGTGTAGATCTTAACAAAATAATTAATACATGCATGAAGTCATTACATTATACTTCTAATCTGTTGAAAAAGTTTGATTTCAATTATTGTGGACAATAGAGACCCAAAGTGCTGTCACTCCATAATAACATAATAATATATAAATAATGCCAACTCCAAACTTTTCTCCATGTTTTAGAGTGAAAAAAGTAAATTTACATTATGAAAAAGTTTACAGCTACAAACTATCCTTTCAAAAGATGTGAATAACATGAACAAACTGAAAAAATAAGTGTAATTTTAACAATATTCAGCCTCAGTTTATCATTTACACATGTAAATTATAAGGTACAGATCATAGTGGATCTACAAACACACCAAACATTTAATAACAGACAGAATATTGTTAAAATTGTACTTGTTTCTCTTAAGACATATAAAGCTGTTCTTATTTGTTCAGGTTATTCACATTTTTTTGCAAAATTATACTTTGTTTTAGTGTAAATACATGAAAATATTTACATTTACAAAGAGAAATATTTGAAGTTGTCATTATTTATATGTTATATGATAGTATTTTAGTGGTCCTGCCCACTTGAGTTGAATTGGTCTGAATGTGGAACTGGGACTTAACTTAGGAAAAAAAAAAATGAATGGTGGTCAATGACAAGAGATAAATCATTTTGGATCCCATTTGAGTTGTGCCACACATATGATGTTTGTCAATTAAAATATAATTTTGAAGGCAACGATAGTTTGAGCTAAAGACAGTAATCGCTTTTTGATTGACCCACAAATTGCATGAATATAACTAGTACATAAAAATTTGCCTCATGGAAAAATGGTAATTTTGCTAAAATTCTCATTTTTTGATGAAAAGTTTTTGTGTTGGCAAGAGGTGGTTTTCCGGGCATAACGAAATTGGTATCACGCAAACTGCAATGGAAAGACCTTTTTCCACAACTAGAGTCACATGAATAAAAAAATGGATGCTGACGGATGTTACAACAAGTGTAGAAGAAGAGTGCGGTATGTGTGGACACACCAGGAAACCAAATCATTTTTTATTTTAATACGGGATAGAGGGGTAATATATAATAATAACAAAAATATCTGTAAATCAATGTGCCATTTATTAAATATCTGTAAAGTTTTGCACAGATGTCCAATGGAAAAGCCACGAATGAAGAAAGAAAGAAAGTTTTTTGTTAACCCTCCGGTATCCAGGTGTGCCTTTTAGGCACACTTTGCACTTTGTTTTAAAAAACTTCATATTATCTTTCACAATTTAAATAAGGTTAGAATTCAAAAGGTGTTCATTTTTGCATGATCTTTAAAATTCTGGCCACCAACTAAAATTTGAACATTGTAAACAAAAGAAAATTACAAGACTAGCATCTGTCTCCCAAGTGTGCCCAAAACGCACTATTTCTGCCATTTGATATGTATGATTAGGGCTGACCTTGATTTACAAAAATATAATCAAATTAGAGCAGAAAAATAAATCAGTATATAATATTTAATAGTTTGATTTATAGGTGTGCCTTTTTGGCACACTTGGTGACTGATGCTAGTATTTATGAACATTTGACGTAGTGCAAAAAATAATAATGCAAATTAACCAATGTTGGAGTTAATCATTGACATATGCCAGGCTGCAAAAAATCTAATAATATGTGATCCACTTTTTATGTAGTATATTGAAAAAAAGTATTTTTTTGTGTTTTTTGCATCCAAAAAAATGGTTTGTTTACATTACAAACACGGCATTTAAAGGGTTAAAAAATGTGACAATTATTGAGTATTTGGTATTTTTATTTACAGCTCAAGTTGATGAAATAGAAAAAAGTGTAAAAGAATTAAAAACTAACTGTATGAAATTGTTTTTGACATTATTCCACAAGTGTGCCAAAAAGGAACACTTGGTGCTTAGTAAGGGCCTTGCTGGACGGGATACTGAATGGATTGCATCCCTCAATGCATGTGAAATCTGTCACTAACACCCAAGCATCTGCTGCCTTCCCACATTTTACCAGTATCTTTGAGAATAAGGTGAAAAAGTTTTAAACAGGGAATCTTCAGAGATTGTGGAGAAACATGGTTACACTGACATCACCTCCACGACACTGTGGTGTATAGGATCTATTTACATTTCTTCATAGGCTGATAGTTCGACAGTTTTACTTTCTCTGTTTTTACTTTTTTGTGTTGGAAAAATTTGTATTTGACCAACAAACCTCTTAGATGTAATTAATGGCATAATTCAAATGGGGTCTTATTACTGACTACAAAATGATTATTATTATTTTCATGAAATAGGATCCCATAGGCCACATCCAAAAGGGGCAGGAATCAACTCTATTGCAGTTCACAACTTCAATCCACTCACTTCACATAACAGAAAATGTATTAAATATTGATCATTTTGGCCTGTATTTTAATCCAACTAAAGGATAAAAACTTGATCATTACAAAAATACAAAAGCTAAGAACAACAATATAATAATACCAACACAGTCTGTGCTCAGTGTCACCATTCAGTCAGTGGATTCTTAACTTACAGCCTCTTGTCAGTAAATAATTGCACAGGCTAACAGTATGATCACAGCAGATATGGATACTTGTGCAACTCTATAATGGATAAGGATAACTCTGAAAGTAGGAGAGAACATTCTGACTCACAGTCTAGACAAGGTCTGCCGGGCAGAATGCAGCCAACAGGGACACTAAAAACTGACAGTCCTCATTAGACTTCGGAGCTTTTTCTTAAAAACTGCCTTTCTTTTGTTTTGTAAAGAAGAAATATGTCACCCAGTGCACTGATGTTTAGGGGTGTGTTTATAATGATCATCAGTGAGTGGCAAAATTAACACATTGCTCATGTTGGTCTTTTATAGGCAATAGGGATGTAACGATTACCGGTATAACGATAAACCGCGGTAAAATTGCAGGCGGTTAGTATTACCTTTTAAATTCTAATTATCATGATAACAGTGTTTGATTACCGCACTTTTAGGGGAAAAACCCGATGTAAAGATCTGCTTTTATGTCAAATATTTGAGTATAGTTTTAATTTATTACAATTTTAATTGTATATACCTAATATTTGGAACCAATATTCACTTTAAAAGTCTTTGAAAAGGTTTGTTAAACATCTTTGTGTTATTTATGCAATAAGTTATATACATTTTTCAAATCGGATTTTATATATATTTTTTGTGTTTTCTGGCCTTTTATGTTTTTATAGTAGGTTAAAGTGAAAAAATAATAGGCAGTTGAGATAGATGAAGTTGTGCTGAAAAAACAGATCCCAAACATGGGTATAGTAAACATTTGTTTATACAGTATATAAAGGCAAAATAAAAAGTACTGAAAAACGGACAAAATAGGCTCAGACCACTAAGGGCGGTCTGAGCCATTTGAATGTTTCTGCCAACAGAAGGTACATTGTGCCAATAATTTTATTTGTTTGTTTTTTTGTTTTTTGTTTTTTTCAAAATACAACTTGGTTAAATTATTTCAATGTGTATTAGTACTTTTTGAACATTTTGAGCATAATTTCAGCAATACTGCGATAATATTGATAACCGTGATAATTTTGGTCACAATAACCGTGATATGAAATGTTCATATCGTTACATCCCTAATAGGCAAAAGGACAAAACTGGACTCATCAACTTTAACATATTATCTGGAAAAGTTAAAATGGACTGTGGTTCATTTTCCCTTTGGTGTGTTTCATTTGGACAATCATCATCTCAGCATTTGTGCTCAGCGACAAACCAAAACAGCACGAGAAGATCCCACTCAACTGCCAGGTGAACTCTGCAACTTTAAGGTAAGCTTCTCCAGTAAACCAGATGTGCTTTGCATTCTGGGATGGAGTAGAACATTCTTCCTGTATGTAATTTATTCCTCCCAACCAATAAGTGGAGTAAGTGGAATGAATGCACTAATACACCACTCGGCCACAACATTCTGACCACTGACAGGAGAAGTTGTAATAATATTGATTATTTCATTTCACTGGTTCCTTTTACTGGGTTGGACATAATAGGCAGCAAATGAACATTTACTACTTGAAGCTGATGTGTTGGAAACAGCAAAATGAGCAACATAATGAACTGAGTGACTTTGACCAGATTCATATTTTAACGGTGATGACTGGGTCAGAGCATCTCCACGTCTGCAGGTCTTGTTGGGTGTTCCTGGTCTGCAGTGGTTAGTACGGACCAAAAATGGACTAAGGAAGGGCATCCCAGGACTTAAGGGATGTGCTGCTAATGTCTTATTCCAGAAGCCACAGCACACCTTCAGAGGTCTGGTGGAGTCTAGGCCTCGGAGAACCTACACAATATTAAGGCTCATTTATGTTCGCTTTACATATGCAAATAGGTTTGCTCAGATCTCTCCTCTTGTCCATCAATTTCGAGGGTTAAATGTTCACTTCCTGCCTAGTATATCCCACCCACTGGCAGGTTGCATTGTAATAAGATAAACAAAATGAACACAGCTTTGCCTGTTAGTGGATATAATGTTTTGGCTGATCAATACTTAGTATCAATGCATTTTTGGCAATTTGGGTTCACTTTGAATAAAAACCAAAAACGAGAGGAAAATGCTCTGAGTTTCAAAATTCATTAAATAATCCAACGAAATAATAATGATAATAATGGATTGGATTTATATAGCGCCTTTCTAGACACCCAAAGCGCTTTACATTATTGACCCATTATTCATTCGCGCTCACATTCTCCCTCTGGTGGTGGTAAACTACATCTGTAGCCACAGCTGCCCTGGGGCAGACTGACAGAAGCGTGGCTGCCATTTTGCGCCTACGGCCCCTCCGACCACCACCGAACATTCATACACCAGTGTGAGTGGCACTGGAGGCAAGGAGGGTGAAGTGTCTTGCCCAAGGACACAACGGACTGACTAGGACAGAGCGGGATTTGAACCACCAACCCTTCGGTTATTGGACGACCCGATCTACCAACTGAGCCATGGCCGCCCCATGAAATAAACTTGAAATAAACTTGAGGAGCAAAAATGTCCTCATAATACAATTGATACTTGGTATCACTGGTCATCATAGTCTTATGCAGTGTTTCTCAATGGGGGCAGTACCACCCTCCAGGGGGCACTGGGACATCTTCAGGGGCTGTTTGGACCGAGAAACCGGAGAAGGGGGCGCTCAGGCACAAATGGGCGGCGTTAGTCACTGTTGCACATTATAACATAATAATAATAACAATAATTAAAAAAAATAAAAATAAAATAATAATAATAATAATAATAATAATAATAATAGCTTTACTTATATAGCACCTTTAAAAATGAAGTTTACAAAGTGCTTTGACAGACAAAGCAGAAGGGCACTACAGCAGGATACAAGATCCAAGTAAAGACACTAAAACAGAAGCAACACAATAAGAGAGATATGTACAGAAAATGCAAAAACATGACACTTCGAATAAATTAAGTGAATCGGAGTAAAGAGGGCAGGGATAACGTAACATGATGCTGTCAAATCAATGTGAAAATGAAGGCATGAGATAAAACAACATCATGTATGAGAATATAAATTAATAACCAAACAGGATAAAATTAAAATTTAAAAAAATTTAAATTAAAAAGGGAAAGACATCACATAAAGGCAAGTCTATAAAAATACATCACGCCCCCCCGCCCCTCCCAGTGTAAGGAGCCCATGTCTAATGTATAACAGAGGCACATACATACTCATATACTCCTCCCCAGGTCATATACCCGCCCCCCCCCCCCCCCCCCCCCCCAGTCACAAATTTGTTTTCAGGGGGCACCAGGTGGCCAATGAGGGGTGCTTTACCTACTGAGCTACATAACCTGCAAACAGGTCCGTCATGGTCACAAATTTGTTTTCGGGAATGGGGGGGGCAACAGGAGGATCCTGATATCATTATGCCGCATTTCCACTGCGTGGTACCGGCTCGACTCGACTCGGCCTTTTTGCGTTTCCATTATGAAAAAGGACCTGGAATCTGGTACCCGGTACTAGTTTTTTGTTATCACCTCCGCCAAGGTTCCAAATGATACTAAACCATATAACGTATAACACTGCAGACCACTGATTGGTCAGACAGTTTTCTCTGTGACCCGCCATTTTACAAAAAACAGATGCGGAAGTTGACAGTAAATATCGCGGTACATTAACCCACATGATAACAGCCCAAAACTACACCATGGTCAGTTGAGGAGATTCAGTCTTTGGTGGCCGATGTAAAAATTCAGACGAGACAACACGCAACGAGCGAGTTTATCAACAACTCTCTGAACAGACGACAAGGAAATAACACGCTGCATCGCTATGACGTCCAGGTACTGCAAAGTCAGTAGTAACCTGTAATGGAAACAGTCTCCAGGAATACCGAGCCGAGCCGAGCCGGGTCGAGCTGGTTCCATGTAGTGGAAACGCAGCATTAGTGAGTGTTTGCTAAAAAAGGTTGAGAAACACTGGTCTAATGGTTGACGTGTTTACCTCGCAGTTGACCTCACTTTAACATAGATTATTATTAAAGCAGCACATTTGTACACAGTGCTTCTACATGCTAAATTTAAGGATGAGTTGTGGTTAAGTGTTATCAAACAGACACTTAAGTCATACTGACTCTTCCTATCACTGGAAGCAAGGTAGCTTGAAGTTGCTGAATAGTGGGTCAAAGTTCACCATAGTCTGATTCATGCATGAACGTGTAAATAAACAAGAGTTTTTGGAATTAAATCCTGGTGAAGTGGGTCCTTTAACACACACACACACACACACACACATATACACACACAAATTGAACTTAATCCCACACCGGCAACCTAGTTTATCGTGTTGCTGCTACTGATGAATGTGACTGACTTCCTCTCTGGTAAATGGACAGCACTAGACAGCTCTTCTTCCACCTTATGGAACATAATACTGTCCGAATGAGATGCATGAGATAGATCCGCCTCCTCCTCCTCTGCATGTGTGTGTCAACTTCTGTTTTAATGCAATAAAGAGCACTTTGTCAGTGACATGATCAAAGAGAGTTACTGTGGGTGTGTGTGTGCAGGAGAGAGTAAGTGGATGTGTGTCAGATATCTGATTAGGAGAGGCATCCTATTTAATGATGGCAGGCGCAGAGGATAAATAAGTGAGAGAGCACCGAGCAGCAAATCTAATCAGCCAACCAATCACGCTGGCCCTGAGTTTGTCTGCAACAAAATGGCTGCTCACCTCTGACAGAAGCTTTTAATCAGCCGGCCTTAAGGCTGAGACGCATGGAGGGATGTATGGAGGGCAGCGGACAATGCAGACAAATAGAAAAAGACCAGACAAAATACGCTTAAAGCTCCAATAACAGTACAAACAATGATTTTAAGAAAGCAGAAAAAGGTTATTTTTAAAGCAAAGCTCATCTTCCCCACTGTCGATGTTAATTTAGCGCCTCTGAAGCACAGAGAATGGAAACAAAGCACTTTTCAGCACAGTCAATTTTCAAGTTATTATGGCTCCTTCTTTTCCAGATAACATTTTCCGCCGAATTACAAACAGAGATGTTCGCATTAGATACAGTTATGGTGTTATGGTCTCCAGTTTAACAACCTATGTCTGAATTAGCTGGCAGTGCTTATACAACACGAGGATAGAAAATGAAAGTGGGTCATTTTCCCATAATGTTTGTGGGTTCAATCAATAAAACATGACTTTTTGATTAGAAACTCATCCCGGCCCGTCCTGCTTTTGGAAAACTGTGTCAAAAGGAACAAATTAAAATAATGATCCACATTTGCCAGTACCACACTTTCTATTTTGAATTAAAACTGACCAAAAATGGGATAATAACATTAAAGATAAAAAGCTAAACTAATTTCAATAAGCAGTCTTATGAGTGATTTGTTTAGGTTACATGTGTATTTATGTAAATTAAATGGAAACCATGGGAATTAGTCCAAAAACACAGTGATTTCTTCTCATGAATAAAAAAAAAAAGAGCAACTAAATGAAGCATTGCTTGGGCTGATGTACTTATTTACCCTACACAGATCTGTAATGAGAATTTTCTTGTGAAAGCTGTATGATGATGATGATGATGATGATGATGATGATGATGATGATGATGATGAGTGCAGGAGTGTGAGGATGAAGGTGCAAGGTCAGCGTGACAGAACCAATCAAAATCTGTTCCAGCAGAGTGACTGATCCCAACACCTCCCTCTGCCTCACAACCAGCCCTCGACTCCCAGCTGACGTCAGGACGCCGCCAGGGAAACACTCATCGGTCACGTCAGGGTGAGTGTGTCCATGGGTTTCTATCTTTGTGAGGACTGTTGGAACTTTTACACCTGCCAGATGGAGACACTGTTGGGAGTCTACACTGTGTTATCGGTGACTTTTTACTATAATTCTCCTGAAGTCAGACCGGCAAAGGCCTGGGAAGCCCCAAGGTCAGTCTGAATGAAGGAAGGAGTTGACATGTGGAGTGCGATTGTGTGTTACTGCCACAAATATTAAATGTCATGCTCAGATCCATGAAAGCTGGTGACTAGTAAGTTCTATTTCTGATACTTGCTGACTAAAAATTAGGATCACAACAATGCTGGATAGTACTAGATAAATGTTCAATTAAGTCTTTAACCCAGTGTTCTTCAACTTTGAGGTAGGGACCCCACATGGGGTCGCCTGGAATTCAAATGGGGTCACCTGAAATTTCTAGTAATTGATAAAAATGTAAAATAAAAACTTACTAATAAAAAATATATGGTGAGTTGAGAGAGACAATCAGAATACATGTAAGACATGACAAACTGTGAAGCTGAAACTGAAGCACTGTGGTTCTGTTTATCTTTCAAATGTTCATTGTGGTCGGTTTCAGATGCTGCAGCTCTTTCATAATTCATAGTTTGAGTTCTTGTTTGTTCAGTATTAATTGTCAGCCTTGTAAATCCAAGCGGGACTGACTGTACATATCCTGACCAAGAAAAATTAAATTCTCACTTTGTGCAGTAATCTACACCTGGCTTTTCTGCCTCCGTCCATAATAATATACATTATACCGGTATATACTAAATGTTGACTAAAATAAACGTTTATTTGTAACATAGTATAGCAAACTATTACATGATCAAAACCAGATTAATTTTAGCAAAAAAAAAAACGTCTGTTTTAAGTGCCTGGGGTTGCCAGAAATTCGTGATGTTAAAATGGGGTCATGAGCCAAAAAAGGTTGGGAACCACTGGGTTAACCTGCGAATATTGTTGACATTATCACTAAACTTTGGTTACGTTCAGACTGCAGGCAAATGTGGCCCTAATCCGATTTTTTTGCCCATATGTGACCTGTATCTGATCTGTTAAAGACAGTTTGAACAGCACAAATCCGATTTTTTCAAATCCGACCCAGGCCACTTTCACATACAGGGTGGGGAAGCAAAATTTACAATGAACATTTAGTTTTTTCTCAGCAGGCACTACGTCAATTGTTTTGAAACCAAACATATATTGATGTCATAATCATACCTAACACTATTATCCATACCTTTTCAGAAACTTTTGCCCATATGAGTAATCAGGAAAGCAAACGTCAAAGAGTGTGTGATTTGCTGAATGCACTCGTCACACCAAAGGAGATTTCAAAAATAGTTGGAGTGTCCATAAAGACTGTTTATAATGGAAAGAAGAGAATGACTATGAGCAAAACTATTACGAGAAAGTCTGGAAGATACTATTAAAGAAGAATGGGAGAAGTTGTCACCCGAATATTTGAGGAACACTTGCGCAAGTTTCAGGAAGCGTGTGAAGGCAGTTATTGAGAAAGAAGGAGGACACATAGAATACTAGAAGCACTCGGAGAGCGCAGACCTCCGCCAAGGCTGATCAGTGCCCCCCCCCCGTGGGCCCCCCCCACCCCCGATCACCACCAAAATTTAATCATTTCTTCCTTATCCCATTTCCAACAAACCCTGAAAATTTCATCCAAATCTGTCCATAACTTTTTGAGTTATGTTGCACACTAATGGACAGACAAACAAACAAACAAACAAACAAACCCTGGCAAAAACATAACCTCCTTGGCGGAGGTAATAATCACTAAGCATGACAGCAGTGTGAGAGTGAACAGGCACCACATTAGTTAAAATTAAGTCTAAAAGCATATGTTTTATATACAGGGTGGGGAAGCAAAATTTACAATATTTTGAGGCAGGGATTGAAAGACAGTGTATGACCAATTAGTTTATTGAAAGTCATGAGAATTTATTTGCCACAAGAAAATGTACATAATAGAAAATGTTTTTAATTCTATGTGTCCTCCTTCTTTCTCAATAACTGCCTTCACACACTTCCTGAAACTTGCGCAAGTGTTCCTCAAATATTCGGGTGACAACTTCTCCCATTCTTCTTTAATAGTATCTTCCAGACTTTCTCGTAATAGTTTTGCTCATAGTCATTCTCTTCTTTCCATTCTAAACAGTCTTTATGGACACTCCAACTATTTTTGAAATCTCCTTTGGTGTGACGAGTGCATTCAGCAAATCACACACTCTTTGACATTTGCTTTCCTGATTACTCATATGGGCAAAAGTTTCTGAAAAAGTATGGATAATAGTGTTAGGTATGATTATGACATCAATATATGTTTGGTTTCAAAACAATTGACGTAGTGCCTGCTGAGAAAAAACAAGTAAATGTTCATTGTAAATTTTGCTTCCCCACCCTGTATTAATCATGTATAATGTTTTAGTTTGGCAGAAGGTCAGCAGGTCACCAGGATCATTGGAAATATTCCTTAGGGACTAATAAATAACTTCTGCATTTCCTGTCTGTCTATCTACTGTCTCTGTGAAGTGTTTCCGCTCTCATTCTGTTATCATGCCTGTTTGTGTGGTGGTGTGTCTACTGATCCTACATTGTGTGTACCTTCATGTCTGTGTGCAAAGGTCTCCAAGATCAAATATATCAGCTCAGGTCATTACCGATCCTCAGGACAATTCGTCATCCTCGCCCAGTTCTGGCGTCAGAAGCCACCAAGGTCACAGCGCTGGACGCAGAGTGCGTCTAGTGTTACACACGGGCCTGTCCGACATCGCGGCGAGATAGGCCTCATTGTGGTAATTATCATATCACCTTTCAACCAGCAGATATATGGAGGTCTGATAATGTAACATTAATGGGAAATGCATATGAAGAGTCAGATCGATGGACAAATGACCCTTAACGAGGTGCAGGACACTCGGCAATAAACGGCAACATTTATATCCACCAGTGGACTGTGATAAAACAAGAGCGTCAGATTAAGTTACTAAATTATGTTTAATGTTGTTAAAATGAGTCCACCTTTAATAGCTTCAGGAGGAAAGGGACAGTTATACGTTAATGCATTGAGATACTGTTTAATCGAAAAATATCGCATATATTGTTCTATAATGGTCCATTCTGTGTCATGAGTAAAACAATCATTGCATTTACTGAGTAAAATGAGCACATGGTAAATGGACTGCAATGATACAGCACTTTGTTTTGTTTTTCTTGGTAGTCAATGCGTTTTGCAAAGTGCCTCATTCAGCCTATTTATACACACTGACATAACAGTAACAGAGCTGCCATCAGGGACAACATGGGGTTCGGAGGCTTCCCCAAGGACACGTCAACATATTAAAGCTGTAGGAAGTAAAATAAAGAGATACTCAAAATACACACTTTCTTTCTGAAGCCTTCTCTCCTGCTCAGCTCAAAAAGTAAATATGAATGGTGTTTGATGCACGTTGTAAAACAGCACCTTTAACCCTTTAGTCACTTTATGTATTGATAATGAAAAAAATAGGAATTAACAGTAACAATTTGTATTAAATGTTAAAGTGCAGGTAACAAGAATCAGCAGCAACTCTGATAAAACGCAGGTTTAACAATGTATCTGAATGAAAAGTGTATTAATAATAAACATAAATAAACTTTCAGCCTCTCGTCACACTATCATTGTGCATTAATTCAACTGTAACCCTTTAACCCCTGACGTGTCTGTGGTGAGCATTCTAAATGTATGATTTAGTTTAAATATACATAAAAATTCAACCGTTTGTTCAATAGGAAAAATTTCAAAACGTGCTGATAGAATAGACCTTCTTCTTTCCATAGCCATCTGAGCATGCTCAGTGCACCCCCCACCACCTGTGAAATGAGAGGCAGTGAGTGAGGCTGACTTGCTACAAAAATAGATGGTTTAGGCTTTTTTTTTTTTTTTTTTTTTTTTTTTACACCATTTTCCTTTTTTGTTTTCAGTGTTGATTGCAGTGTTCTGGTGATTTTCCTTTTTTTTTTTTTTTTAAACTATGTTTTTATCAAGTATTGACCATGTAACCGCTTTCTGGAGTTCAACCAGGTGCCAAAAAGAAGCGAGACTGATTTTGGAAAAATAAACCATCTCAAAACAAAAACTACTGGGCCAAAATTCAAACACTTATTCAGTGTGTTCCAGTTCACAGTTCATGTTCAACATCCTAAAGCTCTTATTGATGTACATTCTGAGTGCCTTATTTAGTAAAAACCTGTCAAATTTCAATTCGTCTCTTTGTCTTTTTCTGTTTTTCCACCCTGTTTTGACCCTAAAACGCACAAAAAAGTGAAACCACTGAAGAAAAGGAACTCAAGCACATACTCACAGCAGCTTTGATGACACTGAAACAGATGCAAATTCACAGCATCATTGAAATAATGACTCGAGGGCTTAAAGGATTAATGCAACACAGATAAACATCACTGGTGAATGTCATGTTATGTACTGATGGATAGATGGCAGATGACAATTCTGACACTGATTTGTAGCTGAAATATCGGTGCATTCATAATTATTACCCCACCCCCAGGGGACGCAAGGGGTATTGTTTTTGGTTTGGTTTCTTTGTTTGTTTGTTAACACTTTAGCAGCAAAACTATAGATTGAATTCATACCAAATGTGGTTTATAGATTGCCAGTGATCCAGAATAGATCTCATTAGATTTTGGGAATAGTAGGTCAAAGTTTGTATTTTTTTAATGAATTTTTTAAATCTTTTTTTTCCCCATTTACTTATAATGGGCAGATTTTCAAATGTCTATAGAAGCAGAACTATTGGTTGAATTGATATTAAGTTTGGTTTATACATTGCCAGTGAGCCAGAATAGATGTAATTACATTTTTGGAAAAATAGGTAACAATTTCAATTTTTTCTGAATATTTTAAACCTTTTTTTTCCCCCCATTTACTTATAATGGGCGAAATTTCACATGTCTCTAGCAGAAAAACTATTGGTTGAATTCACACCAAATTTGGTTTATAGATTGCCATTGATCCAGTATATATCTCATTACATTTTGGGAATAGTAGGTTAAAGTTTGTATTTTTTATGAATTTTTTAACTCTTTTTTTTTTTGTCCCATTTACTTATAATGGGCAAATATTCAAATATCTGTAGCAGCAGAACTATTGGTTGAATTCATATTAAGTTTGGTTTATACATTGCCAGTGAGCCAGAATAGATGTAATTACATTTTTGGAAAAATAGGTAACAATTTCAATTTTTTCTGAATATTTTAAACCTTTTTTTCCCCCCCATTTACTTATAATGGGCGGAATTTCACATGTCTCTAGCAGCAAAACTATTGGTTGAATTCACACCAAATTTGGTTTATAGATTGCCATTGATCCAGTATATATCTCATTACATTTTGGGAATAGTAGGTTAAAGTTTGTATTTTTTATGAATTTTTTAACTCTTTTTTTTTTTTGTCCCATTTACTTATAATGGGCAAATATTCAAATATCTGTAGCAGCAGAACTATTGGTTGAATTCATACTAAATTTGGTTTATACGTTGCCAGTGAGCTAGAATAGATGTAATTGCATTTTTGGAAAAATAGGTAACAATTTCAATTTTTTCTGAATATTTTAAATCTTTTTTTTTTTTTCCCCCATTTACTTATAATGGGCGAAATTTCATGTCTCTAGCAGCAAAACTCTTGGTTGAATTCACACCAAATTTGGTTTATAGATTGCCATTGATCCAGTATACATCTCATTACATTTTGGGAATAGTAGGTTAAAGTTCGTATTTTTTATGAATTTTTTAACTCTTTTTTTTTTTTTTTTTTTTTTTTGTCCCATTTACTTATAATGGTCAAATATTCAAATATCTGTAGCAGCAGAACTATTGGTTGAATTCATACTAAATTTGGTTTATACATTGCCAGTGAGCTAGAATAGATGTAATTACATTTTTGGAAAAATAGGCAACAATTTCAATTTTTTCTGAATTTTTTAAATCTTTTTTTTCCCCCCATTTACTTATAATGAGAGAAATTTCACATCTCTCTAGCAGCAAAAGTACTGGTTGAATTCACACCAAATTTGGTTTATATATTGCCAGTGGCTCAGAATAGATATCATTACATTTTGGGAACACTAGGTCAAGGTTTGTATTTTTTGTGAATTTTTAAAAAATATTTTTTCCCCATTTACTTATAATGGGCAAAATTTCAAATGTCTGTTGCAACAAAACTATTGGTTGAATTCATACCAAATTTGGTTTATAGATTGCCATTGATCCAGTATATATCTCATTACATTTTGGGAATAGTAGGTTAAAGTTTGTATTTTTTATGAATTTTTTAACTCTTTTTTTTCCCCCATTTACTTATAATGGGCAAATATTCAAATGTCTGTAGCAGCAGAACTATTGGTTGAATTCATATTAAATTTGGTTTATACATTGCCAGTGAGCCAGAATAGATGTCATTACATTTTGGAAAAACAGGAAAAAGTTTCAATTTTTTATGAATATTTTAAATCGTTTTTTTTTTTTTTCCCATTTACTTATAATGGGAGAAATTTCACATGTCTCTAGCAGCAAAACTATGGGTTGAATTCATACCAAATTTGGTTTATATATTGCCAGTGGCTCAGAATAGATCTCATTACATTTTGGGAACACTAGGTCTAAGTTCGTATTTTTTATGAATTTTTAAAAATATGTTTTTCCCTATTTACTTATAATGGGAAAAATGTCACATGTCTATAAAAACATCAATTTTGTTTAAATTTACTTCAAACTTGGCACATATATAAGGTATGTTGACATCACCACAAGCGTAGACATGATGACATCAGCTGGATCAATGCCAAAATAATCTACAATATGTGCGAGGGGCGGGGTTTGTTGCGCCTGGCACCACTTGTTAGAAATTAATTTATGTTGGGAAGTGGTCGAGGCTTTCCTGAACAACTATTTTGTAAAGTAAATGATCTCCAAGCAGTCACTGTAGTCCTGCTCATGTATTCATCTTCACATCCTTCATCCTATGTGTTGATCTGTCTCCAAACCTGCTGTCCTTCTACTTTCTGTCAGTTCAGGAGTCCCCATTTTCCTAACTTTGGACACTTTGACTGTACGCTTCTTCAACATCAGTTAACCATTCGGCCTGTCTTCCTTCTCCCCTAATTTCTCCATTCTGTCACTCCTTGACTCCATCCATCACCTCGCACCCCACACCCTGCATGACAGTCATCTTAAAATATCACCGCTAAAAGTCTACTTCAATTTAATGGATCATAAGGCTGGAGCGTGAATATTTAGTGTGTGTGGCTGCCGCCTGGAGATTTAATCCAGTGCTGCATAATTGATGGAGAGACATTGGAAAACTCACAGATCATTAAATGTGATAGCAGATTTGCCAACACTTTTCAGAATAGTTTATGCTCAACGTCCTGTCAGGGCGATATGTTTTGCAGTGACAGCTCCTGAAAACTGTAGATGATGATGATGATGATGATGATGATGACGATGATGGTGTAAATGTGAAATGCTCTGTTTAAGATTGTTATTTGAAATTACTAAACTCATTTGTCTTGGCTGGAGGAATAAATATAATGAGTGCAAGAGGCTTGAAAGACAACAATGCATTTTTGGATCTTTAACCCTGTAAAGCCTGAACCATTAAATCATTGAAAGAAAATTCTAGTTCTTTGAAACTGGAGCCTTTATTGGTCCTTCTGAGCAAAATTAATTTCCTTGTATGAGTTTCAATTTTGTATCATATTTGATACATCGGGTCTCACTGCTCAAATATTATTATTTTTGAACAAATAAAAACATAACATAACACAAATATGTCTGACAAATTGGTAATTCCTTTTCAAAATTGGCAAAGTTCGGCCTCCTTCCTCATTAATGACAATCTTGTAGTGTCACTGGAAAGGCCTCTGATGAATGAAGTTCTCCCCCTGGTGGATTATCTGTGTATTACATGTATCTAATTGTATACATCAGGTTTATCAAGAAAAAAAAAAATCACACTGATCACGTAGAGGGCTTCAAAAGTCATGTATCAAATATGATATGTTTGGTGTTGTAGGGTTAAAGGTATAATTTGTAATATTTAAACTTAAGAACAATGAATTCAAACATTGACTAAAATAATAATAATAATAATAATGATAATAATAATAATAATAATAATAATAATAATAATAATAATAATAATAATAATAACTATTATTATTATTATTACATTAAAATGTTTCAATGTACTGTACTGAATAGAAGAATACAATAGAATAACCTTTATTGTCATCGTGCGTACAATGAAATTAGGAGGCCTATTCCAGTCAATGCAACGATATTAATAAAACACCAATACTTCACAAACCCAGAAAAGAGCACATATAAAATTACAAAAAAATAAAAACAAGATAAGAAAACAGAATATAAAATTCTACGAAAGTACTGGAGAAAGAACAAAAAAAGATTAAGGTCCAATAAAGAATTCTGAATTTTTTTGTCAGAATTCTGACTTTTTTCTGTTACAATTCTGACTTTTTTCTCAGAATAATTATAAAAAATATATATTGGACCTTCTTTTTTTTTTTTTTTCCAGTGGCCCTAATCCTCTTCTGTACACAACTAGCATCTCAGTTTAATGTGCTATATTTGATAAAGGGGAAATTAAAATACACATAAAGAGGTATTTACTTTTTACATATTTAGTTAGTTAGTTTAGTTTTATTTTGAGCACATAAAATCATCAGATAATAACCGCCACACCAACAGATCAATTCCACAGGAAACACTGCACTGTATGTGGATTATCCGATCTGACACAATTATGTGACTTTGCTCGTGTATATTCCACATGCTGCTTCTTTTCTGCACAAAATCTCATGGTTCAACTACTGTCTGCTAGTGTCCCATCGCAATCCGCATTCATTTTTGTGCAACAACAGCGGACAGACAAACACTGGAAACACCAAGCTCTGCCGACGAACATCTACAAGACAAACTGACCTTTCAAGAAGGCAAAAAACTCTGCCTGAGATTAAAACTTTGCTCGCATATTCTCTGATCATTGGTGCACAAACAAGACAATAATTCTTAGATTTTCCAATAAACGGTGAAGTCTGAATATGAGTACCTCAGTAACAATAAACTGTACCGATTCGCTTCATGAAGAATTGCAGCCTATCCCTTCAGTGAACACTAGTATATTCAAATGATAAACCTTCAAATGCTTAGAAATGGAACAGTTTATAGTATATCATGGCATTTGTGTGAAAAACACCAGTGTTTTTTGTTTTTTTTTTTTCTTTTTTGTAGTGTCATGTCCCACAATGTGCCAAATGATAAATGGAAATTAATGATTTTCCATCACTGAGAGATGTCTGGTGTCAGTGAGAAGCAGCCCAGGATGACTGTGCATCATTTAATCTTCCCAGCAAATTTACGTCTTGTGTATTAGTCATTGATTATTTGATTAACTTTATTATTCTCCAAAGATTTGAACAGTGTGCACTTGTACAATGCAGAGAACAGAAGCACATCCAAATCATTAAAGATAAATTCAGTCTACTTAACTTAATGTCCCTGCTTTTAACCTGCCTGTACATCAAGCTGTTTAAGCTGAATTGTTCATCCATTTGTCATCATAACCAATTATCATCACATTCACTGTCATAAGTCATCATTAAGTCCTAAAATTAGTTTTACTCTTGTGGCCGCATGCTGAATAAATTAAAACAAAAATGTACTGAAAGTACCCATCATATTAATCATGTAGTCAGACATCTTTCTGATCTTTGTATCTGTGAATAGACTGAATCTGTTGCATATAAAAGTGACATAAAATAAGCATATTTCACATAATTTGCACTTAGTGTTTATTGTCTCTATGCAAACAGTTGAGGGGTTATCACATTTGTTAATCAACACAATTAAATGCGCTCTGCAGATTTGTTGGTTCAAGCCTGACAAACACGAGGATTTGCAGCTTTTCCGTGTTTGCAGTTGTATTACATTCAACATATTTGCATTTAGACTGCTGTTTGGATAGAAAAAGCAAATCGAGAGGTAGTTTTACTTCTCTATTCTGTGTTTTGTGAACTAAATCAGTGATTCTCAACTGGTGGGCTGCAACCCAAAAGTGGGTCGCAAACCAGTTTTCGGTCACAGGCCTCTGCCTGGACAAAAAATAATGTTCAGAAACACTAGTTGCACTTTATTAACCCTTTCATGCATGAATTATGAAAAAAGCATATAGATTTTTTTTTTTTTTTGATTTTATTACTCAAAATTAGGATAAAGTTGAAATGCATTTTGAATTTTTTTAAAAAAAATATGGTTTGATTAAGAAGATGTTTTATCTCCCGAGACCCAGGTAAGTACAAGTTTTGGCTTTTTTAAATTAAATAATTGCTTACATTGGAAACATCATGATGCCACAGTTTTTTCAGATGCATTTTTCTTTATTTTATGCAATGTTCTTTGCGGTGGACAGGGCTTTGTTCTGGGACTTTTTTTTTTTTTTTTTTGTATAAAGCTGTGAAATAGCTGGGTCTGAGGAGGTTACCTTAATGAGATCACAGAGCAGTCCAAATTCTAAAACTAAAATGATCCTTTTTTTCATTGTGTTGCTTAGGGTCTACATAGACTGCCCCCATGTGGTTTGGAGAATATTGCCTTTATAAAACTTTGGAAAGTGAGCTGAAACTATGTGTCCACAAATGTGGGCGTCATGCATGAAGGGGTTAATTAAATTCATTTTGCATGAAAACACCAAGTGTGTTAAAAATGGCTGTTACTGAAATGTTGTGATTGTTATGTCAGCTTTATGATTAATGCTTGAATAAGTGACTGAAGACACTTTTAAGTTTTGGCTAAAATGTAGCTTATCTCATGTAGAAAGGAATATTTCCATATGGTCAGTTTGGTTTATCATTAAACCTTTTGTGTTGGTATGACGTGATATTCTGTATTACCTCAGGTTCAAAACACACCATCTTTTCATTAAATAAATTTCAATAGTTTAACAGTTACCAATTTGGGTCACAGCTGGTCACTGAGGGGTGATAGTGGGTCCTGAATCCAGACCAGTTGAGAACCACTGAACTAAATATTCACTCATTGTATCTGTAAATCTTGATGTGAAGCCCTGGTAGCATGTTTCTTTAATGTGAAATGGTACAAGGTAAATTGGTTGTGAATTCCCATTTTTGGCTTTTTTTGTCCTTGTCCCTCCCATTAGACTCTACGTGACTCTTACCTGGATCTTGATTGGCCAGCTGAAGTTGGACACGTAGACGTAGAAGGTGATGTTGTGATGAAGTCGGAAGTTGAATTTTTCACAGGAGAAGCTGTCTCTGTGCTCCTTGATGTTGGTTCTCGCTATGATCGGCATCTCCTCCCCTGAGATGGTACCAGCTGTGACAGACGGAGGCAATACATTAGGGTCAAATAGAAAAGAATTATGAGTACCACGTCATGGCTTTAAACCTCTACTAACCAGACAAAGAGTGACAGACTCATATATATGTATCAAGGTTATAAGACATGAGGGAATTTAACCCTTTCATGTATGAATTACAAGAACCTTAATCAAGATTTTTTTTCTTGATTGATTTGATTACTCTTTAGGAATTGAAAAAACAATGCTATTATTTTTTTATTAAGCTATTTTTCATGGCGTTGCAAAAATATCCACTCAGCTGGATACCATGCGTTTAATTTTTGAAGCAAAAAATATGTATTTACTGTGAAAACTATGAAAGAAAAACATTTTAATGCTGCTAATCTGATGTTTTCTCACAAAATTACGTACTCTAATACTAGTCATTATTCACTTCATGGAGATAATATGCAAAAAAAAAATGTTGTTAATTTCAGTCTAATAATAACATGGAACTGATTTACACTAAAACATGTCAGATCAGGTTTATCAAGAACAGCAAAGTTACAGTAATGTTATCAATTGTAATGTATGGGATGATGCATGAGCGTCCAATATGTTAGCTGATATGAAACTAAAACAACAAAATCCATGAATATACAAGAGAACAGCTGTAGAATAACTGTCCACTGTAGTGTAGTGACCACTATGCATGAAAGGGTTAATGAAAAGTTTTATTTTTTTGGTGGAATGTTCATTTTTAACCTCCTGAGACCCAGGAAATGTCAGCAAAGTACTATTTTTTTTTTGTTTTTTATTAAATAAATGCCTATATTGGAAACATCATGATGCAACAGTTTTTTCAGATGCAGTTTTTAAAATTTTTATGGAATGTCCTTTGTGGTGGACAGTTTTCTTTCTTTTTTTTTTGTTTTTTTGTATAAAGTTGTGAAACTTTTGCCCACAAATGTGGACAGAAAACCCATAGCTGGGCCCTAGGAGGTTAATTTAAAACCAGGAAGTTTATGCAGTGACTATTATAAAGGTTCAGTGTATAATATTTAGTAACATCAACCAATAACGGCAGATTACAACCAACTGAATATAATCCTCGCTTTCCCTACAGGGTAAAAAAACAAACACAAAACAAACCCCAGAAAGGTAGTCATCTGAACCAGTGTTTGGTTTATTCCCTCTAGGCTTTTTCATCAATAACGTAATAACCAAATAATCACATTAATCAATAACCAAACATCGTAGATGACAGTAATGCACCTTAATGCTGGATGCCACCTAAACAAGCATAGAAAAATGAAGATGTCTGTTCTAAACGATCCTACTAAAGCCACAAATGTCACTTATTTCACTGCTACATGCAACATCACTTTAATTTTTACTGTTGCTGCAGACTGTATAATTTTGTACATATTAATACTTTTTTTTTTGTTTTGTTTTTTTGCATGTTTTACCCTATTTACCTTTTATATATTTTATTTTATATTTATCTATTGATCTTTCTCAAGCTACCAAAACAGAGACCTGGGTAAATATATTTCATTCAATCATATACCACTAATCAAATGACAATAAAGATAAGTCTGCTCATTCTAAGGTAAGAAAAATACAATTCCTACTTGATGTATGAATGAAAACATAATTATAAATATTATATCCTATTCCTGTGATAAAGACCCCTCCTAAATTGTACACACTAGTCCACATACACTGGTAAAAGATCTTTTCTCTTTGCATATTTGTTAGACCCATGGTCCAGACCACCAGGTGATGGATTTACTGTATTTGCTAAAACATAAGGTGAAAGACAGAGGATATTAAGAGTAAGATCCTTTATTGTCCGTATATAGTACGTGCACCACACACTGAAATTTAACTTCTGCTTTTAACCCATCACTAGAATACGCAGGACCACACCACACACTGCGCACTAGGAGCAGCGTGCTTGCCATATCAGACACCCAAGGAGCAAAGGGCATATCAGCTACCAACTTTTTCTGCCAGTCTGTGGAATTGAACCGGCAACCTTCGGTCACAGGCCAACTCTCCAGCCGACTCTCCAGCCCTCTAGGGTTGAACAAAACCCGACCCACGCATCACTAATACATGTGACCTTTATATTTTTGAATACAAGGGGGGCGGCCATGACTCAGATGGTAGAGCAATAACCGAAGGATTGGCGGTTCGAATCCCGCTCTGTTCCAGTCATGTGCTGTTGTGTCCTTGAGCAAGACACTTCACCCTCCTTGCCTCCAATGCTGCTACTCACACTGGTGTACGAATGCGTATGAATGTTCGGTGGTGATCGGAGAGGCCGTAGGCACGAATTGGCAGCCACGCTTCCGTCAGTCTGCCCCAGGACAGCTGTGGATATAAATGTAGTTTACCACCACAAGAGGGACAATGTGAGAGTGAATGAATAACGGATCCACTGTACGCGCTTTGAGTATGCGTTCATAGAAAAGTGCTATATAAATCTAATCCATTATTACCTCTGCCATGTTTTTGTCGATGTTGGTTTGTCTGTCTGTCTGTCTGTGTGCAAGATAACTCAAAAAGTTATGGACGAATTTGGATGAAAATTTCAAGAAATGTTGATACTGGCACGAGGAACAAATGATTAAATTTTGGTGGTGATCGGGGGTGGGGGGGTGGGAGGGCCACTGATCTCCCTTGGCGGAGATCTGCACTCTACGAGTGCTTTCTAGAAAAGACAGCGCAGACGTCCGCCAAGGCAGATCAGTGCCCCCCACCCTCCACTCCCCCACCCCTGATCACCACCAAAATGTAATAATTTGTTCCTTGTGCCAGTATCAACATTTTCTGACATTTTCATCCAAATCCGGGGCACTGATCTGCCTTGGCGGAGGTCTGCGCTGTCCGAGTGCTTCTACACTGAACAAAAACATAAACGCACCACTTTTGTTTTTGCTCCCATTTTTCATGAGCTGAACTCAAAGATCTAAAACTTTTTCTATGTACACAAAAGGCCTATTTCTCTCAAATATCGTTCATAAATTTGTCTAAATCTGTGTTAGTGAGCACTTCTCCTTTGTCCTTTGCTGAGATAATCCATCCACCTCACAGGTGTGGCAGATCAAGATGCTGATTAGACAGCAGGATTATTGCACAGGTGTGACTTAGGCTGGCCACAATAAAAGGCCACTCTAAAATGTGCACTTTTACTGTATTGGGTGGTCCAGCGGGGTCAGAAAACCAGTCAGTATTTGGTGTGACCACCATTTTCCTCGCACAGTCTTCTTCATGAATTCTCTGAAACAGCTTTGGAGATGGCTTATGGTAGAGAAATGAACATTCAATTCACAGGCAAAAGCTCTGGTGGAGATTCCTGAAGTCAGCATGCCAATTTCATATTCCCTCAAAACTTGTGACATCTGTGGTATTGTGCTGTGTGATAAAACTGCACATTTTGGAGTGGCCTTTTATTGTGGCCAGCCTAAGGCACACCTGTGCAAAAATCATGCTGTCTAATCAGCATCTTGATATGCCACACCTGTGAGGTGGATGGATTATCTCAGCAAAGAAGAAGTGTTCACTAACACAAATTTAGACAGATTTGTGAACAATATTTGAGAGAAATAACTCTTGTGTGTACACAGAAAAAGTTTTAGATCTTTGAGTTCAGCTCATGAAAAATGGGAGCAAAAACAAAAGTGGTGCGTTTATGTTTTTGTTCAGTGTAGTTATTATTACAACAATTTCTCATTTTATCCTGTTACAGTTTTGTGTGAAATGGGATATTACTTGCCCATAAGTCTTACATAAATTCTAGACTTATGGCCAATAGAAAAGGACTACCATCATTAAGACTAAGTGAATGATTGTGTCAACGTTGGAGGAATTCTTTCAATGTGTTCCTGAGACATCACGTCGATGACAAGTGGATGGACAGAAGAATGAACAGGGAAACCGTAATGCTTCCGGCAATGACTGAAAGATGAAATAATGGCAACGTGGTGATCCATTAGTGAAGCTGCCCACAGTGTGAACACGCTATTTTTACGCAGAGGGAGGAAAATGAACAGGTAAGGAGAAGCAGTGTTGATTTTAAAATGTCAAGGTGTGCTTTCCATCTCAAGCAGCGAATTAACATTCAGAGAGAAAAAGTGTTTTCATGACACTTCGCAGTAATTCACATTGAGCTTGTAAATTTCTCTCAGCGCTCAAGTGGTCTGATTTCCGTATCCTCCAGAGCATTATCAGCAGTTCTGTGTTAATGGCCAAGTTTTTCAGACGTTCTGAATAAAATATTTCCACCTCCTGCTTTATCAGGGCCATTAAACACTCTGTAATAGTCTGCGCACACACATACACGCACACAAACACAAACACACACACATACATATATATATATATCGATGCACATACACAATGCCCACAGTCCCACACTGATGAGGCTCTGGGCCCCAAGACACCACGAGTGTGAAAGCCGAGTGCTTTTATCTTAATTGAAATCAGGAGGGAAAATGTATAAAACGCCCTAACGCCAAAATTCAAAACAGCGTCTGATGTGTTCTGTCAAGAGGGGAAATCCCCAGGAGGCCAAAAAGAAGTGGTTCTGACCATTCTTACCGAAGGACACTCGGCCACCAGTGAAAGATAGCAACTGTGGGATATCTTTCCAGACAGACGGTTTAAATGACCGAGCTCAGACACAGAGCAAACAATCAACCACTGTGTCAAATTAAACCATTTACATTTATATTACAGCTCACTTTCTGTTCCCACAGAACTAAAGCATTAAAATGTCACAAAAAAAGATGGTCCTCCGTTCCCTCTTTTTCTTTAATTAACTTCGACAACTTAACACGTGCTGTGCTGCAAATACATAAAAGTCCCTGATCTGTTTTCAACACTGCTAAATATGCACAGAAATTTGTAAAGTGAATTGCGATTGGATCTAATTGCAGGTATCGCTTCATAAACAACCTCTTCTCAGGTTGAAGGTGGCGGAGCTGTGACAAGAGATCAACGAATTCATGTACTAGAAACTCTTTTAGAAAGGTATAATTATGCATGTTTCTTCTCATCCGCTTACAAAGTTTGGGTGAAATTACACTTCTCAAAAGCTGCAGCTGGGATTATACAGATATACCTGCTTTTATGTGTGATGTCAGCTCTTGGATGTATGTAAAAGATGCAAAGATTGTAATTTATTTACTTTACAGACCTGTCAACAAACACGGCAGACAACAAAGCCTATATTTTTACCTTAGATCTAATTAATGGACAAAAAAAAAAATAAAGATGGCCACTTATTAGCAGGTCAAAATAGAATGGATGAGACTGGAGTGACAAAAAAAAAAAAAAGTTACGAACAAGAGTAAAGATCAGGATACAGGGGTTGGACAAAATAATGGAAACACCTTAAAAAAATCAACAAAATATAATTTAATATGGTGTAGGTCCGCCTTTTGCGGCAATTACAGCCTCAATTCTCCGAGGTATTGATTCATACAACTTGTTAATTGTTTCCAAAGGAATTTTAAGCCATTCTTCAGTTAGAATACCCTCCAACTCTTTTAGAGACGATGGCGGTGGAAATCTTACTTGAATCTCTAAAACTGACCATAAATGTTCAATAATGTTGAGGTCTGGGGACTGTGCCGGCCATACGAGATGCTCAACTTCATTAGAATGTTCCTCATGCCATTCTTTAACAATTCTAGCTGTATTTATTGGGATATTATCATCTTGAGGTGAAGGTGTTTCCATTATTTTGTCCAACCCCTGTATGTCTGTGGAAACCAGGACTTTTTGGAGGAACCCTAGTGGGCATCAGTGGTATTACAACTTTAAGATAAACCCATATTGGCTTCATTTTGGAGCGGAGGTCCAAGCCCCTCATCCTATGACATCAACAGTTTGTGCAAGTTACTTCCAAACTGTAATACATTACAGATTACTTGTTACTGTTATTTAAAAGTAACTCCTTACCTTACAATATTACTGTCTAAGAATTGTAATGCACTACATGACTCTTGTATTAGTTTAGAGTTAGCCTGGCCAGCCATGCATTTTTCTCAGCGTATTCAATATTGAGAAAACAGTCTGGAATTGGGTTGATTGCTGTGAAATCTGCACGATCTATTCTATACCGACCAATCGCAAGTCTGGGGGAAGGGTGTTTCACAATACGTCATACGCAGTGACTTCTTTTTGTGACAAATCAAAGTCAGTTCCATGTCTGCAAATCTCTTTACAACTGTTGTCGGTTGTTTACTTGATTCAAAAATAAGGTTTGAATTACAGATTACACCCTGTATTCTCAACTTTCTCTAATTAAAGCAACAGTAATTACTCACCGAAGTTTCTACTCGACCACCACCACCGCACGCCATGATGGAAACATGCTGAGGTATATTGACATTAGGGATCTGCTCGTTGCATAATTACATCACATCTGTCTTATCTGTGATTGGTTTACTTGGTGGCTTCATATTTGGATTCAAGCCCCGCGATTCCAGACAAATTTCGTATTGAGAGAGACAGATGGCTGGTTAGGCTACTTTTGAGTAACACACAAACTCTCATTATAAATGGCGCATGTGCAGTTGAACCACCACCCCTCGCCCCATACAAGGGATAGGAGAGCCATGGGACTCATAAATTAGCGCCCCGAAGTACATGTGGACACATAGCTCATTAAGTAATGCTATGGTTTACAATGTTCGAATCCCAGCAGGACTGTTTGCATTTTTTTCCAACATTTGACATGAAAATGCCAGTAGATAAATCTGAAGTCGATAAAGTATTCTAACTAGTCATAGAAGCTTTAGCTTTTCTTATCATTGCTAATCACAGGGATTATGCTAAATAGCTTCTTTAAGCAGGGTTAGGGTTAGTAATGAGCATACGTCCATGTGGACAATGTACTGTCTTCTGCCATCTTCACCCACTGGCTGAATACCAACAGGAAATAGAACTTTCCTACTGCATTTTTGATTCCTTAAGGTCTCATCATCTTGCTGGATTTATTTATTTATTTATTTATTTATTTATTTATTTATTTGTTGCATTTGAGCAATTAAATTATGTGCGAAAAGTGTGTTGTAACGCAAGTGCTACTGAACATGTACCAAGTAAAATATGACTGAAAACTGATTAGTAATGCCCTACACTACCGTGTTACACCAAAAAGTAATTACTATTACTACTATTACTATTACTATTATTACTATAATGCATTATTTTTGTAACACGTTACTCCTAACACTGGTCATCAATTACAGTTCTCAGAGAGTAAATTAGGATCTGATATAAGAATTATATGGTAGCATGTTGGAAAAAAAAACAGAAAAGAGTAATAACCATTTCAGTCTAAGACTCCATATTGCATATAAGCCATAAAGCCTTTAGAACACACTGAAGAACAAGGGTTTAAACAGAAGAGAAAAGTGTTCTGTACCTGTTGAGCTTAGAGACCAAGTGATGTTGAGGTTGAAATTGTTGGAGGCATTGATGGACATGTCAAGGTTCTTATTTGTCTGCAACAAAATCAAGATGTAAAATGTAGATTTCAGAGAGGAAATGGACAGAAAAGCTGCACTGAGAAACAACAGAGGAGTTAATTATGCATTTATGACCCGCTGAGGGGCTTTCACACAGTACTTGTCTAGAGGAAGAAAAAAAAAATAAAAAATTTCTTTGGGTCTTGTGATCTTTCGCACTTTGTGTTCCTTGAGGAAGTTTTAAAGAAAATCCTTTGCTGAAATATTTCTTAAACTTGTGTCACTGAGGGCAAATCTGAATCTGTTGGTGCATGATCGTGCCCTTTCATCGACTTTGTCTGAAAAGCTGCCTCTGAGCTGTTTCTACTCGGAGTTGATCCCAAACACACCTTTAGGCACTGAGGAGGAAGCTCAGGTCAGATAGAACTCAAGAAATCCATCAGTGTCTAAACGCCAGTTTCTGCAGTTACAGTAGAAAGATTTGATTCAATATAAATATTCAACAGTGTGTTTTAAAACACAGCTTTGGGGTGTTATTGTCGGTCACAAAAGATATGAGTTTCTAAAAGCAGTTTGGGTACAGCTGGAGGTTTTTTTGGTAGATTTTATTATCCTCTGACATTCCTGATCTGTGCTGTCATAACCTGAATGAAGAGGTCAAAGCACCAATAAAATAAACCAATAAAAAGCAGAGGTTTTTCATCTTTGTCCTGTTTAAACTCTAACCGAACAGATGAAAATAAGAACAATGTGTGTGTCTGTGTGTTACCTGTTCAGGCGTAGCCATGAAGTTGATGGCGGTGTAGTGGTGGTCGTCTTCCTGAAGCAGGCTGAAGGTGAACTGGTAGTCGATCAACAGGTTGTCTACGAATCAGAGGGAGTCGAAAACAAACAGAGAATACAGAACAAATGCAATAAGTGAAGGTAGATATTAAAGATTGTGTTTTTTATCAGAAACATAACCACATTACCTGCAATGAGTTTCACACGAGTAAGACTGCTCTGCGATAATTCAATGAAATATATATGTTATAATATTATATGGAGGATCTGGCTTCCCTCAGTTACAATCCTACCATCTCACATAAAACTTTTATTCCTGCTCATTCTGACTATGCTGCGACCAAACCCCAACAGATTTATCAAAGTAAATACATAACAATGAATCAATACTCACAGGTCCGTGCATATATATGCGTAACTAACAAGGCTAATCCATTTTGTTATACAGGAAAAGAGCAGATCAATAGAATCTGAATAGGCTTTAATAATCATGTTCTGTCTGATTAATCATTTCCTACTGAGTGTCAGCACATAGCGTTTTGTCAGTGACACCGTCGTATGGAGGGAATCACAGCAAATCAACATCTGGAGAGGCAGCAGGAGCAACACTGGGTCACCTTGTCAGCTGATGAGATGAAGAAGAAGAGGAGGAGGAAGGCCGGGAGAATCAAGAGGAGACACAGGGGATAGTAGTGAGAGGGTGTATGTGGTCTGAGAATTATGAGGTAATACAGGTGTGTGTTTCGGTATGTGTGTGTGTGTGTGTGTGTCAAGGTTATTATCGTTAACGAAAACTAACGAAATGACGAAAACTAGAATTGTAACAACATTTCCGTTAACTGAAATAAATAAAAACTATAATTAAAAGAAAAAAACGATAACTGAAACTGTATTGTGTGTTTACAAAACTAATTAAAACGTATAAAAATTATGGATAAAATTCCCTTCGTTTTCGTCTTTGTCAATGTCCAATTGATGTGAAATCGATTTATTTCCCTCAAGCAATTTTAGCTAGCGGCACCATACGATATTTAACGGTCCGTCACGTCTCGTCACTTGTGGTTTAGAGTCGTCTTCTCGTCCCTACTCTACCTGGAAACATGGAGACTAAAGTTGGGAGAAATCAGAGTCCTGTCTGGGATTTATTTGAATATGACTCAGGCGGTAGAGCGGGTCGTCCAATAACTGAAGAGTTGGCGGTTCGAATCCTGCTCTGTCCTTGTGCTGTTGTGTCCTTGGGCAAGACACTTCACCCTCCTTGCCTCCAGTGCCACTCAGACTGCTGTATGAATGCGTATGAATGTTTGGTTGTGGTCAGAGGGGCCTCAGGCACGAATTGGCACCCACGTTTCTGTCAGTCTGCCCCAGGGCAGCTGTGGCTACAGATGTAGTTTACCACCACCAGAGGGAGAATGTGAGAGCGAATGAATAACACTGGTCAACAACAAATTTATTGTTTAAGTTTTTTGAGCTGATTTAGGATAATTTTGGTGTGCTGAATCCAAAAATCACATTCATTTTGCTCAATCAGGTCAACTTTCTGAACTATGCTACATATTGGCTTTTTAACATTTTTGCTTATATGTATGGCCATTTTCACATCATATGATACAAAATTCTTTCATATTTCTTGCAATAAACGAGTTCTGAAGATTTTACTTTTGCCAATTTATGATTTATGTTTTTTTTAATATTACAGGTCAATGAAATGGCTTCAACTAGAAGATCTTGCAAAAATAAGCCTGACGTATTCTGTTACATCTGTGGTGAATACACCATTGTACCTAACAGGAATCCTATTAGAAAATGATTTTTTTTCTCTTAAAACCTATTTTGAGTGAGAACTATATAAAAAAATCAACTGATAAAGTCACAAAAATGTAATCAATTTTGTGAGAAGGTCAAAATTTTTCAGAATCAAATTAGCAAAAAAAAAACCTGACCTGATTGAGAAAAACAAATGTCATTTTTGGATTTAGCAGTGCAAAATGGTCCTAATTCAGTTGAAAAAATCTAGACAACTTGCAAAAAACATTTTTTTGTAACCCAGTGTAATGGATCAGTGATGTAAAGTGCTTTGGGTGTCTAGAAAAGTGTTATATAAAATCCAATCCATTATCATTATTATTATTAAGAAGATAAAGATATAAAGAAACTAAAACTAAACAAAAACTAAGCATTTTGAAAAAAATGAAAACTAATAAAAACCAGCAAACCTGCTCTAAAAACTAATTAAAACTAACTGAATTTAAGAAAAAAGGTCAAAACTGAATAAAACTAAACTATAATGAAAAATCCCAAACTATTAGAACCTTGGTGTGTGTGATGTGTGCATTCAAGAGCCAATTAGGCTGAAATACTTTACTAAAAAATAAATATGCCTCCAGTTCTCATGTGTGTTGTTGATCCAAAAGTGATTATAATTTTTTGAAAGTCCACTGACATAAGATACATAAAACAAAAACAACAGTATGGCAAGTCTATTGACCAAATGAAAAACCAAAAAAGCCAGAAAAAAATGCAAGACATGTCCATCCATCCATCCATCCATTATCTTCCGCTTCTTCCGGGGCCCGGTCACGGGGGTAACAGTCTAAGCAGGGATGCCCAGACTTCCCTCTCCCCAGACACCTCCTCCAGCTCTTCTGGGGGGACCCCAAGGCGCTCCCAGGCCAGCCGAGAGGCATAGTCTCTCCAATGTGTCCTGGGTCTTCCCCGAGGTCTCCTCCCGGTGGGACATGCCCGGAACACCTCCCCAGGGAGGCATCCAGGAGGCATCCGAAACAGATGCCCGAGCCACCTCAGCTGGCCCTTCTCGATGTGGAGGAGCATAGGCTCTACTCCGAGCTTCTCCCTGGTGACCGAGCTCCTCACCTTATCCCTAAGGGTGCACCCAGCCACCCTGCGGAGGAAACTCATCTTGACCTGCTTGTATCTGGAATCTTGTCCTTTCGGTCATGACCCAAAGCTCATGACCATAGGTGAGGGTAGGAACGTGGATTGACCGATAAATCGAGAGCTTCGCCTCTCGGCTCAGCTCCTTCTTCGCCACGACAGACCGATACAACGACCGCATCACTGCAGATGCTGCACCAATCCGACAAGACATGTCAGTATTGAAATTTGTGATTTAATGGAAAAACCTACATTGCACACTTCTGTTTTTTCAACATTTGGCAAATATGGGTAAAGTTTTGTGCATATGTCCAATGGAAAAGCGACTACTGAAGTAGAAATACAGTATATCGCTTTTCATCACTAATTAAATCCTAGGTGCTTTTGGTTGTGAAGTGCAGCTGCTTAGTCTGATTCTGCGATCACAGTGGCAGTGACGCTGACAGAAGATGCAGCGCCGTTTCAGGTGTTTCCGTCACTTTCGGCCACTGAGCAGCAGCCGTCAACCACAGACACCGTTGAAAGCTCTTTCAACTTTTAGGGCAGAAAAACTCTGTCACAAACCACGGGCAGAGATGTTTAGTAGCACCTTCCTTTCAGCTGTACAATCCTGAGGCGTCACCAAGACGAAAGCAAATTATGTTTGACAAACACCCTTGTTTTGTTCAGCCTTCATGGCGAGTTAGCCCGAACAGCAGATATCATCAGATCAAAGACTATTTTTCCTTAACATCTCTCTTCCTCCTTCCCTCCCAGGCAGACGTGCACTGCTGCTGCTCAGTTGTTTATCCCATAAGGGTCGTCAGTACAACTTCACAGTATTTGGGTTTTTTGTTGTTGTTTTTTTTTTTCCGTAGAAGCGATATGGACTTTTGTGTGCTTATTTGTGCTTGTACATGTGCTGTATAAGCCTGTATGAGCATGTATGTCTTCTTATGCATGTCTTTAAGTGTTTACCCGTGTGCAGAGAGCGCAAAATAAACAAGTGCAAAGCCGACATGAAAACAAATTACAGCAATCCCTCTGCGTGCTCCCAATATGTTTGATTTCAAGCCTGTTAGGAACAAGAGTATCAGCCAGGTTTAAAAGTTCATCTCAGCTAATTATCAATCCCATCTGAGAAATCCGACAGCAGTTTCACTTAGGCAGTCTCACTTACACGTATGCATGTGCAAATTGTCACTCCGGATGAATCGTATCAAGGTATCACTAAAGGTATTAACGCTCCCAGAAGGACTGAAATGGAAATAGTCCACGCCAATTTCTCAGGTTCACAGATGGATGATCTTATTACCATAATATGTAAGCTGATTCAGCCTATATGAAACAAAACACTGTGATGGGGAAAGAGGAGGCAGAAGAAAAATCCCTCACCCGGAACGTAATCTTATATTCCAGCAGTCTGCTTCGAATAGAAATCCGAAACAAGCGTGAACTCACCTACAATGTCAGTTTGTCAGAATCTCGCGTTGAGGCTTCATTTAATGCTTGTTAACAACTCATTATTTCCCATTTGCAACACCTGCCTGACGGACCGTACGCCAGACGTTACAGCATCAGTTCGCTGGGAAAACAGGTTCGCACCGGGGGAATAAACACAAGGTCAACTTATTCAATATCAGAACAGACTGCAGGTCACGGCAATCTCGGGGTAATGTATGTATGAGGTCAGGTGACCTTTGGTGGATTACAAACCTACTGCTCTGTAAACAATGTAAGGAAGGACAGTAACAAATACCACAATATATTTAGAAATGGATCCATTTTTTTGTTGAGTCAGAATTCCCAGGGCTTTAAAACAGCATTAACACCTGGACATTGACCACAGAGGATGTGTATTAGGTTGCTGTATGAACAAAATGTCAGACATTTACAAACTCCACCTGAAAAATAAGGGTGAATTAAATTATTCACCCTGGCACGAAGCAAACACTGAAACATACTGGATCCTTTGATCAGAACAATGATGAAACTTTAATTTTAGACAACACTTACTTAGTACTGTGGAAAAGACCATCAGCTTTGCTTTTTTTGCCATGATCTAGGGCAGTGGTTTTCAACTGGTCTGGCTTCAGGACCCACTATCACCCCTCAATGACCCAAACTGATAACAGTTAAACTTCTCGAACTTATCTAATAAAAAGACTGTGTGTTTTGAACCTGAAATAATACAGAATATCACAGTATGCCAACACAGAAGACAAGTTTAATGACAAACTAAACTGGCCAGCAGGTGGTGATGCTAAGTATGGAAATATTCCCTTTAACACTAAATTGGGTACATCTGAACCAAACCAAAAATGTGCACTCAGATAAAAATAGGACCAATGGCCCTGTAGCTTACCGGCTAAATTAAAAGCTTTAGGAAATGTATCCAGATGCCATTTATTATCACCCAGTTCTGTGTATTTATTACATTACAGAAATAGCCCATGTTTTGGTCATATTCCAATCAGATCTGTAAAAAATTCATATTCCTACTTGATATCATTGATACTTACTGATTTATTGGATCAATCCACTTCCTATCTCTTATAATGGGAAAATTTTTCAAAGTCGCACCAAATCCAGAATCAGATCCGGATCGAAATAATTTCAATACCTTGTGTTGACATCATCATACAGAAGCTGTATACCAAGTTTGAAGTCAATCAGAACTGGAGTTTTGGAGAAGAAGACGATTGAAATTTTTTCCCCATAAGAGCCCATGTTAAATTTTCCGTAAGTTCCCGGATCCAGAAGAAGATCCTGATCAGCATGTGGCCATTATGTTTTGGTTATCTCCCAATCAGGGCTGGACTGTAGAAATTTACACTGGATATCATTTATATTTACTGAGTTATTGCATCAAACCACTTCCTATCTGTTATAATGGGGAAATTTTTCAAAGTCGCACCAAATCCAGAATCAGATCCGGATCCAAATCATTTCACTAACTTTTGTTGACATCATCATAAAGAAGTTGTATACCAAGTTTGAAGTCAATTGGAATTGTAGTTTCGGAGAAGAAGACAATTGAAATTTTTGTAACGGACGACAGACGACGACGACAGACGACGACGACAGACGACGACGACAGACGACGACGACAGACGACGACGACAGACGACGACGACAGACGACAACGACGCCGATGGACGCCGCATGACAACAATAGCTTACGGCCTGTTGGCCGGTAAGCTAAAAATTAAGTGACTCGCAACCCACTGAAAGCAAGTTTGTGACCGACTTTTGGGTCGCAACCCACCAGTTGAGAATCACTAATCTAGGATATATTTTTTTCTCAGTCTCTTTAAATCAGATGCAGAAAGAATATACAGGACATATATGCACAATATTAAGATAAGATAAGATAAGATAAAAGATAATGTGCTATTTATTATACATATTATTCACATATTTACAATATAGTTGCACATTATGTTGTTACTGATTATTAAGAATACTAAAACAGAACTTAATGGCTTGCACAGGCTAAAGTCAGTGTTAATTGTCACATCTGTCCATTTAACAAAAGGTAGTCCAAACAAAAAGAGACATCTGAAGTGTGTTGATTAATTCAGTAAACCTCATATGGTCTGAATGAAAGAGTTCAAAACATGTTAAGTACAAAGGGAGGTCACACTGAATACTTCCTTTTTTAATGATGTACATGCTGTATTTCCTGTACATCACGGTTGCATGTATGTACATATCTACATATATGCGGTCATTATATCTTTGCTAACACAACAATCCTAACACCTGCCTTGACATAGTACTTTACTTCACTGATTGTATCGCTGACAATTCTACCAAGAAAAGAAAACGTGTAATCATATCTATATCCAGATCAACAGTCTTTGTGTCTCTCCTACTGCTGATCATTACAACCCTGTTTAGTCCCATTGTGTGTCGTTCGTTGCTAATTGCCCTTTAATTGTGAGGCTGTCAGTACATATCGGAGCCTCTTTGACTCAGTTTTCCCAGGATGCCTGAGGGCAGCGAGCAGCACTGAATGGGGACGGACTGGTGTTCACCCACAACACAAGTGACTGCTGGTGTGGTGGGACGCAGGGTGGCCGTTCCTAATTAGACATCCCTTGTAGCTGACTGTGATGGAATATGACAGGGGTTCATTAAAAGTCTTGTCCTGGTGATGCCTGCTTATAAATGCTTGTCTGACTGCAGGCGAAGCGCATTAAATGGCAAAGTTGCTTTTCATCAGCTCACTCATGGTTCAATATGACAGAGTTAACTGAACCAAAGCGTCATGCTCTGCACTTCAGCCCAGAGTGAGATGAGGAACGCCGCCATCGAGAGCCGAGTACGTACTGGCAGTCTGATGGAAACGTTTCATCAACATCAACATGAATCTCAGACCGCTGCTTGTGAAGAACTGTATTCTGCATATATAGAGCGTGTCCACAAAGTCTCTGTACAATTTAAAAGATTTATTACAAAAGCAAGTGATGCGATATGTTCATCAGATTTGTTTTAGGTATTGGAGTGGTTGGTGTGGGATCATGTTCAATCGAATCATTGGTCCATTTTTCTTCAATGAGAGCTCAGTTACTGCAAATGTTGACCTTGGCCTTTTGACTGAATATGTGTCACCACAACTAGATGACCTTCAAACAACCATCATTTTCCAGGTAGATGGTGCACCACCACATTGGGGTCTGCATGTTGGTGGGTTCCTAAATCAAACATTTCCAGACTGGATTGGAAGGGATGGTCCAATTCCCTGGACACCTCTTTCACCAGATATCACTGCCCTGGATTTATTTCTATAGGGTTATGTTAAAGATATTATGTATTAGGCCTGTAGCAGTACACGAAATTTTCAGTGCAGTACGTTTTCGGTTTTGAAAGCCACAGTTCGTTTTTTTTTCAGTTTGGTACGGGAAGAAAGAAAACCCCTCAAAATGTCTTTAATACATTTATGAATTTTAAAAAATTTTTCCCCCAATTTTTGGACACAATAGAATATAGAAAAACAGGAATATACTTCTGCTGCTATAAATCAAATAGAAAATAAAATAAATTATTAATATTACTAAATGTATTTTAAACATTAGTATTGCACTTTTCCCTGACAGGTAGTTTTGAACAAATAACAAAAATCAAATCACAGTTCTGTCAGTTCACACTCTCCATAAAAATACCAAAAAGATTCCAAATGAAGTGCAACATTAACAAGAGGACAAACTGGTATTCTCTTTAAACAAACTGATGAGCAACACTGACAACAAAAAAATAACCAAATTGTTTATTTTAGGACAGAGGACAAACTGTTTAGGCCACTTTGTGTACGTGTGCACGCGCATGCAGGGTGCAATTTGTCGGGGGTATGGTTTTTTGTTTTGCTTTTTTTTTTTGTCGGAGCCGGGGGGTGTCCATAACTACCGTAACTAACGCTGGCGTGAAACGAAAGTGAAACTTTACATACTTTCAATGTCTAACTCCTGGGTTCTATTCCTCTTATACAGCGTGCGTGAGAGAGAGAGAGAGAGAGAGAGAGAGAGAGAGAGAGAGAGAGAGAGAAAGAGAGCAGGTGTAAGTGTTTTAGAACTACCGTAGTTCACAGGCAGCAAACAACGTCCGTCTTATTAACGTCTCTTTCCTCGTTGTTGTCTTTCACCAGGACCTGAACTGATCCCAAACGGGATTGTAATGATAGTGGAGGATCTTCAGTCTCTTCCTTCCAGGTTCACATCATATTTGTTGTTGTTTTTTTTTTGTTACCTTATATCAGCTGCTATTTCGTTTTTCGGGTCAATGTGTGCGTCCTTCAATATGTCCGTGTGGAACTTGCGTGGATTTAAAGTTCCTTATCAAACAACGTCTTTCGTTCCTTTTTTCTTTTTCTCAACATACTGTGCTGTTTCGGTACAGCTGTGTACCGAACCGAACAGGTGTGTACCGAAACGGTTCAGTTCGGTATGTGTACCGTTACAGGCCTATTATGTGTTGAACAAAGATACAGGACATCAATGACCTAAAGCAGGGGTGTCAAGCATGCGGCCCGCAGGCCAAATCCAGCCCACCAAAGGGTCCAATCTGGCCCGTGGGATGAACTTGGATAGTGTAAAAAATTACACTGAAGATATAATCAACCAAAAGTGTTGAACTGGTTTTAGTTCAGGTTCCAGGTACAGATCACTGTGATCTCAAGGAAAATAATAACATAAAAACCTATAAATATTGACTCCAAATTTTCTTCTTGGTTTAATGTGGAAAAAATGTCATGTTATGCTGATGAATAATGACAACTTCAAAATGTTCTCCTTGTTATAGTGCAAAAACTAACATTAAATTATGACAATATTTACATGAACAAATGATCCTTTAACAATAAAATGAGAATAACCTGAAATGTCTCAAGAAAATTAAGTGCAATTTGAACAATATTCTGTCTGTTACTAAATGTTTTGTGCCTTTGTAGAACCGATCCATAATGCACATGTATAAGTTGAGGCATAATATTGTTAAAATTGCACTTGATTTTCTTAAGAAATTTCAGTTTTTTCAGGTTATTCACATCTTTTTTGTTTAGACAGTTTGTAAATGTAAATACTTTCATAATTTAATGTTTTTTATTTTTTTTTTATTTTATTTTTTTTTTAATTTTGTTTCTTTTGCACTAAAACAAAGAGAAAAAATAGGAGTTGTCATTATTTATAATTTATTATGCTATAATTTTTTTGGTCCGGCCCACTTGAGGTTAAATTGGCCTGAATGTGTCCCCTGAACTACAACGAGTTTGACACCCCTGACCTAAAGTAAAAGATCACTGACACCATTGATGAGGCTATGATATAGTGAACATGGCAAGAAATCCAGTACCATCTGGGTGTGCTTCATACAACTAATGGTGCCCATATAGAGGTGGATTAAAGGCAAAAAAAAAAAAAAAAAACAACTTCAATATCTGCTTTTCATTTCGTAATAATTTACACAGATTTGTCTATTCATTTGCTTTGTCGGTCTCAGTCTCTTTACAATGTGTTACAACATGTTTAATTGTAAAGAGACTTTATGGACATGAAACCACTTGAATATGGCCCTCAGTCATTACACCTAAACAGTGTTGAATGTTAGCTTGTTTCTGTTTTTATTAGACTGAAAAAAATAATGAAGTTGCTCTCTTTGGATCATCTTAGACAAATAAAGTTTGAATAAATCAATGAAAGTTCAAGATTGTGTTCAGTTGCCCAAACACTTCCTATGTTACTGTACTTGGATGGTGTGTAAGTCTTAATGCATCATTATCATCATTATGAGCAGATATATTCAAGGTTTTCTCTTGTTTTTTTGAGGTATTATATTATGTTCTCTGGTAGTGTTTGTTGTTGCTATTTGAGCAAAAAATGACTAAATCAAATCAAATCAAATATCTCAATGAAATGAAACTACTCAACATTTTTAACATTTATGTCAATCACCAACAAATACCAGCTTTCATTACCTCCGCCAAGGAGGTTATGTTTTTGCCAGGGTTTGTTTGTTTGTCTATTTGTCTGTCCGTTAGTGTGCAACATAACTCAAAAAGTTATGGACAGATTTTGATGAAATTTTCAGGGTTTGTTGGAAATGGGATAAGGAAGAAATGATTAACTTTTGGGGGTGATCCGGAAGAAATACTGGATTCTGGATCACTTTGAAATTTTCGTTAACATTGTGGTAAATGGGGCCAAAATTTTCGTTTCCCAATATTGACCAAAACTCATGAAATTTAACTCAGGAATTGACAATGGGGTCCTCTATCACATTTCAAAGGCTGATCCGGATCTGATCCAGAAGGCGGATTTTATCTCAATTTATATAAAAAATGGGGGTGCCCTTACTTTTTGGCCTACTGTGCCTTTAATATTAAAGGTAGAAATTTCTGACAAGCGCCATCGTGTAGCTCAGTCAGTTCCGCATCGGGAGTATGCCACCGGATTTCATGTAGCTTTAATACTTAAGGAGCTAGATCCAGAAGAAAACCGCCATTACGAGAAATGTGATTTTCGTGAATAACTACTGAACTAATAAGGATATAATTATGAATCCAGTTGCTAATGGTATGTTTTCATGGTCAAGGAATCTTAAAATATAGGTAAAATAAATATGGGACTAATATTTATGGTGGAAATCCCAATATGGGGGAATTGTGCAAATCTCATGCAATTTGACTCAGGGATTTACAATGGGGTGTTCTATCAAATGGCAAAGACTGATCCGGATCTTTCAAAAAGTTATGGACAGATTTGGATGAAAATTACAGGAAATATTGATACTGGCACAAGGAACAAATGATTAAATTTTGGTGGTGATCGGGGAGGCACTGATCTGCCTTGGCGGAGGTCTGCGCTCTCAGAGTGCTTTTCTAGTTAACATTATCGTTTTGCCCCATAGTTATGGAGATCTCAGAGTTTTTCTGTCATTTATAACATATTCAATAATAGCGAAGTCCCTGAAATCCCAGGAAATTCCTTTTTTTTTCAGTGTCTTTGTAAATATGCAACAAGAAATACAAGAGGAAAAACACAAGATCAGTATGAAAAAAAAAATCCGAATAGAAGGAAGAAAACAGGAAAAAGCCCTAATACATGTTAAGTTTTCTCAGTCATCTTGTGGTAAATTACATAGAGCTTTACTCAAAACATAAAAGAGCTTTTTTTTCTCTCTCTTTTTCCAGATGATCCAAAATAGCTTACTTTTTATTATTACCTATTATTGTGATCACTGTGCTTTGTGTGTTTGTTTGTTAGCAAGATAACTCAAAAAGTTATGGACGGATTTTCATGAAATTTTCAGGAAATGTTGATACTGGTACAAGGAAGAAATGATTAAATTTTGGTGCTGATTGGGGGGGGGGGGGGGGGGTACTGATCTGCCTTGGCGGAGGTCTGCGCTCTCCAAGTGCTTTTCTTGTTTCTTTCATAATTTTTGTTCAGAAATGTTGGTTTTCTACTGTTGACATATTTCTATACATTCTATTCATATACTGGACTGCGAATCACACACAAACAGTCCTAACTAACCTTTGCTAAAACAACAATCCCACTAGTGATCTAAGCCTTTTCCACAGTACTGTAGTTTTCCATTACTATAAACACGATGCACCTCAACAGCAGTGCTTTCGCGTCTCTTCAACAGCTTTTAGTCGGTAATGGAGCTTTAAGCAGCTATATAAGTAATGCCTGTCCTCTTGCATGAAGGCAGTGAAGGAGAAGACGTAATATGATGTTTACAGGCCTTAGGTTGCAGTTTGGGATGGTCATCTGGGTGTACAGTGTCTGATTTCAACACTGGAGGACAGAGTTTTCCATCACCAAAAAATGAAAAAAAAAAAAGAACAATCAACCTCATTTTCTTATATAACTATAAAGACGAATACTCCTCCAGACTTTGTCCTTAGACGTAGCAGTTGAAGAAATCACCTTCCACTGTAATTTGTTATTTGAACCAGCCACAGAAGTCTGCTACCTATTTTGTTGTCTGGGAATGAGAAGTCCAGAACACTCGTCTGACCTCCCCACATATATTGCCCAGCCTCCTACTCCAATACTATGCGTTCAACGTTCTTCCAAGTGACTTTGAGATAGTAGCATGATACAGACAGACAGACAGAGAGGGGAGTAGACTACAAAACATGTCTGATTCTGAGGAGATGTCAAGGGGGCTGGACTTGTTGTGATATTCAGCTGTTCAACCTTGAATGCTTGTTTGGTTCAGATAATGGTTTTCTATTCACCTTTGAGGAGTTTCAGGCAAGTGCTTAACCTCTATTTCTGACTTTATGCTATGCTTTAAGTGTTTGTGTGTCAAGGCTGCAGCAGACAAGCAGTCACCTCCACACGGACAGAATAAATCCAGCTTGTTGACGTCGGGTCGGCCAGTTGTGAATTATGACTTTTAGTGAGTCATATTATTTATGCTGACTGTTTATACCAGGCCATGGAAACACGGTGGTGCAGAGGTTAGCACTGTCGCCTCACAGCAAGAAGGTCCTGGGTCTGAGTTCTGTGTGGAGTTTGCATGTTCTCCTCGTGTTTGCGTGGGTTCTCTCCAAGTACTCCTGCTTCCTCCCACCATCCAAAGACATGCACTGACTGCACTACACTAGGTTAATTGGTTAATCAAAATTGCCCTGTTAAGGGTTAGTGATTTTTGATTCTGTAATGCAGTGTTTCTCAAAGTGTGGGGCGGCCCCCCCAGAGGGGGTGTGAAGGCTTGCCAAGGGGGGCATGGGATCTCTCCTGAATGTTTTTTTTTTCTTCAGGTTAGAACATGTGTAACAGGGTCAATTATCTAGCAGCAATGTGGGTATGTATATTATATTGTGTATTGTTATAATTACACAAAATCTGTGCATTTTATTTTAATTTCTTTTGGTTTAGTACCTGACATTGTGGGCCTCCGGATCAGTGTGTGTGGAACTTTTTGTTTTGGTCTGTTCCCCATCGAACGGTTTACAGTGTGACACTGCGCACTATAACTTGAGTTTTCGTGCCTTTGCCTCCTCCCTTTTGTTCCGGTTTTCTGTGGGAGAGGTAAGCAGCTGTGTAGTTTGTGGTTTAACTTCTGTTAATTTAATTTTTTTTACATGAACCAACTAGTTTAGGCTGTATTAGGCACTTATAATGTATTTAAACATATTTCTTTATTATTTGGTTTGTGCAGGAGTGCTTTACATGGGGATTGCTGACCGGAGGTTGTTATGTTTTATCATTTTGTCAGAATAATAAACGGAGACTGCCTCCAAGGATATACGTGCGGGTCTCGTCATTAAAAGAAAAAGAACACAACGCAGAGTCCGATACAACCGGTTACACATGTAGCAGGTGGAACTAATGTTTTAGTGTTGGAGCACCCTGGACTCATTTTAGGAAAGTACAACAAACAAATCTGCTGCCATGGTGATCTGTGACTAGACAAGATGAAGAGTTTAGGTTTGGAGAATGTACAAGGATTGGACCAGAAAAGAAAAATGTGCAATCTTTCTGTTTTTGTACAGTTTGTACTTTAATGTTCTGAGATGTGCAATGGAAATTGCAGCCACTGATATTGTTAAAATGTTAATTTTTGTTACCAAAATGTGTTTGTTGTTCTAAAAAAAAATGTAGCTTTATTGACATAGTTGTAAGATAATTGTACATTTCCTATTTTTATTTGGAAAAATACAGTCTCAGGGAAGCAGTCTTGTTCAGTTTACTTATATTGTTCAAGCAAAAATCTAAGTTATTTTTAATTTGCACAACAAATTATTCAAGGAAAAGCAAAAAATATTGTTATGATATTGATGTTTGATATTGATGTTTCTTTCAATAAAAGTTATAACTGCACCACTGTTACAATGGGTTAGGGTTAGGGTTATGCACTGTTACAATGTTGTTGGGATTGAGGAGGGCCTGGAGATTTTTCGTCCTCCAAACGGGGGCCGCACAGGAAAATAAAAGAGAACCACTGCTGTAATGTGCTGTCATTTGTGATTCTGTTGTATTTTTTATGTTTTTTCTGTTCTCTTCTGTGTATGGGTGTGTGTTCTTTGTCTTTCTTCCTAACAGATAGTGGTTAATGGAGGATGAGCTGCAGGTGTGGTACTGGTCTGCTGGCTGCTGCTGATTGGTTCCTCAGAGATGAGTCGCGAAATTTAAAGCAGGGTCACCCTACCTCCCAGGAGACTCCTCTCGTCCCATCCCCCTCATTTGTGAGCAGCCCTCTGTAGTGTTTGTTGAAGAGCTTTGTAAAGTCAGATGCCAAAAGGAGGGAATCTGTTTCTTTAAGTTTTCTCCTGTTTTTCTGGTAGGAGTATAGGTAAGATTGATGTATTTTGGTTTCCTTGGTTTGTGTTTATAGGTCAACATAGTGCACTCGGAGTATGATTCTGTTTGTTGTGTTTGTTACCTTGATTCCCTACCTGACTTAATTTTCTTTTTTTGTAAATAAATATCTCAAATTGCAGTTGCATGATTACTGGTCATTAGTTTTTTTGTTTTTTCAGCTTGCTCCTATTTGTTAAGGGACATGGCGGGAGGGGAGTCTCACACCATGTTGCGTCTCGGCAACCCCTTGACCCTAGGTGCGAATTTGAGAGTGATTGGTTGTTCGTTGTTGGTTTCCAACTGGTGACACGTCCAAGGTGTACCCACCTTCACCCATACTGTAGGTAGCTGGGATAGATTCCAGCACACCAGCAACCATCTCAAGGACTCAGAAGAGGAAGGTTCAGAAGAGAACTGAATGTTTACGCCATTTAAGGAGCAAACTCCTTAGAGAAGGATAGAAAAGGAGTGGCCTTCAGGGTCCAACGGGTCACTGGGCTAAACCTGCAGCATCTTCAGCCAACGTGGTCTAGAGGTGGGCCAGGCTATTATATGTAATAGCTTGATTTAGCTCATTTTGTCCTTTTTAGCTCACCAGCTAATAGAACAAGCTATTGTGAAGGCATTGTGTCCAGCATCGTCTTCATCCTCGCCATCTTCACCGCCGCCATCTTTGTCATTGTTGTTGTCATCGTCTTCATTAGCAATTTTTTCAAACATCTTTTCTGACAAAAATACAGGTTGGATTCATTTCAAGTTTTATAGATGGCTTCCTTGGGATAATGTCTACAAATGCTGTCCACAGTTTTAAGAAATTTTGATTTCTGACCAATTTTTTTAATAAAAAAAATGTCCCGTTAGTTAAAATGGGCCATATTTTGATGGCATATAACATGGAAATATAGCTCATATGCTGATAGGTCTCATCTTTGTTGTTGTCGTCGTCACCTTCGTCGTCATCTTTGACATCATCTTCGTTGTCATTAGCAATTTATTCAAACGTCTTCTCCAACAAAACCACTGGTCACATTTGTTTCAATTTTTTTAAGTAGCTTCCTCTGACAATGTCTGCAAAGTTTGTTCACAGTTTTGACAAATTTTAATTTTTGACGAATTATTGAAATATTTCAGATTTCCCTTTACTTATAATGGGCCATATCTTGATGGCTTATAACATGGAAATGGTTACAGATATCAATATAGTTACTACTGAGCACTGATAGGAAGTCATATATGGACTTAGATTTAATTAGTTGAGTTCTCCTCCAGTTAAAGTACCACCCACTTCTATTGGGAGATTGATTTCCTTCATCAAGACCACAGGACTCTAACATAGCAGCAGAACCCGACAACCTCACAACTTGTTATTGATTCTTGGTAAAACATGTCAGTGAGCTACATGGCCATTGGTCCCATATTTTTGATACTATTTAACTGTTCCTTTTTTCAGACAGGTGGGGAACATGGCCAAGTACACTGGTCACACCTAAGGAAGAACAGCAGAAAAGATCACAGCCATCAGATGATGCTCCTGCAGATGACACTCTAAACATGTCAAGATAAAATATCTTATATCTTACTCTTGTCTGAAAAAAGGAGCAGTTAAATGGGGAATCAGCTGGCTCTCAAGTGAACACACTGGGACTGCAGTTACAGAGATGAGATAAAGTAAAATATCTGATCTGTTATTGTGTCCATTCTTGTACTGAGTTAATTCAGTTCATAAATTCAGTTTACAAGTTAGTTAATCTGGAAAGAACTAATTTCAATTCAAAGATAAAAAACTGTTGTGGGACATTTATTTATCTGATAAATTATTGTTTATAGTTTGTAAACTGGCAACTGGTGAAAGTTGCTCCTGGATAATTCAAACTGAATGTCCTTAGTTTGCTCTAAATCCTTGCAAGTGGCTCAGTCAAAAAGCAACATCATCTTTCTAATTGTTTTACTACACACAGCCTGGCTGAAAAACCTAACGGCTAATATTTCACTGAACTGCCTTTAGCTTTGATTCCAGCACTGGGGCATCATTTCAGTAAGCTTATGCAATGGCACTGCTCCCACAGGCTTGTAATGTCGACACTAGTCATGATGGGTAATCCCTTTATCCACCTCTTTCTCTTTTATGCTCTATCAAACTGATGGTTGTTTAAGAAATGGGAAGCTACTCAATGCATCAGTTAGGGTTAAAGAGCTGAAATCTTATCCAATGGAAGGATCTTATTATTATTATTATTATTTTTTTAGTTAAATCCAAGGGGGGACTTTTAAGGGGCCTTTCAATAAAAACCTTGAAATTGTCAGACAATAACAAAGCAGTAGAAACCATTAGAAAGGATTTAGCAATACAATACGACAGGCAAAAACATTAAAGATAAAAATGTGACTATTATATAACCAAAGGATTTGTATTTTCTCCTTACATAGCACAATTCACCTATTCAAGGGCTCCTATGGTGAATTTTGAGTCTCTCAAGATAGCCTTGTTCTTCTAATTTCTGCCAGAACTAGACTGAAAGAGAATGAATAAATCCATCATTAAAATTTAGGACATTTGGATTTTTAGGACCACTGTGCTCTAATCTGGTACAAAGTGGTTCTGTTTTACAAATTCTATTAAAACTAGATGATGTTCCACATGAGGAATGAAGGGACTCACTTATGTATGCAGAGAATCAAGACACAAGCCATTAATTATCAATGTGTCTTTTAGAGTAACCTTATTGATTCTTCCTAAAAAGAAAAACTAAAAGTGAGTTTTAAAGCACCACCTTGTCGGTCTATTGCAGGGTTGGCAACCTGTGTCTCTTCATCCTCCTTGTAGTGGCTCCTTTTACTGCGGTCAAGCCAGCCGCGATTCTCCTCTGCATGGTCAAGCCAGCCGCTAGTGTTTTTCTTGTGCACTACTCATTCAACAATTATGGTAGATGAGCTGCATGGAGTGAATATGCCTTCCGGACAACCAAAGTAACGGCTCATTTATGCTCTACGTTAAAGACGGTGGACGGTTCTGTCCGTCCTTTGTATATTACTCACATAATTCTGTCTATTTTCCGGGAGCTTGCGGATGTGGAGCAGTACAACTGGGAACTGTGGAGGCAGTGTTGAGTTTTGAAGAGAATAATTTCCATAAATAGCGATACTTTTCATAGGGCGACTGTATGAGTATGAGTACTGTGTACTTTTGGGGTAATCCTACAACAGATTCCCTTCCAAGCTCCAACTGTGTTTTTTCATCTGAAATAGGCTTTAAGTCTAAATTCAGTGATGAATAAAATTATTTTTTCCGATAAGTACCTCATGAATTTGGTATATTTGGTATTGGTATATATATATATATTGGTAGCACAAATACTATGAACTACGTTTACCGTATGACTTTTGGAGTAATCATACTCAAAAATCCCTTCCAAGCTACAAAAGTGTTTTTTTCGTCTGAAATAGGCTTTAAGACTAAATTCAATGATGAATAAAATTAATTTTTCCAGTAAGTACCTCATGAATTTGGTATTTTTATTATTAGTCCTTCATATACTTTTTACACATATACTAAGAACTACTTTTACTGTGTACTTTTGGAGTAATCATACTCCAGATTCCCTTCCAAGCTTCAAAAGTGTTTGTTTTCATCTGAAATAGACTTCAAGACTAAATTCAATGATGAATAAAATCATGATTTTCAAAAAGTACCTCATGAATTTGGTATATTTGGTATTAGTACTTCATATACTATTACCACAAATACTATGACCTACTTTTACACTTTACTTTTGGAGTAATCATACTCAAAAATCCCTTCCAAGCTCCAAAAGTGTTTGTTTTTTCATCTGAAATAGGCATTAAGACTAAATTCAATGATGAAATAAAATTAATTTTTCCAATAAGTACCTCGTGAATTTGGTATTTTTGGTATTAGTACTTCATATACTATTAGCGCAAATACTATGAACTACTTTTACTGTGTACTTTTAGAGTAATCATACTCAAGAATCCATTCCACACTGCACTTCTGCTGTATTCAGTGGTTGTAACAGATAAAATGTAAAAAAAAAAAAAGATTAAAACTTTTAAAAGTTTATAAGCTCTGCTATTTTTTGTGTCTCCAGACTTTTTTTTTTTTTGGTGGAAGAGGGGGAGAAATGGCTCTTTTGATAATAAAGGTTGCAGACCCCTGGTCTATTGAGATGCAAAAAAATCCCTTCAGACAAGGTCTCTACCATAAAAAAAAAACTTTCTCTATTCTGTTAAAATAAGCCACAAGTGGTGCAGATCACTGTAAACTTGTACTACTATCAAAATCTGAAAAATCAGAGCTGTCTCTCATATCGTAATTTTAACAGATAAAGAATCAGTGTTTTATCACCACTTTCCTTCAAGTGACATTTAAAGCTAATATTGACCTCACCCACTGTCTCCTTGTTCTGCAAAGTACAAGGAAATAGATGGCTTTTAAAGCTGCCATTTACAGTTACTTTCTCCATGCATGTGTGTGTGAGATTTGATACTGCGTTCACTTATGTGCGTGTGTGGATCTGACAGCGCTCACCCTTATTCAAACAAAGTTATCCTTGTTTCATAGAAAGCATATAAGATAACGTTACATTAGCGGCGGACGTTGAGTAGTTAAACATGTGAAAAAACACACGGCACTTCAGCTGCAGCCACAGTGATATCACAGAGCTGTGCATCTACAGACTGTAAAAGCCTATAAAATACATTGTGTGTGTTTCTGTGTCTTCTGTGTGTTATGCAGATCCTTTACACTGGGCACTAACAGCACTGGTGCCATCTAGTGCTTCCAAACCTCAGCCCTGAAGCAGGTAAAACTATACCACTCATTATATGAAAATTAAAACCCTACCATTAGATTAGATAGTGAAATATTACAGTATTTGTTCACTAAAAACTGCTACTGGAAGATAATGTTCTCAAATATTAGCATGTAACTCAAGCATTTCAAGTCCTTTAGATGAAAATGAAGTTACAAATCTTTGTCCCTAAGACAGGGGGAGTGCCATCCTGAATGTTCTCCTTGAACAGGAGTTATTTCTGTGATCAAAGACATATTTGAGGTGACCAACACAATCTGTAGCTTGACTCCTCTGATTGCTGCATCTTTTCAAGCCTCCATCATTGAAACAATGATAGCCCCACTCCAAGTAGAGGGCTATTGACATTGACAGGACTTGAACTTTATTCTCGTGTGTTATAATATTAAAGCTGATGATGGCAATTCATAGACTGCGTGTGCGTATGTGTGTGTGTGTGTGTGTGTGTGTCAGGGGGAAATAGAAATGCAGAGTGAGTGAGTATGTGCTTGTGTGTGCAGCAAAACATCTGTTTTGACTACAGCATTCCTCCTTCACCTGCCCTTTAAAGGGAAAACCTGCAATTTGCTGCAAATGAGCTAAGTCAATGTGATCCCTGTGAGCATCTGGAAACAGGAACACAAGGTCCTCGACATAAACACTTTCTTTGTATCCACCTCCGCTCTCTCAAAAAGTAAGGAAATAATTATAACAAACCATAACACAAGCAATTATGCTTCGAAGCTGGACCACAGAGGATCCACAGGCACCACAACAGGAAAATAAGAAAACTGGTAACTGTAGACTGAAAAGAATCCATGTTCATGCTGAGTTTCAATAGGCAACATAATGGAGTTAAACACACTGCTTCTGTATGTAACCCTAGACAGACAGACAGACAGACAGACAGACAGACAGACAGACAGACAGACAGACAGACAGACAGACAGACAGACAGATAGATAGATAGATAGATAGATAGATAGATAGATAGATAGATAGATAGATAGATAGATAGATAGATAGATAGATAGATAGATAGATAGATAGATAGATAGATAGATAGATAGATAGGATGTATTCAGACCTTGTTATGACCCTGGGCGATAATTTGTCTATTTATAAGTGTATGTATATGTATATACAGGGGTTGGACAAAATAATGGAAACACCTTCACCTCAAGATGATAATGCCCCAATCCATACAGCTAGAATTGTTAAAGAATGGCATGAGGAACATTCTAATGAAGTTGAGCATCTCGTATGGCCGGCACAGTCCCCAGACCTCAACATTATTGAGCATTTATGGTCAGTTTTAGAGATTCAAGTAAGACGTCGATTTCCACCGCCATCGTCTCTAAAAGAGTTGGAGGGTATTCTAACTGAAGAATGGCTTAAAATTCCTTTGGAAACAATTCACAAGTTGTATGAATCAATACCTCGGAGAATTGAGGCTGTAATTGCCGCAAAAGGCAGACCTACACCATATTAAATTATATTTTGTTGATGTTTTAAGGTGTTTCCATTATTTTGTCCAACCCCTGTATGTTTTCTGTTTAGTGTGTGTGTGTTCTCCTCCCGTCCTGTAGGTGTGCTGTGTCCTTTTGTGTCTGTTTGTGTTGCAGGAAGCAGATTGGTGGAGGGTGATTGCCCGGCCCCTTTAAAAATGGCCCTGGAGCTTCCGTTCGTTCTCTCTCTTGCCTCCTGCCAGCTCTCAACCCTGTGTTCTGTGTGTGACCATCAGTCTTCGTGTGCTCGTGTGAAATTCGATTGTATATAGTTGTGAATAGTTTTTGTAAACTGAACCTTTTCCTGGTAGGGGAGGCCGGCTCCTTTGTTTTTCCCGTTTTCTCCTGTTTTTTGGTTAGGGAGTTTAGGTAAGTTTTCTGTATTTTATTTCTGGAATTTGTTTTGGATTAGGTAATTTAGTTTTGAACTCGAAAAGAAGAGATTTTGTTTGTTGTTTTAGCCATGCCCTCCCCTAACCCTCCTTTAGTTGATTTAAAAAATAAATATTGTGAATTTAGTTTTGACTGACATGTGTGCTTGGAAGCTGGGAGGGGACAAAAGCACAGCATATTATGTTCGCCCTGGTGAACCCCTAGGCCAGGGCGTAACAGACCTACTTTGTTTGAGTTCATTTCGCTGGAAAGCGCAGACTTTTTTTGGGTGTAAATACAAACATGCGAACTCTGAGTCAAACCAAACAAGTGGTCAAACAAGGTCTGCTTCCAAACTGATTCTGGTGTGAATATAACTGGCTTCGAGACAAAACTAACCAAGGAACTATGCGCTAAAAAAGCCAGAAAACTTTATTTTAGTTGATCTAAGTCCTTGCTGTTTTAATTATATCTTGCCTAGTCCTTTGCGCTCTATTGTCCAGTCCGATTTAGTTCTTTATTTTTCTTTCTGCTTCAATATTTTCATTACATTTCAAATGTCAAAAAAATGTTTGTTTTTTTTTCAGATAGTTGTAATAGTTGTGTTTAATCACTCCACCATGACTCAAATGTATTTCTATACTTCTCTTTTGTAATGTTTTTCCCATTCTTGTTCTGTAAATTTGCTTTGTGCCAAACCATGCGCCATTTTGTGCTTGGCAAGCAGTGGTAGCCAGGTGGCATTGTGGATAATCAGCAAAACTGATATTAGCTGATCCTCATGGGTAGCCAGAGCTAATAGTAGCAGCCATGAGCCGTGGACAGATGTGGAGCAATTTTGGAGCAATGGAGTTTATTCCGAAAACCACAACTGCACGTAAGACCTCCATGTTTGTTTTCATCAACACCCACCGTCTCTGATTCACCCCACCCCCGACTTTTCTGTCCAGTGCAAACCCAGTTCGTCATATGTGTTTCTGTTTACAAATTTTGGTCCACTAGCAAAAAGTGCAATAAGAATGCGATCGGATTCCAACTAAAAAAATGAAGTCCGCATTTGATCCCAACCAAATAAGCTGACCAAAGGACAGGATGGATACATAGATAAATAGATAGATATTCAGACACTTTTAATTCTAATCAGATGTAATATTATAGTATGGTTTGGGGAGTTAACGGTGCAGCTGAAGAACAAGGTTTGCCATCATGACACGTGACAGTCATAAAAGTCAGAGGACTGAAAATAAGGACTTCATACAGAGCCTGTGTGGGATAGTAAAATGAACATTGAAAAGGGTAGCAGAATCATAGTTGAGTATGGACTGCTGACTCAGGAGGCCAAAGTACAAACCAAACCACTAAGCTGCCAAACTAAAATACCATGTTAAATTTCCTATAGCTTTATTTGCAACTTTGCTGTTTCTATATACCTTTGCTAATCCCCATACATCAATGTGCACATAGATGAATGAATTAATGAAGACAAAGTTAGTTTCAGTGGATGGTTTAAAGGTTTCTACTCTTACACTTTACTGTTCTCTGACAAAGATCAACATTTTTATAGCAAACTTTAAGAATGTCAGCAAATATGACTGATGTATGTCTGATATCTGTTTTATTAATACACAGAGACGGTCATTATTTTCCATCAGAGGTACAACTGAGTGAACTGAGGTGACTTCCCAAACCCAACCATCAGCAGGTCAAGCCAGACTAGGTCTATTCATGCTGCACTGACTCACTTCTCCTCTGACTTCAGCTCTGTCTGTGTGTTCGTGGGGCAGGGAGGTCAGGAGGACTCAGGTGTGGCGGCAACAGGATACTTACAATAGCATGTTCCTCGTAGAGGGTTACCAAGGTAACGGTTCTCTGAGTCACATCTGGAAACGACACAAGAAGAGAAGACAGGCAGAGAGAGAAACAGAAGAGAGAGTAATAGTATTAACATCCCACACAGACAGACAGATGTGTGTTTGTGTGTGTGTGTGTGTGTGTGTGTGTGTGCGTGTGTGTGTGTGTGTGTGTGTGTTAGGTGGGCTCTTGCTGCAGGTATTGTCTTCTTCCTGCTCTTTGCGAGGTGATTTCCCCTGACAGTCCTGTCTAGCCGTTGCTACTCTCTTTTACCCAGGGGCCCCCAAACACACACATATACACACATAGTTACACACTCTTACATATAATTATAAGAGAACACCTTGAACTACAATGCAAAAAAAAAGAGCATGTTAGAACTATAGATGATGTGTAATTTTCAATCAGTGTTGCATTATTTAGCATTGAAAACCAATTTGCTTATTTGCTATTTTATTGCTGCTGCTACTAGCTTCATTTTTATCAAACTTACATGAGACCATCTGTGTCAGTCTGTCAGTTTTAACCTGCAATGGACATAATTTTACATAAAACACTGTTCAAGAGAACAAAGTGTGATGAGTAAAAAGTCCTAACATCTGTTAAAAACTGCCCATTGCTCTTCATATTGCGCAAAACAGAAACCAAGTGAGTGACTAAACCTAGGTTTTATATATCGGTATCAATGCACATACTACAGTTACAGTATTTCCCATTACCATATCAATAACCTCATTGACTCACCATTTAACCGTCTAAAAAAAAGTCAGATAAAACATTACTATTTCATCTATTTTTTTCAGATTTGACCTTCTATCAGTACCACAATATATTAAGGACACTTCAGGAAAAGAAATGCAAATAGGAAATGGAGAAAAATCTCAGATTTTTTTTTCTTTTTTTAACTATTGAAATTATACATTACAAGACATTACTCAGAAGGTTGTGAGTATGGAAAGCCTTCTGGTGTGCCACACAGAACATACAGGGTGGGGAAGCAAAATTTACAATGAACATTTAGTTGTTTTTTCTCAGCAGGCACTACGTCAATTGTTTTGAAACCAAACATGTATTGATGTCATAATCATACCTAACACTATTATCCATACCTTTTCAGAAACTTTTGCCCATATGAGTAATCAGGAAAGCAAACATCGAAGAGTGTGTGATTTGCTGAATGCACTCGTCACACCAAAGGAGATTTCAAAAATAGTTGGAGTGTCCATAAAGACTGTTTATAATGGAAAGAAGAGAATGACTATGAGCAAAACTATTACGAGAAAGTCTGGAAGTGGAGGAAGCAACAAAAAACGTACCAAAGCTTTTATTAAAGCTCTCAAATCCAAAATCCTAAAGGATCCAACCAAATCCATGAGAAAAATGGCAATTGAACTTGAGGTAGACAACAAGACCGTTAGAAATGCAGTAAAATATGATTTGAAGTTAAAATCTTACACAAGAACACCAAAACACTTGTTGACAACAGCAACAAATCCAACTTTAGCAATTTTTGGGAATCATGTTTATGGCCGCCTTCTAGCCCAGATCTAAACCCTCTGGATTCTGCTATTTGGGGCGTTTTAGAACATGCTACCGATAGAACATCACACAGCAATGTCGACTTTCTTAAAGATACTATTAAAGAAGAATGGGAGAAGTTGTCACCCGAATATTTGAGCAACACTTGCGCAAGTTTCAGGAAGCGTGTGAAGGCAGTTATTGAGAAAGAAGGAGGACACATAGAATAAAAACATTTTCTATTATGTCAATTTTCTTGGGGCAAATAAATTCTCATGACTTTCAATAAACTAATTGGTCATACACTGTCTTTCAATCCCTGTCTCAAAATATTGTAAATTTTGCTTCCCCACCCTGTACACATATGTAATGTCAATTTAACATATAATTTTACAAGTCAAGGAAATTACTGTTTGTCATGTCATGAAGCATGTAGTTTTGTGTGGAAACAGCTTAGTGGACTGCATCTCTCATATGACATGACTCATGATAGAAAACTATTACCTCTGCATGTCTCACCTGGTTCTTTCAAGTGAAAAATAGAGGTGAAAATTACATTAAAGGTTTTCCATACTGCAGATCTAGAGATGTCTTCAGTGACTCTGAACAGAGTGTGGAGAGACATGACATCAATATGTGACTTAGGTATGTAGTCTTTTCTATTCACTCATTTTGTCTGATACTGTGATACCTGACAAACATATGTGTTAACTACTTTTCTCCTGCCACTGACTCTAATATCATCTTTTTCTGAAATAATTTCCCATGGGATACAACTGGAATGGGTAGGACTTCTCTCTGTAGGGCTGAATGTACAAGAAAAATACTAGAACTACAGTCTACTTCCTAAAATCTTAGACCCACTTACACAAACTAATGAATAAGTTGATCTATATTTAGACCAGGGGTGTCAAACTCATATTAGTTCAGGGGCCATATTTGGGCAGTTTGATCTGCAGTGGGCCGGACCAGTAAAATAATAGCATAATGACCTATAAATAATGACCACTCCAAAATTTTCCTTTTGTTTTAGTGCAAAAAAATAACATTAAATTATGAAAACGTACTTTTACAAACCACCCAAACAAAAAAGACAAGAATAACCTGAAAAAACAGAAATTTCTTTAGAAAAAAAAGTGCAATTTTAACAATATTATGCCTCAATGTATCATTTATAGATCTATAAAAGCACAAAACATTTAGCAAAAGACAGAATATTTAAAAAATTGTACTTAATTATCTTAAGAAATTTCAGTTTTTTCAAGTTATCCTCATCTTTTTTGTTTGGGTACTTTGTAAAAGTAAATATTTTCATAATTTAATGTTTTGGGTTTTTTTTTTCACTAAAACAAACAGAAATATTTGGAATAATATTTATAGGCATAATGTAATTATTTTTGTTATTCACATTAAATGAAAAAGGATATTGAGTACTTAGAAAAGTGATGTATTATTATTATTATTATTATTATTATTATTATTATTATTATTATTATTATTGTTATTATCATTATTATTATTATTATTATTATTATTATTATTATTATTATTATATTTGGAGTCATAGGTTATTTTCCTATTACTTTACTTGAGATCACATTGCTCAGTATGTGGCCCCTGAACTAAAATGAGTTTGACATAATTGGTTGTTCATATCTTCACTGTAATTTTTACACTTTACAAATTCATCCCGTGGGTCGGAGTGGACCCTTTGGCCCACAGCCCGCATGTTTGACATACCTGATTTTAGACCTAACATAGCCTCTTGTACAGGAATGGGTTATTTCTTGTCAATTTTCCATGTTTTTCTAACTTTTTTCCTTTTAAACTTACTATCCTAATCTCAACAATGTTTGCACAGAATTAGTTCTGTAGTTGACAGCTATAATAAATAATTTTCAGTAGGGGTGAAACGGTGCACTTGTTTGTACTGAACCATTTTAGGGGCCTTCAATTTAATACGGAGGTGTACCAAATGAATACATGTAGCCTATGCGAAGAACGGAAATACTCGCCTTAAGTTTCCACACAAACCTTGTAGCAGAACACACACACAGTATGAGCAGGGTGGCCACAAGCAGAACCTATGTGCAATATTTGATATTACTGATGGACATCTAAGCGGTGCACACACCATACACATGCTGAATGTGAACTAGCATGGCAGCTCAGAGCAGCGTCACAAGTAGAAAGTCAGAGTTGGAAGACTCTCCGTCTTCTCTAAGGTCTGTGATTTGGGAGCATTTTGGAGCAATGGGAGCATTTCCCTGTACCAAAAATGTATTGAAAATGTATCGAACTGAAGACCCCTGTACCGAAAATGTACCAAACAGAAATTTTCCTGTTCTGTTACATCCCTAATTTTCTGCTTAAATTTCATTGATTCTTGTGACATCCATGACCTGCACCAGATCATTTAAGACAGTAATTATATTTAGGTTATAACATGAATATTCTAAAAAAAAAAATTCTTCAGTAATGACTGCATGATGTCCTTGAACCCATCACTGCTGCATAACAGAAAATCAGCGTCAGCTCTAATATACATTGACAACATGATGTGATCGTTCTGCATGAAGTCATTCTGCTACTTTACATTTCATTCACATTTATTTTATTGTCCACATTTCAGCGCCCTGACTTCACTGTGAGACATTTATTGATGGACAGTAATTGGCTGTGGTTAAACGTTACGACCTTTAGGTGAAGAAAATGTCTCTAATGACCTGTAAGCTCCACTGCAACACAATTAGGTAAAAAAAAAGAAGAAAAAAGCAATTGATTTTCTGGTATAAATCTAATGAATGTTTAAAATACATAATGGGATGTTCTTGGGTTTCTTGGGGCCCTGTGGTCCAGAAACCAGAGGGGCCCTTTAGGACAATGTGAATTTCAACACTCGGTAAAAGTAATTAAAGAAAAACATCAGGGTTACTGGGCTTTTTCCAGTTATCACTAAGAAATGATGTGCATACTTTTGAGGCCATTAAAGTGTCAAGATGGATGATGTGTACCTTACGACTTCAGATATGGAAATTATTAGCTGGCAGAAGAGAACAAAAGCCAGGCTTGATGAACTTCCACTGCAGGCCAGCTTAGAAAGAAAATGTGAAAAATGTGATAAGAGGCTGAAATGTAACTGTTGTCATAATGTCAAGGCTTTTAGGATGTCTTTCAAGAGTTAGTCCATCAGTAAGATAAAATATATACAAATATTTTTTTGTGTGTGTATCTACACAGCGTTCATCTGGAAGAGTTTATGGATATATAAAGTGTTTATAGACTTGCAACTGCTTGAAAAATTCAATGTTCTGGCTCTAATCTGAAAGGAAACTCACTGGTTATCAAAAACACATGCAATGCTTTCACAAAGATTTACTATACTAGGGTTCCTGCAAGGGCTCCTCGATATTGGAAAAAACAGATGTTTTTTAACCCTGCGATATATATTGCAATATGAAAAAATACTCAGGAGGATATAATAGCTGTGTGGCGCTGATGTAAATGGTCAAACAAATTAGTTGTGTTTCCTCTCGTTGTGGTGACAGGTGCAAGACACTGTCGACACAGAACAGATGTTTCAATATCATCCTTCTTGTAGCCGAAATAATTCCAGATAACTGACGTTGCTTTTCTTTTTGGAACCAAGTCTTCATTTACGGTGATTTTCTCTTATTCGTTGCTCATTTTTCAACGTTACAGTGTTTCCTGTGGAACTGATCTGTTAGTGTGGCAGTGTGTAATCCAGGGGGGTGGGGGGGTACACACGCACGTTTCAGTCGGTAGGTTGGGGGGGCTCGACCACTTTCCGTCCAACTTATAATACTACGGGGAAGGTACGAGAACTAAAAGTGAAACTTAAGGCTCACTTTTCTTCTCCCTACCTCCTGAAGCAAACTTGCATTTGAGGGGGCAGGACATGGCGCTGCGCCACGGCAAAACCTTACCAGCGGAAACACTGCGTTGTTACCAGCGACTCACTGCATGTGCCGGGGCATGGTCTGATTGGTGGATCGTTGTGCGCGGTGTGTGTCAGGTACCCTTGAAATTAGGGATGCACCATCACCACTTTTTTCCAGACCGAGTACGAATATGAGTACTTACATTTGAGTACTTGCCGATACCGAGTTCCGATACAAGTACTTAATAATCCCATTCCAGTTCTTAGTTCCTTTTGTAAATGTGCTTTATTGTCATTGTCATTAATCTGACTGGAAAAAAGTGCTGCTACTGACATTTAATGTGTTGGAATGAGCGTTTCTCAATTAATCCACCAGGGGGCGCCGCTCTGAATTAACCATACTGGACAAATACCACGAAGAAGAGGAAAGTTTTTGAGAAGAAAAAGAAGAAAGTCAGTAATAACAAACCTGGAGATGACAGAGGTAACACTAATGTGATACTAACACTGCAGCGTTTTCTCTGGTAAGGTTTAAAAGTTTAGCTTCAGCAGGTAGAGAAAAGAGAAATGAGTGATAAGTTTCGTTTTCACTTCCGCTGGCGGCGGTCCGCACCGCTCCGTACTCCCGCTGGTATTCTCTGTCAGGGTACGCATCTGCCAGCACCTGGAAAACGGATGGAATGTACGCAGATGGTGGACAGAATGCTGCGTCTGTATCTGTCTGTGTCTTTAACGTTACTTGCAGTCAGCGTTACTTTTATCACCGTCATTTATTTTGAAAAATCTTCACACTCTTCACACATTATTCCACCACCGTGTACCTGCTGCACTGAAATGTGAATGTCACATGGCCGTAAGTGGTATCGGTGCATTTGTAGCGGATTACTTTTACGAGTACGAGTACACATACTGAGTATTGGAGCCGATGCCGATACTCGTATCGGTGCATCCCTACTTGAAATTATATGAGAACACGTTGAGTTCATTTCCCTCCAACATCACAGAACCTGTGATGTGACTATTGCACACACGTCCGTCATGATGCTCAAATGATATATTGTGCAGCTCTAGTTCCTGCAAGGTCTTAAAAAGTCTTGAATTTACAAATCTGCATTTAATAACTTTAAAAAGTCTTTAAAAGGTATTAAATTTCACATCGTAGGTCTTAAATTATGTTGCATAAACTTGTTGGCTGTGTTTAAATGTGTCTGAGAAATGTCCAAACTGCAAAGAAACTAATGTTAGTCGACTCAGTTCCACCGGTTCCAACTCAACAATTTATACTGAAATTAGGAACTAGTTATCGCTAACTTTGCAGCCCCCGGTGAGAAATGACTCGGAACAATGGGAATCAAGGAGTAGGAGTAAATAAAAACATTTTCCAAAATTCTAGAAGTTATAAATTCTTGCCAGTATGGCCATGAAATGGGCATTAAATTCTATTCTAAGTAGTCTTAAAAAAGTCTTAAAAAGTAGGAATCTGTAGGAACCCTGTATGTACACTATAAATTATCCACAGTCTGTTACAAAGTGCAACAGAGGAGAGTACAGTAAAACAGAGGAAGAGAGGACAAGAAAACAGAAAGCATAAAAAAAAAAGATGAAAAAGTGAAAGCCAAAGAGGGCAGATAAGGTTTACAGCGTTTTGTTTTGTGTTTGTGAATTCTATTGTAGTGCTGCATCAGGTCACAGAGCAGCGCTGGATACTGAATATTTCATTCTTCTATAAACCTCAGCCAAGGACGGGGCCTTAAACCACAGCCGCCTCACACAGCGTCCATCCTGATTCAGGAGTTTAGAACAACGATAAAACAAAGTAAAAAAAAAAAAAAAAAAAAAAAAAAAGAAGAAGCAGCAGGGTATTTTTTCTAATAGCAGCACACAGTCACTTTAAGAGACCACTTGTATTTGACTTTCAACCCAACAATAGATTGAGACAGTTTACTACTATACACATTTTAGACACTAGATGTGTTGATATATGATCTGATTTTGCTACTAGATTTAAACAGTTAAATATAGCATCCTTGTTTTTACATCATACCTTATATTTTCCACTATAGACTATGTATCCCATGTATTTAAATGTTTTTTCTTGTTGTGTGTTTTAATTGCTTTTCCTTTCATGTGCTGTCTGATGGACAAAGATAAGACACAGAAATTATGAATAACATTAATTAAGAATTTGTGGCTGTGTTAAGCTGGTAAAATTCATTCATCTTTAGGATTATTTTGTCAGTGTTTTTGTCATTGATGTTGATGTAGTGACTTAAGAGCAGGGATGTCAAACTCATTTTCTTTTAATGAGAAATTTGGTCTCAATTGGGCTGGACTACTAAAATAATAGCATAATAGCCTATAAATAATGACCACTCCACATTTTTCTTTGTTTCAGTGCAAAAAAATAATAGGTTATTACAGTGTTCTTCAACCTTGGGGTCAGGACCCCACTTGGGGTCACCTGGAATTCAAATGGGGTCGCTTGAAATTTCTAGTAATTGATAAAAAAACAAAAACAAAAACGTGCTAATAAAAAATACATGCGTTGAGAGAGACAATCCCAATATATAAAAGACACGACAAGCTGTGAAGCTGAAACTGAAGCACTGTGGTACTGTTTATCTTTCAAATGTTCATTGTGGTCAGTTTCAGATGCTGCAGCTCTTTCATAATTCAAAGTTTGAGTTCTTGTTTGTTCAGTATTAATTGTCAGCCTTGTAAATCCAAGCTGGACTGACTGTACATATCCTGACCAAGAAAAATAAAAAAATCTCACTTTGTGCAGTAATCTACACCTGGTTTTTCTGCCTCCGTACAGAACAATATACATTATATAGACTAAATGTCACCTAAAATTAATGTTTATTTGCAACATAGTATAGCAAACTATTACATGATCAAAAACAAAGCAAAGCAAAAAAAAAAAAAAAAAGTCGCCGTTCTGAATGTCTGGGGTCGCCAGAAATTTGTGATGTTAAAATGGGGTCATGAGCCAAAAAAGGTTGGGAACCACTGGGTTATTAGGATAATATTTTACTTGCAATCTCAATTGTTCTGTATGTGACCCCTGAACTAAACAAATCTGACAACCTTGAGTTAATATCTTCTGTGTCATTTTTTGAAATTCATTCCGTGGGCCGGATTAGAACCTTTGGCGGCCGTTTTTTACCCACGAGCCGTATGTTTGACACTCCTGCTTTAGAGGATCTGGAGTGTAGACAGTGATTTACTTTGATAAGACCAACACTAAGCATTGTAATGACCCCTCTGCCACCCCTTTAGACAATGATAGCTTGTCCTGACCCTCTACCCCCATTGGCTCCTGCTCCCCTAACAGTATCACGGTCCCCTCAGCTCAACTCTGCCTCCATGACTATGCACTGATCCGGAAAGACCTGAAAAAAACAGGTAAAAAATTGCCGTCCAAGTTTGACGCCTCAACCCTGATTTGACCTTGAAAATGACAGTCAAGGTCAACACCCAAGGAAGTCTTCCAAGAGTCTCCCAAGTTGGACCTAAATATGACAGATCGGATGATTTGGTGAAGTACAGTCAGGTTGACATTGATGGACAGACAAAGACAGATGCACTAGGGTACGGCAAAACCCGGAACCGTAAAAACTGATCACACTCCGATTTTTCATGCATCCTGTTAGTCTCATCTTCTCTTTGCTAAGTGATGTGGTGTCCATCAAAATGAGTAAGAAACCAGAAACTGAGGTAATTTTTTACATACACTGCCAAACTCTTCAATCAATGAAGTTCTTTATGAAAAACATGGAAAAAAGTTCCAGTGAGACAGTGACAATAATAGCTTTTTGTACGTAAAATGCACGAAAATGACTTTTTCGATCGTATCTGTTAAACAGTGTTGGAAAACGAGTTGAATGTGCTCACAAGAGGAAACTATGATGAATATGAGTAGAGCATGTCATGTAACAAATTTAACAGCTTTACTCAGACAACAGAATATCATAATTATTGATTTGAAAAGTTGAATCTATAGAAAGTGAAAGAAAAAAATCCTTCACAAGCTAGCTATTTCATGTCGAGACCTATTTTTGGTTATGTAGGGAAAATAAATCAATCTTTTTTTTAGATTAGTGACAAAATAATCTCAAATTCCAATGAAGCCACGCTTAAGCAGAGGGTTAAATGCTTTCTTTCAGAAATTTCCATTGGTTTAGCTCATTTGATTCATGAGTAATTTGAAAAAAACATGTCTTTTGAGAAAAGTGAAATTCCCTACATAACCGGCACCATCTGATATTAAAATGCTTAAAAAAGCAATTCACACCAATTTTTCAGACAAAATTATTTTTATAATGATAAAAGGGTGTGTAAAAGGTCATAAAACTATATTGAAAACAGAAATATATGATTGAGATTTCAAATTATAGCAGTGATAAGTTATGTTATTATTCATTCTTAGAGAACTTTCCGAGGGACTGAATTTAGTTTGTATAAAAAGTTCCGTAATTTTCTTGAAAATCCTGTTTTTGGCAAAAATTTTAATGGATTTAGAAACTTAAGATGTTATACTATTGAACGGCAAAAAGTTTGAAATCATTATCTCAATTGTAATTTTTTGATTCAAAGTCAACAGGCGCGTGACTTGACCCATAAGAAAATGAAAACAAGAAAGAAACAGGTAGGTTTTCTTTTTTTACATGAAGTATAAAGTTTACATAACTCTCTTCAATCAATGAAATTCTTCATAAAAACACATGTACAAGTGACAAAATGACAAAAATAATTTCCTTGGACATTATGATGAATATGAGAAGAACATGTTAGTAGGTGATAAAATTAACCCGTTAGGTGCCAGAGCTTTTTTTTTTTTTTTTTTTTTTTGGTTTGTTGGTTTTTTTAAATATTAAATTTTGATATCAAGATTTCAAAAAGCTGTCTGTTTCATTCAGTTATGTTGCTGTTCACAATACTGCGACTTGGGGTGCTTAAAGGGTTAACAGCTCTACTCAGACAATACAAATACAGACCTGATCAAAATCTTAAGACCAGTTGAAAAATAGCTAGAATTTACCTTTTGCACATTTGGATCTTAATGAGGTTTTAAGTAGAGCTACAATATACAAAAGCAAGAAGGGGGAATGAGACAAAAAGCACTTTGAAAAAGTCATTTATTGAAAACAACAAGTAAACTGAAATAGGCTGTTTATCAGCTGATCAAAAGTTTAAGACCATCGCTCAAAAAATGACAAAAAACTCTCCAAACCAGAACAAAAAATTTTCTCAGTTGAACTCAGTAATGAGTAGCTCCACCGTTCTTGTTAATCACTTCAAAAATTCCTTTGGGCATGCTTGATGCGAGTGTTTCCAGGAGGCTGGTGGGAACATTGCTCCAAGTGGTGAAGATGGCTTCACGAAGGACATCAACTGTCTGGAACTGATGGCCATTTTTATAAACTTCCCTTGCCATCCATCCCCAAATGTTCTCTATGGGATTTAAATCAGGGGAACATGCGGGTTGGTCCAAAAGAGTGATGTTATTCTCCCTGAAGAAGTCCTTCGTCAAGCGAGCATTGTGAACTGCAGCGTAGTCCTGTTTTTAAACCCAGCTGTTACCACACAGACGAGGGCCCTCAGTCATGAGGGATGCCCGCTGCAACATCTGCACGTAACCAGCCGCCGTTTGACGACCCTGCACCACCTGAAGCTCCAGTGTTCCACTGAATGAAAAAGCACCCCAGATCATGATGGACCCCCCTCCGCTGTGTAGGTAGAAAGCATCTCAGGTGGGATCTCCTTGTCATGCCAGTAACGTTGGAAGCCATCTGGACCATCAAGGTTAAATTTTTTCTCATCAGAGAATAAAACTTTTTTCCACCTTTCAATGTCCCATGTTTGATGCTCCTGGCAAAGTCTAAACGGGCAGTTTTGTGGCGTTGTAGGAGACGAGGTCTTTGAATTCGTTTTTTGTTTTTGAAACCCTTTTCCCGCAGATGCCGTCTGATGGTTGTTGCGCTGCAGTCGGCACCAGTAAGGGCCTTAATTTGGGTCGAGGACCGCCCTGTGTCTTGACGGACAGTCAATCGGATCCTCCGGCTCAGCGCAGGTGTAATTTTTTTGGGTCTACCACTTGACTTTTTTGTTCCATAATGCTCAGGATCTGTCAAAAAATTTAGAATGACTGTCTTACTGCGTCCAACTTCAGCAGCAATGGCACGCTGCGAGAGGCCTTGCTTATGCAGCTCGACGATCCGACCACGTTCAAGAAGAGAAAGCTTCTTAGCTTTAGCCATCAGGAGGGCATGACCGTGTGAATGCCCGACAGAAAATGAGAATTTTGAGCAGATTTTGGCTTTTATGGCCTGCGGTCTTAAACTTTTGATCAGCTGATAAACAGCCTATTTCAGTTTACTTGTTTTCAATAAATGACTTTTTCAGAGTGCTTTTTGTCTCACTCCCCCTTCTCTCTTTTGTATATTGTAGCTCTACTTAAAACCTCATTAAGATCCAAATGTGCAAAAGGTAAATTCTAGCTATTTTTCAACTGGTCTTAAGATTTTGATCAGGTCTGTATATCATAAAATGAACGAGAAAGCAGGAACTAAAGTGGTTTTTGACACATAGTGATAAACTCTCTTCAATCAATGAAGTTCTTCAAGAAAACACACGTCCCAGCGACAAAGTGACAAAAATCACTTCTTTGTGCTCAAAATGCACAAAAACACCCTTTTTAGCTGAATCTTATAAACAGCACTGAAAATTGCCTTGAATGTGCTCAAAAGAGGATATTGTGACTCAGCATGTATTGTGGGATATTTCTGACACGTCCCATAATGCATCTGGTGGAAACACAAGCATTGATCCTGATTACCTCCTTCATGCTGAACGTACACTGATAAAATGCACAGTGTTCCTGTTTTTCTTGGTTTTTCTGTTAAATTTGCTAGTGTGCATTAACTATTCCTTCCCTAATATGTTTTTTTTTTTTTTTTTAGTTTTTTTCATATATGTGATTTACATGTGTTCAGCTGTATGGAAGGCTTCTGTCACCTTAGGACACCTCCATTCTGACAGATGTAGTATCAGCAGGACTCTGGCACTGACACCACAAAGACAGAGACCACCGTGGACTTGTTTCCCCATATCGTCAGATGAGTGGAAAAGGCATTCACTCATTCAAGCAAAAAATGTTTGCATATATTGTATTATTCACTTATAATGCCATATATGTCATACTGTGTGGAAATATGGGCCAATGTGTATAAAACTAATTTAGACCCGATAATTAAACTCCAAAAAAAAGCTATTAGAGTCATAAACAAAGCTGGTTATCTCCGACCAAGTAATCCACTTTTTGTAGAATCTGGTTTTCTAAATTTTTTTTGATATTGTATATTTAAAAACAATGGAATTTATGTTTCGCGTTAAAAGTAAAAACCTTCCTTTTTGTATTCAGAAAATTTTTAAGTTAAGAGAAGGACATTATAATTTAAGAGGGATGTTTGTGTTGGAAAAATGTAAAGTAAGAACAAACGTTAAATATCACAGTGTTTCAGTTATTGGTGTCAAGCTATGGAACAAATTGAAGTGAAATTGTGTAGCTCACTGTTGAGGTTCAAAAAGAATTTAATTTGTCAAATTATGAAGGGCTATGAAAGTAATATGATAACAAAATGATTTATAACACTGAATGTAGCATAATTTGTGTTTAAGTATTTACCTGCTGCAACTACAGGTGTGGGCTTGAATTAAGGATGTGAATAGGAGAAGCAGAAATAAGCCTCCGGCTTCAGCTTCTTCCTTTTTCAGTTACAAAATGTGTTAATTTTATGTTTGTTTGTTTTTTTAATATGTGTGTTTTGTTTTGTTGTTTTTTAAAATATGTATATGTTTTGTATTTTGTACTTAACTGAAATAAACATTCATTCATTCATTCATTCACCATGAAGTTTGGCCAACTGAATAAACCATGAGCATGACTTGTGTGGATTTTAATGATATATTTGAGTCCCATTATTGATATTAAATCAGCAAAGAGTTACACCTGTAGTTTATATCATATGGCTTAACAAGAAGTAAAAAATCCAAAAAGGAAAGGAAAGGAAAGGAAAGGAAAGGTGCAGAAGTCAAAGGTAGGAAAGGATCAAATGCTTCTTACACAAACAACTTGGGATCCAGAGAAAAGACTTTGAGATCAGCATCCTCTTATGAAGCCTCTGTGGCTTTAAAAGCTTTGGATTTTCTCCCAACCAACAACCACAAAGGACTGCATTGAGGGCTAAGCCTGGCTCAAAACAACAACATTTACAGTGATAAATGTGATATCATAATTAGCCCAGAGCCCTTTTTGGAGCCAAATATGATCTAAAAATTGTCTTTAGCCTTTTTAAATCGGTGAAAAAATCTATTTCTAAATATTAAATATAGTTTATTTCAATCCCAACCCTGCGGTCCAAGGCTAATACCTTTGTATGGATTTTATAATCTATCACGCATCCACTTTGCATTTGATATTTATAAGACAATTACATGAGTAACCTACGCAGGAAACCCATTGCAAAGCTAAAAACGACAGTTGTTTATTATGACATGATGAAGCAGAAAACATACGTATTTAGTTGCTTTCTTTCTGAAATGTTTAAACAGTGATACAAGATTAGAATTCAAGTTACAACTAACTTGATCTGTATTCCAGTGTTAAAATAAAACAAACAAATGTTTTTTGAGTGTAAGTGCATACTACATACCTCAGCCTCTGAGAGAACAGATGTACAAATATGTGTTTCACTCAAAAAAAAACCCCAAATAATTCAGGCCTAAAAACAAGCAATGGGTACAGTGAATGCTTTTTCAACTAGAAGTCAACTGATATGTGTTTCTAAGGCCGATGCCAATTCCTCAAAATTCGGTCAGCCAATTGCCAATATCTACAGCCGATTTTTGAGGCCAAAATTTAAGGCTGATTTTGTTTTTAAAGCACAATGACCATAAAATACAATTGGAAACCCTCAGATAATTAAGATTTTTATGCAGCAATATAAATTTAATTATTTATACACACACATATAGTACTCATTTAACATTTATTGAATTTCAAGTGCTGCCCACACAGGTGCCTGATCAAATATCTTATAACATTTTTCCTACTGATCAATTGGCTTTCAAAAAAAATTAAGGTCAATGGCTGATACTGAAAAAAATCAATATATAAATCAATAAATAAATCAATATATCCTCTCATTTCAACTTTCTTACAGAGTAACTACAGCACATAGAGTAGTGGTTCCCAACCTTTTTTGGCTTGACCCCATTTTAACATTACAAATTTCTGGAGACCCCAGACATTCAAAACAGAGACTTTTTTTTTTTTTAATTAAAATTAATTTGCTTTTGATCATGTAACTGATTGCTAAACTATGCTGCAAAAAAATGTTAATTTTAGACGACATTTAGGCTATATAATGTATATTATTATGGCAGAAAAACCAAGTTCAAATCAATGCACAAAGTGAGAATTTTATTTTCATTGCAGTATCTTAAAGCGGCCGCAATGAACATTTGAAAGATAAACAGTACCACGGTGTTTCAGTTTCAGCTTCAGAGTTTGTCATTTCTTTTATGGATTGTGATTGTCTCTCTCACCATATATTTTTTTCTAGTAGTTTTTTTTTTTTTTTTTTAATTACTAGAATTTTCAGGCGACCCCATTTGAATTCCAGGCGACCCCACGTGGGGTCCCAACCCCAAGGTTGAGAAACACTGACATAGAGTATGTTGCATTAACTAAGGCTACATTCACACTTCAGGTCTTAATGCTCAATTCAGATTTTTTTTTTGCTGAAATCAGATTTTGTTTTGTGGTTAAAAAACTAAACATTTTTTTGTGGTTGTTCACATAACGATGTATCAGACTCATGTATAATCAATCTACGGTCCTGAAATGACCCATATGCACAGAAAATGTGACATCACACCTTCTCCAGCAGAGAATGGGGATGTCTGTTGCATTTCAATAGCGTAAAAGTCAGATGAAATGCTTGATTCAGAAGGAAGTCACATCGCAAAACATCAGTTATGTATCCGATTCAGACTGTCAAACCAAAAAATCATGTATGGATCACATATTGGCAAAAATATCTACAGGGTGGGGAAGCAAAATTTACAATATTTTGAGGCAGGGATTGAAAGACAGTGTATGACCAATTAGTTTATTGAAAGTCATGACAATTTATTTGCCACAAGAAAATTGACATAATAGAAAATATTTTTATTCTATGTGTCCTCCTTCTTTCTCAATAACTGCCTTCACACGCTTCCTGAAACTTGCGCAAGTGTTGCTCAAATATTCGGGTGACAACTTCTCCCATTCTTCTCTAATAGTATCTTCCAGACTTTCTCGTAATAGTTTTGCTCATAGTCATTCTCTTCTTTCCATTATAAACAGTCTTTATGGACACTCCAACTATTTTTGAAATCTCCTTTGGTGTGACGAGTGCATTCATCAAATCACACACTCTTTGACGTTTGCTTTCCTGATTACTCATATGGGCAAAAGTTTCTGAAAAGGTATGGATAATAGTGTTAGGTATGATTATGACATCAATATATGTTTGGTTTCAAAACAATTGACGTAGTGCCTGCTGAGAAAAAACAACTAAATGTTCATTGTAAATTTTGCTTCCCCACCCTGTATATATATATATATATATATATATATATATATATATATATATATATATATATATATATGGACCATTTTAGCCAAAATGCTTTTTTCTGCTTTTTCCTTGTTTTTATAATTCAAGTTTTTATTGCAGTTTTCACTTGGACCACGACATTCATACAATGTTGCTTAATGTTAGCAATGAGGGCTTCTGTACATACATGAAAAGTATAAAAATAAAAATGCTATGGAATGGAAGTTCTCAAGAAGAAAAACAAAAATGAAAAGCTGTCATCCTGCTGACTATCAGTCATAGTAATGCAAGACCAAAATGGCTCCCAAACTGGTGCTGTGGTTCCATCCCTACTGTTAAGCTTATAAAGCACACATTCATATGAAGCAGTCTTTATCATCCCGTTGACCCATTCTTTAAACTGTGGGGCTTTAGGTGTTCTCCAGTTTTTAAGAATAATCCTGACTGTTACTGAGACCCCAACCATGATAACAGAAAATTTCTATCTGTCCCTTTTCACCCAGTAAACACAGCCTTGGACAGAGTGGGATGGTTCTGTCCGACCAGTTATTATCAGTATGAACTACAACCATCCAGAAACGTTTGATGATTGAACATTCCCACACTCTAAAAAATGATTAATAGGCTCAACGTAAAAAAAAATTGAGGTAACAATTTCCATTAATCTTTTTAAGTTATTTCAACTTGGCAAATTGCTTAAATGCCACAAGACTTCTCTAGTTAAGTAAACTCTATTACTTTAGTACAACAACATGATTTGCTTTTTACTCTACGAGCTTAATTAAGTCGTACCAACTTAATTTTAATTGTGTAAAAACTACTCCATTTAGTTATATTGACTTATTGTTTTACTTTTATTCTACTCAAAAGTGTTCATACAAGTAGTTTCTTTAATTTTTTGAGTTGGTCTAACTTATTTGTGTACATCAGAAGAAATTCCACATGGAAATTCCAGTTATATGACTGACCCATTTAATTCTCTGCGCAACTAACTTACTAAATTTGTCTACATGTTAACATCTTAAATGTACACAGTACTATTGTTCTCATGTTCTTACAGACATTAAATTATATTTGTTAAGCAGTGAGGAGTTACATTAAGCAATATAATTGCAACTAACAATAAACAGGAAAGGCACTGTTTGGCCTATGGCTCTGACTCATGGTGCAGTTCTATAAAAATTAAAAAAAAAAACACAAAAAGGCCAATAAACATTAGAATGCACACATTAACTCAAAATTAACACCAACATCACAACCCTGCTGAACCCATGCACATAAAAGAACACGTTTTCAACAATATACCCAATACCCACAATGCAATGCAGCAAATACGCGACAAAATATACTACAATTTTAAATTAGAAAGGAGCAAAATGTGTATTATTCAGTCCTTGAATAATTAAAACTACTGTTGCAGAAACAAAGCTAAATTCTATCAAGCCTTAAAGTTTGGTAAAGTTCTGTGCAAAATCATGTTTCTCCCTTTTTTTTCTGTGCTTCCCTCCTTTTCTTGTGGTAGGCGTGGTCTGTCAGCAAAACATGTCCAGGCTCGTCAGCTTTGTACTCAGCTTTTAGAGGAAGCTTACAAGATTTTTAAGCTGTACTAACTTAATATATTTCTTTGTTAAGTTAAAAGCAGAAATGTCTGTTCAAAATCAATATGTTATTAAGTTAAGAGTGTTTTCCTTGTTTTTCATTTAGACCAACTTAATAAAATAACTTATCATCTGATTTAAATGTGTACATGTATCAAACTTAATTTTTTTTAAGCAGAGAAAGCTCTTGATTTTAAGCTTAACTTACTAACCCCATGAATCATTTTTTAGAGTGCACAAACAGTGGATCAAAGTACCATTGTCATTTTGACATTTCCGACACAAAGAGTTATTCATCAAACCTAATCTGTTCAGTCTTACAGGAGTCCAATAATACCTTGTAATATCTTATATGCACCGGCCACAAGTGTTTGCTCCTGGAGGATTCTGTTGGGTTTCTGTAAATTGGCTTAGAGTCTGGTTTTGACCAACTCTATATATAAAGTGTCATGAGATAACTTTTTTGTTGTGAACTGATGCTATATAAATAAAATTTGATTGATTGAGTGATTTGATTGGTTTTCCCATGTAAGTCGCTTTGGAAAAAAGCATCTGCCAAACGCATAAACATAAATATATATAAGGTAAAGGCACATTTTTTCTACTTTTTCACTGATTTCTATATTTTGAGATGCACTTCTATAAAGTCTAGATTTCCTCACTGTATTTCAATATGACCATTTTATTATGGTGTCTACATTTTGCATTTCAAACATAAACAATGCAGATAAGCTGCAAAAAAAAAAAAAAAAAAAAAAAGAAAGAAATCGTCAAACTACTTACTTACTTATTGTGCATCTCTGCTGTTTATTTGGTGTGAACTGGTCATTAAAGTGTTGGCCTAAGCATTGTTTTTTTTTATCATATATATACATGCAATGTAGGTCAGAGGAAAAAGGAGGATAAGCAGTGTTGCAGGAGACTAAGTAGGGGACGAGGATGAGCCATTTTTTCTCTTGGGGGGGACACTAAAGTCCTGGACGCAGAGCACCAACAAAAAACGGGACGAACACTTAAGCCGCTTACAACGTCTAATGGGGATGAGATAAGGACCACACAGGACCGGACCGCCTCGTCACTTAAAACACACTGACTCAGCTACGCAGGCTTTAACACACACACATACACACACTTCCACAAGCGACAAGTTCGGGGCTCTACTCACTGTTCCCATGTACCGCCAGAAGACAAACAAAATGGGGATTACAGGTCACGACCACACTGGTACTTGTTGGTGTTTGGGTGTTTCATAGTGTGCAGTGTTTACCTGAATGTACAAAAAGTCAATGACGAACACTAAACACACATGTACAGGGAAGGATGCAAATCAGTATTCATTTAACAGACTTCTCTCCATTTAGAGATCGAGGCCAATTAGAATTAAATCAACATAATCAGACAAATCCGTCACACAAAGCAACAAGAGGAAACAGATGGACTGAAAGTGGAGAAATAAAAACCCATTAACACACACTATACAAAGACGAGCACACGGGCCAGACTTTAACTCATTTAGAATTTAGCTGTAACAGAGTATTCAAGTTAACCTACTAATGCTTTTAACACAACACACGTGTCCTTCAAATAACGCTGTAATGGTGTTTTATAGATCGTACATAAATGTCTCCTGCAAACAGAAGAAACGGAGAAACGTTTGTCTGTGGGTGGTTTAACTAATGTCGATGTGGGAGGTTGTACAGTGAGTGAGGCAGAAAAAAACAAGGAGGAAAGAAATATGGATCTGAGACAGGATGTAAACCCTGCACAACAGCTGATGTTTAGTCACTGAGAGTGTTTACATACACTGTATTATTCCACTAATGACACAATTTAACAGGTGTCACGTAGAGTTGCGGAAAAAATTATTAGACCATCAAAAGTCATCAAAAACAATAGTTACGCAATCAAGTGCTAACTCCTGTGTGTATCATGTGACTAAAACAGACAGAAAAGAAAACATGGAATGCCTAAAAGCACTGTTTTTAGCAGTACAATGCCATAGATATTAGGGATGCGAATTATCAATTAATGCATTAATCGTTAGTTGGTTGCCCTTATCGATCGATTAACAATTAATTGATAAGTGGCAATTTTCCTGAGAACCTGAATTTCTTTTTCAGTGAAGTCTATAACAGGGGTGTCAAACTCATTTTAGTTCAGGGGCCACATTCAGCCTAATATGATATAAAGTGGGCCGGACCAGTAAAATATTATATATAATAGTATAAGAACTTTCGAGTGAAAAAGTAAAATTCTGTAATGAAAATGTTTAAATCTGCGAACTGTATTTGAACATAACATGAAGAAAATTTGAACAAGAAAATTCAAAGTGCAATGTTAACAATATTACGCCTTAGTTTATCATTTATACATGTGCATCATAACGTACAGATCACAGTTTATCTACAAATGCACAAAACATTTAATAACGGAGAATATTTTTAAAATTCCACATACGTCTATTAAGACATTTCAGGTTATTCACATTTTTTTCTAAAAGGCTAGTATGTAAATGTAAACAGTTTTGTGAAATGAAACTTTATTTTTACACTAAAACAAAGAGGAAAAATTAGCAGTTTTCATTATTTATATTGGTTATTATGATAGTATTTTAATGGTCTCATCCACTTTAGGTTGAATTGGCCTAAAATGATTCTAACATCTTCAGTCGTTAATATCGTCAGTGTAATTTTTGCATTTCACAAATTCATCCCACGGGCCAGACTAAAGCCTTTAGTGGGCCGGATTTGGCCCCTGGGCCGCATGTTTGACACCTGTGGTCTATAAGAATAAAAGCTTTAAACGCGCGTGCGTTTCGTACGGTGTGGGGTGGGGGGGTGTACTTGCACATGCGCAGTACAGCCAGGGGATGCGTGCGTGTTGCTTGGTAACCGCATGCGTGTGTCACTTTCTGTCCTACTTCTAATACTATGGGGGTACAGTGCAGTCTGTGCCCCCACAAAAGTGAAAGTGAAACTTTTCTCTCATTTATCTTTTCCCCGCCTCCTGAAGCTTCACAAATTCATTACATACCTGTGGCCCGAATCGGGAGCCTGGAGGATGTTTTCAACTTCTGTCTCACTGACCGTGGACTAAGACCAACCTCCAGGGAAAACGCTCTGATACCGACCCGGCATTTTTGTGCATATTTATTCGGGGGTGTACCGCTCCCACAAACAGACTGTCTGCGTTTGGCTCCACCATGTCCATAAAGACATTCTAACTCATCAACGCCATGATCCGGTTCGATGACAGGCTAGCCCAGCCGTGGCGTTGAAGCGCGGACAAACCGTCAGCCTTCAGACAGGTGTGGACAGGTGGACAAGGGCAATTAACCGACAATTAATAATTTAATTGAGCAAATTCTTATCGACAATGTTATGACCCTGGGTCGTAATTTGTCTATTTGTGTTCTATGTATATATGTTTTCTGTTTAGTGAGTGTGTTCTCCCCCTGTCCTGTAGGTGTGCTGTGCCTTTTTGTGTCTGTTTGTTTTGCAGGAAGTGGAATGGTGGAACAAGATTGCCCGGCCCCTTTAAAAATGGCCCCGGAGCTTCCGTTCGTTCTCTCTCTTGCCTCCTGCCAGCTCTCAACCCTGTGTTCCATGTGTGACCGTCAGTCTTCATGTGTTCCTGTGACACTTCAATTGTATATAGTTGTAAATAGTTCTTTTGTAAATTGAACCTTTTTCTGGTAGGGGAGGTTGTCTCTGTTGTTTTTCCCATTTTCTCCTGTTTTTTGGTTAGGAAGTTTAAGTGAGTTTTCTGTATTTTATTTCTTGAATTTATTTTGGAGTAGGTAATTTAGTTTTGAACTGTAAGAAGATATTTAGTTTGTTGTTTTAGCCGTGTCCTCCCCTAACCCTCCTTTAGTTGTTTAATAGTAATAATAACAAATATTGTGAATTTAGTTTTGACTGACGTGTGTGCTTGGGAGCTGGGAGGGGACAAATTGAGCATATTATGTTCGCCCTGGTGAACCCCTAGGCTGGGGCGTAACAACAATTAATCGTTAGTTAATTAATTGTTTACATCCCTAATAGCTATTGATGGAAGAACTTAGGTGATTTTGGTTATTATCAAGAAAACCATGGAAAATGGCTAGATATCAGCTCTTAAATTAAAGCTATACCGTATGATGTGGCATTTTTACACTTTTCTTTTGTCATCTAAATGCTCCTAATAAGTGTGTGTCAAACTAAAATGTAAAAGAAATCCACCAGGTATTGAAACTCAAAAATGTTTAATTCTCATATATTTCCAATAACAGTCTGACCAATCATTTTAGTCGGTCCGAATAAAATAATTGGCCGAACCTGACTGAGCCTCCTGTCAATCATCCATTACGGCCGTCCAGCATCCGATCCATTATCGCCGCCTCACATCCGATATGTGTCCCTCTGAATCTGACGCTTCACTGGTGCTGCTCCTCCTGTCACTGACCACAGTCTACTGTCTAGGATGTGTTTGGATAGAACTGACATGCACATGTGGAAGGGAAAAAACGGATTGATGAACAGAAACGACAACTGAGGGGCACAAACGGGAGTCTGATGAATGAAGGATGGAGATAAAAGTCCGGAAGTCAGCTGTACTGGATTGAACAGGTCTGCATAAAGCTCAGCTTTTATGACGGTGGGACTCATACAGGTACATGTACATGGTGTCACACATGTAAGATGATGTAGGATGATAATTGTATGGGCTATGAAACTTCTAATGTCCCAGTACTGCACAGACCAGGTCTACTGATGGAACAGGAGCCGCAGGCCCACGGCAGGTGGATGATGCATCTGATTACTGAGGGAGGGGTCCGCGGACACGCCAAAACGGACCAGACCTCCGCCTCTGCTTCCTCCTTCGTTTCCATCGCGCATCAGGCGAGAGGAGGAGAGAGGAGGAGGAGCCTCAGAGCTCAGGCAGAGGGAAGGGGGTGGGGCTTTGGAGGGAGGCGGGTTGTTCATGTTCAAACTTTTACTAAGTGCTGTGAGAAATGCCACATCAGTAGGTATAGCTTTAAACTCTTATGAGCTATTTTTGTTGTTATTATTATATTTGTCCAAACAAATGTACCTTTAGTTGTACCAGGGATTAAAATGAACAAGAAACGGAAGAAAACAAGGGTGGTCTAATAATTTTTTCCACAACTGTACTGATTCTTGAATATTTGGAATTAGCCCTTTTTAGCTCATCGGCTGATAGGACATGAGCTATTGTGAAGGCGTTGTGTCTGCCGTCATTTTTGTCATTATCATCGTCTTCATCATTGGTAACAGTTTCTTCAAACATCTTCTCCAATGAAACTACTTGTCAGATTCATTTCAAATTTAAATGTAGCTTACTTGAGACAATGTCTACAAAGTCTGCTCACAGTTTTGAATATTTTTTTGAAATATTATGAAGTTGCCTTTACTTACAATGGTCCATATTTTGATGGCTTATACCATGGAAAAATAGAAATCAATATAGTTACTACTGAGCACTGATAGGAAGTCATAAATGAACTTTCATTTAGTCAAGTTATGCTCCAGTGAAAGTACCACCCACTTCTATCGGGAGACTGCTCTCCCAATTAGCTTAGTTAGAAGGCACTGTGTCCGGCGTTGTCTTCGGTGTCGTCATCTTTGTCGTCTGCAATTTCTTCAAACATCTCTTCCGATGAAACAACTGGTCAGCTTCATTTCAAATTTTACATGTAGGCTCCTTGGGGCAATATGTAAAAAGTTTGTTCACAGTTTGAGTTCACATTCACTTATAGCATATAGGCTCATATTTTCATGTCTTATAATATGGAAATGGTCAGAGATATTAAAATAGTTGAGATGTTCCCAACCTTTTTTGGCTTGTGACCCCATTTTAACATCACAAATTTCTTTGACCCCAGACATTAAAAATGGAGAAATTGTTTTGCTAAAATTAATTTGTTTTTGATCATGTAATAGTTTGCTATACTATGTTGCAAATAAACATTAATTTTAGACAACATTTAGTCTATATAATGTATATTATCCTGGACGGAGGCAGAAAAGCCAGGTGTAGATTACTGCACAAAGTGAGAATTTTATTTTCCTTGGTCAAGATATGTACAGTCAGTCCAGCTTGGATTTACAAGGCTGACAATTAATACTGAAAAAACAAGAACTCAAACTATGAATTATGAAAGAGCTGCAACATCTGAAACAGACCACAATGAACATTTGAAAGATAAATAGTACCGCAGTGCTTCAGAGGTTGTCATGTATTTTATGTATTGTGATTGTCTCTGTCAACTCACCATATATTTTTTATTATTTTTTTTTAATTAATTACTAGAAATTTACATGTGGGGTCCTGACCCCAAGGTTGAAAAACACTGATATAGTTACTACTGAGCACTGATTGGAAGTCATATATGGTCTTTCATTTGGCTCCATGACCTTTGGCCTTGACTGACCTTGAAGGATGAAACTCAAGGTCACCAATGTGTACATTTCAACAATCTTCTTCTCCAAAACTGGTCAGGTTCATTTCTATCTTTTTTCTTATGTAGCTTCCTTGGGACAGTATCTACAAAGGTTGTACAGTTTTTACATTTTGGACAAATTTTTCAATAATAAAAATTTGCCTTTACTTATAATGGGCCATATTTTGATGTCTTATAACATGGAAATCTTTAGAGGTATCAATATAGTTACTATTGAGCTCTGACAGGAAGTCATATATGGACTTTCATTTAATTAGTTGCGTTATCCTCCAGCGAAAGTACCACCCACTTCTGTTGGGAGATTGATCTCCTCCATTAAGACCACAAGACCCTAACATAGCGGCACAACCTGACAACCTCACAAATTCAACTTGTTTTTGATTCTTGATTTAACATGCCGGTGAACTACAGGGCCTTTTTCTTTTTCTGAATTGAGCATTTTCCATTCAAGACATGTGGGATATCCTGATATTATTCCAGTTTTGTGAGTATCTCTGGGCATGTATAGCATTCACAAAAGGATCGAACTTGCATGTTTTACTGCTAGCTGTGACCCATGACCCCTGCTGTATGGTTGGCTGGACTAAAAACAAAGATCCCAGACAAAGATCCATGACCCATCAGCCAGTGAGCTAAAAAAAAAAAACAAAAAAAAAACCCTGCTTTACCTAATGGCACCATTATTTCTTACTCTCACCCAAGACACACTCAGACACACACAAATCTGCTGCCACACACCTGATGTAACCTGAGGGAGCTAACCGTCTGCCCACCCCGAAGGGAAATTGCTCGTTCATAATCAAAACGACAAACAAATGGCTCTCTGCTTGGGACACCATTTTGAAGTGACTCAACCAAAACAAACAGCACTGTGACAGAGAGACATTTAAAGGGAGGGGAGTCGGGGGGGGGGGGGGGGGGGGGGGGGGGGGGGTCGGAGTAAATCAAAGGTGAAAGCAACTGCAGCACACTGGCTTAGAGATGCACAAGTGAACACACACAAACACTCCACGTCTGCTTTCAGCCTCTGTGGATTCAGACCCAGAATAATGAAAAATTGGTGTGCACTGAAAAGAAACATTGCGTTCAAAAACCTGACACAAATGCCAAAGCAACAGGAGAGCTGAGGCTGGAACGGACAATTCAACATTCACCCACACACAGTCAGCCGTATCCACAACCAGCCCACATTTACAATATTGTCGCCAATGTGTTACAACCCTGATAATCACACTCAGGCCTCAGTTTGTTATTCATGAGCCTGATTTTGTGTTTGTTTTTATTCTGTACTGCGCAGTTATTAGCATCTTTGTAAATCAATATCCATCCTGCCAATGTCACTGTTGGTAACACAGAGGATCTATGGTGGACATCCGATGCTTAACAGTAGTTTCTCTTTTCTCTAGACTGAACATGTACAAAAACTAAAGCTACGACACTGTTACATCTACAGGGAACAAAGCCATTGTTATTACAGTCAATAACATTTACACAAAAGGAGGGGGAATTAGTAGTAAGGGGTTCACAAGGTGTTGTCAAAAACACAAAATAGCACCTGTATTTTATCGGCATGTTAAATCAAGAATCAATAACAAGTAGAATTTGTGAGGTTGTCAGGTTCTGTTGCGATATTAGAGTCCTGTGGTCTTGATGCAGGAGATCAATCTCCCAATAGAAGTGGGTGGTACTTTCACCGGAGGAGAACTCAGCAAATTAAATCAAAGTCCATATATGATATTTGGTTTGGAATGCTGCGTACACATAGAGTCCAAAGACAGGCAACAAAACTAAAATGGATAGCATATGATAGTAAATTTATGCCATCCAAAATTGACCAAAACTATAAATATTGGGTAACCAAGGGAGTTACAGCTTGGTGTGTTCTGGAAAATAATGGGAGGCTGGAGAGTTTCCAAACTTTGGCACAAAATATCAATTTGAGAAACATGATTTTTTCCGTTATCTTCAAATGAGAGACTATTATAAAGGGGAAATACAGGTGGGACCCTCCATGGAAGAGAGCGATATGGTTCAAATCATGACTAAAGCATATAAAGACAGCAATATTAGGATAATCTCAGCATTATATAAAGCCTTAATAAATCCTGATAAGCAAACAACTTACTATGTAAAAGTGAAATGGGAAAGAGAATTTGACATAGAAATTGATGATATAGATTGGCTAAACATGTGGGAATTACATCATACAACTACTAGCTCTCGGACATGGAGGGAATTTGCCTGGAAAAATCTTATAAGATTTTTTATTACACCCAAGTTTAAAAGTAAACAGTTACAGAGGCATCGGGAATGTTGGAGAGAATGCGGGGAGATGGATGTTGACCATTCTCATGTTTTTTGGAAATGTTCAAAACTCTCGGAATATTGGGAAATGATCTGCAATGTCCTATGTCAAGTATTAGGATACACAATTCCAAAGAAACCTGAAATTCTTTATTTATGCAACTTTGGTGATGACACTATACGTGAATACGATAAATATTTGGTAAAGGTGATGTTGATAGCTGCAAAAAAGTGTATAACAAGGAATTGGGAGAAGATGAACGTACCATCAAAGGATCAATGGATACCTACGATCGAGGACATATTTCTAATGGAAAAAGTAACACACAGATTGAGACTACAAGAACCGCAAATAAACAAAAAGTGGAAAAAATGGACATTATATAAGCAAAATAATTGATAAGACTGTGCTACCCAGACTTATTTATTTATGTTGTTGTGTTTTTTGTTGTTGTTGTTGTTCTTTTAAAGCTAATAAAATATAAGTTACAAAAAAAAAAAAAAAAAGTCCATATATGACTTCCTGTCAGTGCTCAATAGTAACTATATTGACATTTGGAACCATTTCCATGATATAAACCATCAATATATGGCCCATTATAAGTAAAGGCAAATTTGAAATGTTTCAAAAATTCATCAAAAATCTAAATTTGTCAAAACTATGAACAAACTTTGCAGATATTGTCAAAGGAAGCGACATAAACAAAATTTAAATGAATCCGGCCTGTGGTTTTGTTGGAGAAGATGTTTGAAGAAATTGGTAATGACAACGAAGATGACGTCAAAGACGATGACGAAGAAGGTGACGACAAAAAAAAAGGCAAGACCTATCAGCCTATGAGCTAAAAATGTAGACCCTAACCCTCAAAGACTGGGGCGGAACATATAAATAAAAGATGAAAAGAAGTAATAAATAATGTTCAAAAAGGAAGTATTGCGAATATACAACTGTCCAAGGCACTCTGATAAAAATAAAAAGAACAAAATAAAAAAAATGAAAGACTTTTATTACCTACAGGGAAAACATTACACACATTTCAAATACACAGCATCTTAGTCAGGTCATATAACAAAGACACTGATTACACTGACTGGTCTACAAGTAAAATGCTTCCAGAATAAAAATAGTGAAAAGTTACCACATGTGAGTCACTGACAAAGAAAAATCAAGTCAAAAAACACTGATGGGCTGAAGCTTCCAAGATACAGTCTTTGGTCAAAATGTGAAATTTGAGAATTAACGAGAGAATGGGTTTAACTCAAAAAGGAATATTTGTCTCTAGATCTATTTCAAAACAGTCTGCACATGACAATACATTCACTTTACAGGTTCTATCTAGTGGTAGATTTATGTATAAATGTACATAAACCAGTATATATAATAAAACTTAATCATATACCTTGAAAACATCAGCAAATCAGTACTTTTGTCATTTGTTTTTCAATGAATCTGATCAAAATATGTAACATTTAGCACATTTAATCTCTAAAGCAGATAATTTCTAACAAAAAAAAAAAAAAAAAAAAAAAAAAAATATATATATATATATATATATATATATATATAGATAGATAGATAGATAGATAGATAGATAGATAGATAGACCAGTGTTACTGATTCTTTTTAACTTATTTTTTTTGCTTTTGCTCTTTTTTCCCCAGTTACACCTGTGTGTTTTATGTCTCAACAAGTAAAAAATGTCCCCTGGGAAATCCGTCCATATGTCCACGTGTACAGAGGGAGGACGGAGATGGATTAAAGCCGACAGGTGACATGTGGCGAGGGTCTTGGATACATTGGCTGAACCCGAGTCACGTCAAAGTCAGAAGCTGAGCCGAGGTTTAAGGTCGTTGGAAGGTCATGTGGAGGTTTGCGTAAAACATTAAGTGGTTGTGGTCAAAGTTTAATATGAAGGTTAAGAAACTGGACATAATTGATAGCACATGTGGCTCGGCGTATGTGAACAGCGTTGGAAAATAACCATCTTTCTTTATTTCTTTTATAAGATTTTAATAATACAACTACTCTTACCGATAATTCTTATTGATACAGTACTTTCACAGTGTTCTTTGTTCTTTTACTAGGTTGGGATTACAGTTGAAATTGTAAACAGAACTATTTGCTCTATTTTTTTATTTGGAACACAGGCTTTTATAACTCTAATATAATTATATTTTCTTTAGTAGGAAAGTGCAGCAGCTTTGTTTTGAGCTGATCATTATAGAAGATTCCGGTTTTCTTACGCAACTAATGCAAAAATCAAACATTTAATTGCAAAAGAAAATAATCTTTACTTATTTTTTCTGAGTTTTTCTTCATCATATGTTACAGTGCAGTGTTATGCTACAGCCTCCAGATCTTCATATCATTAGCCTCATACAATATAATTGCCTAATTCATATTTTTGGTCAAATTGTGATATTTGCATAAAATGAAGCAGCAGTATTAAGACAATAAAATTATGCAGATATCACAATTTGGCCAAAAATATGACTTAGGCAATTTTGCTACGAGGCAAACAACATCCTCCTGTTCCGAGTCTATAGCCGTGTTTGCGCAAAGTGGTACCGGCTCGACTCGATTCAACGGGTTCTAGGTACAATTCCTGGAGGACATTTCCATTACAGGACAGTACTGACTTTAGAGTACCTGGTCGTCATAGCAACGCTTCATGTAACTGTGTGCTGTCATTTACTCTAAGAGGTGCTGATAAACTCGCTTGTTGCTTGTTGCCCTGTTTAGCTCATGCTGAATCTTTTCATCAGCCACCAAGGACAGAAATGTCAGAACCTCCTCGACCCACCACGGTGTCGTTTTGTGGACCATCATCATGAATTAGCCGACCGGTATGTTAACTGTCAACTTCTGAATCTGGGGCTCGTTTCTGCACTAGCTCGTTAAATCGTTAAGCCCAGTGCAATGCAAAATGCGTCCATTTAACACATTTTGCGCTATCTTGTTTCTGGGCTCACTCTTTGTTCGTTAACAACTAACGCAATGCAAAATGCGTTTGTGCGTTAGTTTGTTAACCCCAGCGCAACGCAAAATGCGCTATCCCGTTTCTGGGCTAGTTCATTAAAAGTGTGCGCTCGCCCAGTTCCGCGCTAAAGGGCTGATTTTAACGTGGACCTCAGAGGTCTACGTTAGAAGGAGGATATATTCTTGTAGCTTCATTTCACTTCATTTCTGTCATGTATTTCCTTTTAAATATTATTTACATTTGAAAAAGAAGATTCTTAACACAAGTTTGACAATATCTTTAATGATATCAGATTTTTCCCATGGACATTTTGCACTGAAAAAAACAAATTTACCAAGTGAGGACTGATCCACTCACTGAATTTTATTCACTATCGATTTATGGATGAATATAGATTAGTTCAGGACAAAGTGTGTGTGGCTTTGAGAGATGAATGAATGAATGAATGAGAACTGTATATGGGGCCAGAGCCAGTGAATTGGTGCCACACACACCAGCAGGTGTGTGTGTGTCTGTGTGCGCATGCGTAATGAGATATGAGCGCGTGGATGAGAGGAACGGGACAGCGTTCAGTTTTTCTATATAATCTGTTTGTTCTGTTGTTGCCGTGGTTATGACCAAAAGTGACTGTTGAGAGTTCTGTTTATAATGTCACCAGTGCAGAATAACTGGGGTCATCCTTAGACGTCCAGCCCGATATATATGTGTAAATCAGTGGCGGCTGCTCGTCTTTCAGACAGGGGAAGCTCATTGTAGGCTTACATAAAAAAAAAAAAAAATTTAAAAAAAATTAAAAATAAATAAATAAATAAATAAAAGAATTAAGAAAATGCTCAGTGACCTTATCGTACCAAGCAGGCGTCTTTTCCAGGGACTGGACCAGTGTCCTCTGAATGTCCAGCAGAGCTGGGCTGCTTAGACTGCCTTGGCCCATTGTGTTGTGGGTGTAAGACTTCAGCCTTTATAAACAAGAGATGCTCCTTTCACTCCGACCTAGCCGACAGTTTGATTGATTTAACTATCTACAAAACGATATTAAACTCAAACAAGAACTGATTAAATTATGTAACTGAAACAAGAAAACGCTGAAATTATGTTAAATTGAAACAAGGAAGTAAAATGAGTGTGTTTTATTTACAGTGCAAGAAATGAACGAGTAATTTCGTAGTGGTTTCTCTCCGATTTCACAGCAGAATGTGCGACGGTATTAAACTGAACTGTTTCAGTGAAGGAGGAGATCTGAAAACAGCTGTCAATCAAACGGGATTCAGCCTTTCAACCGATCCTCCAATCAGCATGTAGGATTCTGGCGTCCGGCCCAGCCGAGCTCCGCCCACAGCTCCATTCACCCCCAGAGACGCCCGGCGTCCGGGGGCGGGACAACATCGTGGCATTTATCCAATTACCATCCAGTTTTGACACAATGAAAAAAACTGTTCCACTCAGTCCCATTGAAGCCCAGAGACGCCCGCAGTCTACGGACAAATGCACTGAGCAGAGATTGAATGAGAAAACAGCGCAACGGGAATGTATGAGAAGTGAACAACATCGCGTCCGTTAGTTTGTGATAAAGCTGATTCTGAACGAACTCACCTTTGAGGTGAACGTGTTCTAACGCATTTGTAGTCAATAAAATGTCAACAAAACCATACATATTTAACCATTTAATTTTCGTAATTTTAGGGGAAGCCGGGCTTCCCTTGCAGTCTATGAGAAATCGCCACTGGTGTAAATAATTCAGTTCAGTTCAGTTCAGTGTGTGTGTGTGTGTCTGTGTGTGTGTGTGTGGGGGGGGGGGGCACATGCAGACAGCTGAGGAGGTCCTTCTATAGTCAGCTGAGGGTGAGGAGGTCCATCCAGACAGGTGAGGGTAAGAGAGGAGGTCACAGATCCAGGCTCACAGATATCCTATAATAGTTCTTCATTCTAACCATAGTGCTGTCAGATCAGATGACTGGAAACAGCGGGAGCGGAGCCGTTGTTCTGGGTTAAATAGTGAACCCACCTGTTTAGCACACCCTTCAACGCAAATAGTGAGCGAACGATGGCTTAGCGAACGCAACGAGCACAGAAACACATTTTGTGTTCGTTAAGCCTCTGCGTTCGCCGACCCATCGTTCGCTCACTATTTGCGCTGAAGGGAACCCAGAGAACCCAGAAACGTGCCCCTGGTTTGTTAAAAATTATGGGTTGTGCATTGATGACGCAATGACAACTCTCTGACCAATCAGTAGTCTGCAGTGTTTACACGTCACATTTTAGAATCTCTTCACCCGTTTTGGAACCTTGGTAGAGCAGATACTAAAAAACTAGTACCGGGTACTAGATTCCAGGTACTTTTATGTATTGGAAACGCAAAAAGGCCGAGTCGAATCAAATCGAGTCGTGGAAGTAGTGGAAACGCAGCTTATGAACCACAGATCAGAAGATGTTCTGACCGTTTCAGATTCAGATCATAAATGGACCCCCAGTGAAATAATCAGCGGTACCGGTGACTAGGGCTGGGTATCATGGCCAATTTCCATAATCAACTGGATTTCGATTCATAAGGTTCTGAATCGATTAATCACGATTCGATTCGATTTAACCCTTTCATGCATAGTGGTCACTACAGTGGACAGTTATTCTCCAGCTGTTCTCTTGTATATTCATGGATTTTTTTGTTTTAGTTCCATATCAGCCAACACAGTGGACACTTATGCACCATCCCATACATTGCAATTCAGACCATTACTGTAACTTTGCTCTTCTTGATAAACCTGATCTGCAGTAACATGTTTTAGTGTAAATCAATTGTTATTTGTTAGACAAAAAGGTTTTTGTTTTGCATATTATCTCTATGAAGTGAGTAATAACTAGCATTAGAATATGTTAAAATGTAAGAAAACATCAGATTAGCAGCATTAAAATGTTTTTATTTCATTGTTTTCATCTCACTTTCTGATACTGGGTTGTAAACACGTTTCTTTACTTCAAAAATTAAATGCACGGACATTATGTAACTCCATGAAAAGAAAAAAAAAAAACTCAATCACATTGTTTTTTTCATCCCTAAGGAGGAATAAAAACACTCAAGAATAAAATTTTGACTAAGGTTTTCATAATTCATGCATGAAAGGGTTAATCCAATATCCATTTGATTCAGTATTAATTGATTGATTCAGATTAATTTAGTGATATCAAAGTACAATTTTGAATTGTAACCTGATTATTTGACTACCGCAGTCATGAAACACATCAATACTGGTATCAATATTGATATCAGAAAGGAAATAAATATGACATTTCAGCAGTAAGTAGCTGAATGTGCTCTTAAATAATGAACGGGACAGAAACATTCCCATGTTTCTACAGTGGCTCAGAACGGGGGGGGGGGGGGGGGGGGGGGGGGGCGCTCCGGGATTGTTGGTCGGGGAGTGGGGTGGGGTAGTGTAGCGGTCGGACATTGTCGCTTTACTATTCCTCTAACTCCATACTGAGCCATAGGTGATGGTATGGATCCAAGTTATTATTCAAAGAACGACCGGCTTCCACGACTCGCCGTGAAGAACCTCCGGGCGGCTAGTTCCTTCACACTGCAGGTTCGAGTTTGAGGCCAGGAGGACCTCCAGCAGAGGGGTTTTCCCCACCCGTCCTCCGCGTCTTTTCCGTGCCAGAACTGTCGCAAGCGAGACCAAGGAGTTCAAAAGACGGAGCCGGCCACGCTTCCACGTACTCCCAGTCCTGCTCTGAAAAATCGACCTCATCCACTATTAATCGATTACGCAAAATTAAAACGAAATCTAAGATCGATTAAATTATTTTTTTTACCCAGCCCTACCATTGACTTTTATTCCTGGTGGTGTTTGGGCTCTAGGCTGCTGGAACAGTGGTACAAAACAAGAATAGGGTAGATGAACTAAAAGCTGAACATCATACATTTCTGTGCCTGGAACTGACAGACCTTCACCGGGTTTTATGACAAGTCGCTCACATTTCTGCCTGAATATGTAAAAGACGTCTTGGACTTTAAGGTCTACAAGGACGCTGTCACCAGGACGTCTGAGAGGGGGGTCAGACCCGAGCAGCTCAAACACACAGAGACCAGAACTCAGATCTCTCATGTGGATCAAAAATCACAAAAATGCATCAGAGGCGAACCAAGAGATGGATGGAGTCTGTGAAAGAAATTTGTAAGACAACTTTTATGTATCTGTAATCTTCTGAGACCTATTTTTCAGTTTTCTTTCTCCAGTACCATCAGAGAACGTAAGCTTATCAATACTCTTCTTCTTCAATGATTGAGACGGGGCCCATTTAGTACCAGGTTTGGTACCCATCACTAGTACTCAATATGGCCACACAGTGTTTGTAAGTGCTATGTTGAGAAACTTATTTTTCAGTTTAACCCGTAAAGACCCAGTGCTACTTTTATGTCAGTTCCCAAATGAATTTTTCTCTCTATTGAACCTTTCTTTAGTGATTTATCACCATTTATTCTCATATTATCCTCTGTATTTTGCACTTTTCAGTACAAATCATGTATTTTCCTGTATTTCATTTACAAATCGTATAGAGGCTCATTAAAACTCAGAGTAAATTCAAAGGTTATTGTAGCAACAACAGAGAAAACTGAAGAAAAAGTGACTTTTTTTGACAAAATCTATCATTAACTGAACCTAAACCAAGCATCTCCATCCAGTTTTCCATTACAACACTTCACCTTTTTATAGTTTAATTATATTAGAAACTGCACGGGCTTTAAATCCATCAAGAAGTAAACCACACATTTCTTTTGTTCTGTCGCTTAAGTTATGCAATATCATAACTGCTTCTCATATATTATTCAGTATTCATTCATGTCCCCTTTGCTAATTGCTTTGTGTTTTTGCAGGATTTTATTTGTCTCATTAAATTGTATGTTTTACGGGAGAACTATTTGACAAGGCCTTCTGCCTTTTGAATGTTTTTTTTTTATTTTTTCTGCACACTTCTTTCTTATTTCTTTTACTTCAGTTTTTTATGTACTGCATTCATTCTGTTTTATGTATAGATCTGTTATGTAAATATATGTTTTTATTGTCTCTTTTTCTCATATGCACTGAAAATCCAAATCTAAGAAGACAATAATTTGACATTTACTGTGATTATCACTATCGACTGATGTTTGTGGGTTTTTTTCATATGTGCGTGCATGTGTGTGTGTGTGTGTGTGTGTGTGTGTGTGTGTGTGTGTGTGTGTGTGTGTGTGTGTGCAAAAGTCCTGGGCCAACATTTGATTTGTTGGTTTAATAAAGTTCTAATCAGGGTTATAATAGTTTTGGATTTTTCGTTATGTTTTAGTTTTATTTAGTTTTGACTTTTTTTCTCTAATTCAGTTCATTTTAATTCATTTTTAGAGCAGGTTTGCTAGTTTTTATTATTATTATTATTATTATTATTATTATTATTATTATCTTTTTTTTTTTTTTTTTTTTTTTAAATGCTTAGTTTTAGTTTAGTTTTAGTTTTTTCATATCTTTTATGTTCCTCACCGTCGTATTCAAAGTTGCTTTCTCCCAACTTTAGTCTCCATGTTTCCTGGTAGAATGGGGACGAAAAGCTGACTCTAAACAATAAGTGACGAGAAGTGCCGGACCGTAAAGTGCTATATGGTGCCGCAAGCTAAAACTGCTCGAGCGAAATAAATCAATTTCATATCAATCAGACATTGACAAAGACGAAAACGAAGGAAATTTTATCCATAACTTTTATACGTTTTAGTTAGTTTTGTGACCACATAATACAGTTTCAGTTACTGTTTCTTCTTATAATTATAATTTTTATTTATGTCAGTTAATTCTAGTTTTCATCATTTCGTTAACGATAATAACCTTGGTTTTAACCCTTTCATGCATAGTGGTCACTATAGTGGACAGCTATTCTACAGCTGTTCTCTTGTATATTCATGGATTTTGTTGTTCTTTTTGTTGTTGTTGTTTTTTTTTTTACACATATCTTTATAAAAGTTTGAAGACACTACATATCTTTTCTGACATGAATTGGTAACATTATGAAGATCTCTCCTGATCATAAACCCCCAGAATCATAAGCCCTCCCCATAGTTTTCACACAATTTATCAGTAAATACATGTTTCTGTGCGTCAAAAATTAAACGTGTAGTGTCCAGCTGAGTGGACATTTTTGCAACTTCATGAAAAATAGGTTCATAAGAATTTTTTTTTTTTTTCATTATTATTTTTTTATGTTTTTTTTTTTTTTTTTTTTTTTTTTTCCAATTATTTTAATTTTATTTATTTATTTTTATTTATTTTTCGGAAGACAATTTTCAGTTGCATTGTTTTTTTCATGCCAAAAGAGGAATAAAAACACTCAGGGAAAAATTTTGATTAAGGTTTTCATAATTTGTGCATGAAAGGGTTAATGTCCACTCGCATGCATTTCTCAGTATCTGCATTAAAATACAATCTGAATATATGTGAAGTATGTACAGCAGTAAAAACAAAAGTTTCAGGGTAAAAACAGCTTTTATAAACCAAAGTTGTTGTATTTAGTGTGACCTCTCTGTATTTAACACATCTTTAACCTATTTGTTCAGACAATTCACTCCATTAATTGTCTGATGTTTTATGCCAGGTTTCATTCAACACATGTCAGATGTTGTCACTGTTTGTGCTACTTCCTGTCATGGGGTCAGGGGTCACAATAAATTGTGACTTTAACCTTTATAACACATGTAGTTCAGTTTTTTGTGTGTCTTTTGAGGCTGTGCACATACAGACCTGATCAAAATCTTAAGACCAGTTGAAAAATAGCTAGAATTTACCTTTTGCACATTTGGATCTTAATGAGGTTTTAAGTAGAGCTACAATATACAAAAGCAAGAAGGGGGAGTGACACAAAAAGCACTTTGAAAAAGTCATTTATTGAAAACAACAAGTAAACTGAAATAGGCTGTTTATCAGCTGATCAAAAGTTTAAGACCATCGCTCAAAAAATTACAAAAAACTCTCCAAACCAGAACAAAAAATTTTCTCAGTAGGACTCAGTAATGAGTAGCTCCACCGTTCTTGTTAATCACTTCAAAAATTCCTTTGGGCATGCTTGATGCGAGTGTTTCCAGGAGGCTGGTGGGAACATTGCTCCGAGTGGTGAAGATGGCTTCACGAAGGACATCAACTGCCTGGAACTGATGGCCATTTTTATAAACTTCCCTTGCCATCCATCCCCAAATGTTCTCTATGGGATTTAAATCAGGGGAACATGCGGGATGGTCCAAAAGAGTGATGTTATTCTCCCTGAAGAAGTCCTTCGTCAAGCGAGCATTGTGAACTGCAGCGTTGTCCTGTTTTTAAACCCAGCTGTTACCACACAGACGAGGGCCCTCAGTCATGAGGGATGCCCGCTGCAACATCTGCACGTAACCAGCCGCCGTTTGACGACCCTGCACCACCTGAAGCTCCAGTGTTCCACTGAATGAAAAAGCACCCCAGATCATGATGGACCCCCCTCCACTGTGCCGGGTAGAAAACATCTCAGGTGGGATCTCCTTGTCATGCCAGTAACGTTGGAAGCCATCTGGTCCGTCGAGGTTAAATTTTTTCTCATCAGAGAATAAAACTTTTTTCCACCTTTCAATGTCCCATGTTTGATGCTCCCTGGCAAAGTCTAAACGGGCAGTTTTGTGGCGTTGTAGGAGACAAGGTCTTTGAATTCGTTTTTTGTTTTTGAGACCCTTTTCCCGCAGATGCTGTCTGATGGTTATTGCGCTGCAGTCGGCACCAGTAAGGGCCTTAATTTGGGTCGAGGACCGCCCTGTGTCTTGACGGACAGTCAATCGGATCCTCCGGCTCAGCGCAGGTGTCATTTTTTTGGGTCTACCACTTGACTTTTTTGTTCCATAATGCTCAGGATCTGTCAAAAAATTTAGAATGACTGTCTTACTGCGTCCAACCTCAGCAGCAATGGCACGCTGCGAGAGGCCTTGCTTATGCAGCTCAACGATCCGACCACGTTCAAGAAGAGAAAGCTTCTTAGCTTTAGCCATCAGGTGGGCATGACCGTGTGAATGCCCGACAGAAAATGAGAATTTTGAGCAGATTTTGGCTTTTATAGCCTGCGGTCTTAAACTTTTGATCAGCTGATAAACAGCCTATTTCAGTTTACTTGTTTTCAATAAATGACTTTTTCCAAGTGCTTTTTGTCTCACTCCCCCTTCTTGCTTTTGTATATTGTAGCTCTACTTAAAACCTCATTAAGATCCAAATGTGCAAAAGGTAAATTCTAGCTATTTTTCAACTGGTCTTAAGATTTTGATCAGGTCTGTATTTCCTGTATTTTCTTGTTTTATCTGAGGAGAAGAGAATGAGAAATAAACATGCATGCACATGTCAACCCTGCAAAAAAACAACAAAGCTAAAGGTGGTCTAAGACTTTTGCACGGTTCTACTTCAGTTTTTTCAACACTGTTCTGTTCAGTCGATTGCAATAGTACGTGCAAACCTCTAAAAAGGATTTAATTGGGCTTGAAGAAGTCTAAAAATTCCAAAAATACCATTATTAGTGCACTTCACAAAGACTTTCTAGCCCAGAGTCATGTCAAAATCATAGACTAAGCTGAAGTTTGTTATCTGCGTGTCAACACATTGCATCATGAATCATGTTCTAAAAAACTGAGCTATTGTTGTTTTGTATAATGCTGCAAATTAAGTCCAAGGTCTATGCACAATTAGATCAAAATAAAGCAATACTGCCACTATTTTTGACTACTTCCAACAGTGGCAGCTACTTTTGTATAAGTGCGAGAAAAAAACACAAAGATACTGCAACATCTTAACCATCTGAACCAGTTCTAACACTTGGACACCTCAGTTCTCACATAACAACAACATGCATGAAACATCTCTGATATTCTCTGACACCCAGACACAGGGGTATATACAGTATATCACACATACAGTAACATGTGATGAACACAGTGAGGCGTGAAGTGTGATTGCATCAGTTGTTCATTACACTGTGTGCTCCCTGTAGATGACACAACACACACACACACACACACACACACACCAGAGCCTCTGTTTTGTAACCTCCCTGCTAGATTTATCGATGCAGCAATTTTCTGTCTGTCTCCATGGTGTGTTGGTCCGCCAAGCCATTTAGGATATTGTAGTGCTGCAGCGGTCAAGTCCAGCACAGTATGGAAAACACACACACACACACACACACACACACACACACACACACTATCCTTTCCATTCAGTTCCACTCTGTTATAAATATGTATCTAGTATGTATGGTTTTTATTACTATTATTATTCACATTATTTTATATTGTTTTTTGTGCTATATTTATGCATGCACACTTTTTCTTGCATTTTATTCTGTTGCTTCCTTGGACATTGAATTTCCTTGTTGTGGGATCAATATAGTCTGATCTAATCTACTGTAATCTAATCTGATCAACTCCAATCTAATCTAATGTAATCTAATATGATCTAATCAAATCTGATCTAATTTACTTTTATCTAATCTGATCTGATCTAATGTAATGTAATCTACTTTAATCTAATCTGATCTACTCTAATCAAATCTGATCCAATCTAATCTATTCTGATCTACTCTAATCTGATCTGATCTCATCTAATCTGATCTACTCTAATCTAATCTGATCCAATCTAATCTATTCTGATCTACTCTAATCTGATCTGATCTCATCTAATCTGATCTACTCTAATCTAATCTGATCTAATATATTCTGATCTACTCTAATTTAATCTGATGTAATATAGTCTAATATAATCTGATCTCATCTAATCTAATCTACTCTAATCTAATATGATCTAATCTATTCTGATCTACTCTAATCTAATCTGATCTGATCTAATCTATTCTGATCTACTCTAATCTAATCTGATCTAATCTAATCTGCTCTAATCTGATCTAATCTAATCTAATCTAATCTGATCTACTCTAATCTAATCTGATCCAATCTAATCTATTCTGATCTACTCTAATCTGATCTGATCTCATCCAATCTGATCTACACTAATCTAATATAATCTGATCTGCTCTAATCTAATTTTATCTACTCTAATCTGATCTATCTGAATCAAATCAAATCTGATCTAATCGCATCTAATCTACTCTAATCTAATTTAATCTAATCTGATGTAATCGCATCAAATTTGATCTACTCTAATTTAATTTAATTTAATTTAATCTTATAAAGAGATAGTCAGTGGCCAGGATGCACTGGTATCTGTGTTTTCATGAGTGTTCCATATGCAAAAATATGCTAAAAGAATACTGCTGATCCACATGGACTGAACACTGAAGCCACTGATAACACCACAGCCCTTTTGTTCCATTACAGGGGTTTATTACCATCTTAATAATTAATTAATTAATTAACCAACAGAACAGAGCTGAGTCAAAAGATGTGTTCAGATCCAACCTAAGGCATCAAGAATAACCACCTCTGTAAAATACAGAGAAGACACACATATAAGGCTTAAAATGACACCTGAGAAACTGTTCTGATAAGTCAAGCATCATTTGTTCTTTATTAAAAATCCTAAAATTTTAAACTAAATGAGGTTAGGTCTTTCTTTGGATGCCTTTATTGCTCAACAAACATCAAAATACAGCCTGTTTGTTTATTGTAATACAGTATATTCATTGCAAATAAGTTTCTAAGGTCATTGCCGACAAGAGGCAATTGTTAGTTTTGTTTTGTTTTTTTAATTATTTTCCTTGTTTTTTAACACACTGACACCCTCACAAGAGCAGACTTTTTTTTGTTCTTGCTGTTATTCATTGATATTACACACATATGGCTTATAGTTTCCAGTATTGATGATAACTTGTTTTCAATCATGTCCACTACAGTGAACCCAATAATGTCCTGGTACATCCAAACAGGAAAAAAATAAATACAAAATAAGATCAATAATAGCACTGGGTTACAAAAAAATGTTTTTTGCAAGTTGTCTAGGTTTTTTCAACTGAATTAGGACCATTTTGCATCGCTAAATCCAAAAATGACATCTGTTTTTCTCAATCAGGTCAGGTTTTTTGCTAATTTGATTTAGAAAAATTTGATCTTCTCACAAAATTGATTACATTTTTGTGACTTTATCAGCTGATTTTTTTATATAGTTCTCACCCAAAATAGGTTTTAAGAGAAAAAAAAAAATTTTTCTAACGAGATTCCTGCTAGTTACAACGGTGTATTCACCGCAAATGTAGCAGAATACATCAGGCTTATTTTTGCAAGATCTTCTAGTCGAAGCCATTTCATTCACCTGTAATATTAAAAAAAAACATTAATCATAAATTGGCAAAAGTAAAATCTTCAGAACTCGTTTGTTGCAAGAAATATGAAAGAATTTTGTATCATATGATGTGAAAATGCCCATAAATGTAAGCAAAAATGTTAAAAAGCCAATATGTAGCATAGTTCAGAAAGTTGACCTGACTGAGCAAAATTAATGTGATTTTTTGGATTCAGCACACCAAAATTATCCTAAATAAGCTCAAAAAACTTAAACAATAAATTTGTTGTTGACCAGTGTAGTCAAGATTCATAAATTAGGTTAGGTGAGTTCATTGCAGGTCCTCTAATACTTAGACGTAACTGCAGTGCAGAATATATTTCTAACAAGGTTTCAGCAGTGTAGGTGTTGGGGAATGTGATTTTCTTAAGAACCTCTTAATAAAACGCAGTAACTGAAGGTGTTGTTAGGCCATATGACCACCTCAAAACCTTTGACGTGTGTTTTCACAGTTATTAGAAGGCATAGAAGGCAGCAGAAACTTATGTACTACAGTCAACCTCAGGATTAATGTCGAAGAAATGGAACAAAATAACACAGATCAAGCTGTAAAAGGTCAGTACTCACAGCTGACACTGGTCCCCTTTGATGCCCTTGGTGGTGCAGAAGCATTTCCCCGTGTTGACGTGGCACACATTGGCATGGTTGTTACACTTACAGGCTGCAGAGAAAAAACACAGGTCAAAGGTGAAATGAGTTGAGAGAGACAGAGATTTGTTTACGTTACGATAATATCTGAGATTATTGTAGAATCTGTACGTCTGAAGACATGATAACAGCTGACAGTAATACCCAACTACCCCAGAGAACAGTCATCCTGGACCCATAAAGACCCAAATATCCACCAGTGACCAAAATTATTCACTGATATAAAAAGGTAAATTACTGTTGATCCACTAATCCTATCAAATACATGTAAATAATTGGTGTAAAATGCAGTTATTCATCTTTTCATGGTCATCAGATATGAGCCATTTGGACGTTCAGAGGCTCCGTAGTTCCTATGGAAACACCGTCATCTTCTACAACATCGATTCACCAGTAAAATCCATGGAGTTTAATAAACAACAGTGGATGGAGACACTTGGTTTATGTTTAGTTAACCTTTTCATGCATACTGGTCACTACAGTGGACAGCTATTCTGCAGCTGTTCTCTTGTATAGTCATGGATTTTGTTGTTCTTTTTGGGGGTTTTTTTGTTTGTTTTTTTATACATATCTTTATTAAAGTTTTAAGACACTACATATCTTTTCTGACATGAATTGGTAACATTATGTAGATCTCTCTAGAGCATAAACCCCCAGAATCATAAGCCCTCCCCATAGTTTTCACACAATTTATCAGTAAATACATGTTTCCGTGCATCAAAAATTAAACGTGTGGTGTCCAGCTGAGTGAACATTTTTGCAACTTCATGAAATATTTATTTATTTATTTATTTATTTATTTATTTATTTATTTATTTATTTATTTATTTATTTATATTTCATTCATGGTTGTGCATTTCATCAGTAAACATTCAATAATCATCAAGTGAACAAACATGTACACACCCATGCTTGAAAATCTTATATTTCCTGCCCCCTTCTAAATAATAATAACCTTAATGGTTAGCCATACACAACTACCTATAAAATCATACAGTATAAAGTCAGACAAACCAACTAAATACACCCAAAGATAGTACCAAATGAATACAAAACCAAGTGCAAAACTACATATCCAGAAAGTACAAAACATAGGTAAATATAAACCTGATGAAATGATGCAAAAACATTTTACCAGTCCAAAGCAAGTAAATAAATATGTCACAAAATACAAAACAAATACGAAGCCAAATGTAAAACTTATAACTGTTCATACAATCTCATCGTTCTTTCTTTATACACTTTTTTCAGTTGGAATATGTTTTTACAGTCATTCAACTCATTATAAAGAGAATTCCAGAGTTTAACACCAACCACTGATACACACATCTGCTTCAAAGTTGTCTGTGCACACTGGTGTTTGAAATGACCTTTCCTTCTATGCTCTTCATTCTCTGAAGTGAAGAAAAACAGTTCTTGTAATTTAGCTGCTAGTGCTTTTCTTTTGGCCTTGAAAATAACAAGTAATGTCTGTAACTTAACTAGCTCCTGCCATTTCAATAATCCAGAATCAATAAATAATGTAGTGTGTTCCTGATAGGTTCATAAGAATTTTTTTTTTCATTATTTTTTGTTTTGTTTTGTTTTGTTTTTTTCAGAAGAAAATTTTCAATCACATTGTTTTTTTCATGCCTAAAGAGGAATAAAAACACTCAGGAAAAACATTTTGATTAAGGTTCTCATAATTCATGCATGGAAGGGTTAACCTTTTATTGGGCAAGTGATTATTTTTGGTCATTTCCATATACATTACAAGACAGTGGCAGCAACAGTTCCAGTGAGGACAGTGAGTCAACAATCTCAGGTCCAATGTGGTCTACAGGGTCTGTTAGGTCCACCTCTGCATGAACAGTGAGTGGACCTGCTTTGTTAGGTACCAGGAAGTAATGGTACTAATGTAAGGAATGATGTTCAAAGGGAGAATGTGGATGTGGACAGGGGTCTGGATCAGAACTGATGTTGTTGGAATGTTCTAAAGTTATGTTCTAATATTCTAGAAGACAAGTTCCTTTCACCTTACATGTGTTTTTCTTGTATTTTCTTATATTTACTTCTTGCTTTTTTTTTCTTTTTTTTTTGCCACTTAGGTAAGGAACCAAATATGGCAACTTCATTAACCCTGATTTTCTACATAACAATAAAACATTGTGAAAAATGTAACAAAAGTAATAAAGCCTTGTTATGTCCTCCTATAACACATTAAGGTTGAATTTTTTTTTTAATTTCAGAGTATTCCTATGAGTGAACTATTAAGGGTTAATGACATATTTTACTGAAAAAGTCACTTTTTATTAAGTTTTCTCTGTTTTTGGTATAATAATTCTCAAATGTAATAGCAGCATGATGATTAACCCTTTCATGCATAGTGATCACTACAGTGGACAGCTATTCTCCTGCTGTTCTCTTTTATATTCATGGATTTGTTGTTTTAGTTCATATCAGCCAACACAGTGGACACTTATACATCATCTCATAAACTGCAATTCATCCCATTACTGTAACTTTGCTGTTCTTGATAAACCTGATCTGCAGTAACATGTTTTAGTGTAAATCAATTGTTATTTGTTAGACAAAAAGTTTGGTTTTTTTTTGTTTTTTTTGTTGGCATATTACCTCCATGAAGTGAGTAATAACTAGCAGTAGAATATGTTAAAATGAGAGAAAACATCAGATTAGTAGGACTAAAATCTTTTCATTTGTTTTTATCTCACTTTCTGATATTGGGTTTTAAACACGTTTCTTTACTTAAAAAATTAAATGCATGGACATTTTTGTAACTTCATAAAAAAAAAAAAAAACTCAATTGCTTTTTTTTCATGCCTAAGGGGGGATAAAAACAAGAAGAAAGAAAAAAATCTTGACTATGGTTGTCATAATTCGTGCATGAAAGGGTTAAAGTACATGATCAGGAAATGAAATGCCTGGTTTTCAGAGAAAAAATGCAAAATAGAGAAGATAATATTATGACATATGGAGATAAATCTCTTGAGAAAGGCTAAATCTAGAAAAAAAAAAAAAAAAAAATCATCTTGGAACTCTCACAAAAGTAGCACTGGGTCTTTATGGGTTAAGATGAAAGATTATAGGAAGACGAAGAGAAGAGGAGGAGGAGGGACGGTGAAGAAAATGACAGTATGTGGGAGAATATCTGAGTAGACAGGAAGAAGAAATAAAGAAAGGAGGACACAAAACAAGGAAATGAAACAAGACAGGGAAACAAATGAGTCCATCATGTCTGAGTCATACTTAATCTGCACCGTTGGGTGTTGACAGCTGGTCAAAGCAGCGGTTAAGGAATTGCAATAAACTGAGATCACAGCAATAAGAGAATCCAGTGTGTTGGGAATTTTTCTCATTTTCAAGTGTGAAGAGCATGGAAGCTTCAAAGATGCACTAGATTTATTGATTTATTTTTATTTAACCTTTATTTTTACCAGGTAGTTCAATTGAGAATCAGTTGTTAAAGCCAACCAGTATAGTACGCAGATAAAACAGAAAAATAAATCAAAACAAAACAAAGAAACAAGCTACAAGTTACAAAGTCACATAACAAGCCATAATAGTATGAAAAGAGAATATTATTGTTACAGTGATATATTTTTAAAAGGAGTAGGCTAGTTATTAGCAGTGAGAATATTTTAATAAAAAAAGCAATTTTAGATGTCATACCAGTACTAAAACAAACAGATACAATATGTACCACGACATGTATTAAAAATAAAAAGACTAAAAGCAAGTGCAATGATCCTGTAGGAATGTTTATATAGCGTTTTCTAAGGAGGAAAGTATTGTCACAATAAGGTTCACAATATTTTTTTTCACTTTTTAATTTGGGATGTGATGAAAACTTGATGCAAAAAAAAAAAAAAAATTATAAAATAAAATATCAAAAAATATTATGAACCTTATTGTCACACTATGTAAGCGTTATGTAAAAAAGTTGTCACAGTACGACTGTGTATAAGGGCCACATAAGAAAATAAAAATGCTTGTAACTACAAGAATAAAGTCGTAATATTATGAGAATAAAGTCATAATATAATGAGAATAAAGCCGTAGTTTTAAAAGACTCATTATTTAACAAAAATAACGTTATACTTTTATGAGATTAAAGTCATAATATTTTGAGAATAAAGCCATAATATTGCGAGAATACAAACACATGGGAAAAATATCATAATTTACTAGAATAAAGTCGTACCCATTTGTCGCATAATGGAGAACTTTGAACATTTTGTGAGGTTATACTTTCTTTCATTTGGGGTTCGTCCGGTCCAACAGAACTGAAAGTTGCTGCTTGTAACTGGAAGCTTTGTCGAATTTATTTTCAAAATATTATGACTTTAATCTCATAAAAGTACGTTAAATCATGAGTTTTATGAAAAGTATGATTTTATTCTCATTATATCATAACGTTATTCTCGAAATATTACGACTTTATTCTCGTAGTGACAAGCGTTTTTATTTTATGTGGCCCTAAAATGCTGTCATATCACAGTGGATGTCTCCTGTAATCAAAACCAAAGGTGGTGTAGTCAAATATTGCATGTGTGACTTTTTTTTTTTTTTTTTTTTTTTTGGCCGGGCGGTGTATTAACACAACCAGGAAAAACAAAAGTCACCAGGGCCAAAGATACCACAACAGTAATAAACTACAAGAGGGTAAAATTAAATAACAGGGATATTGTTTGTTATAATTATTGATATCAGCTTCCAAGATGCAATCACGTAGTGGATTACAGAGAAGGAAAATCCACCTCTGGGAAACATTTCCAACTGCATAAGGTAAGTGAAATTCATCTTTTGGAAGCACTTTTATGGTAGGTTAGCTGCTTCTGATTACAGCCACAGAAATGAAGTGTGTTCGGTGAGTTTAATCTGTTTAATCATTTTGTTATGTAAAAGCAGAGCATGATGCATCCAGATGATTCAGCCTCCAATTTAGACACTAAATCACTTCTGCATGGTCCCACTAATGGCAGGGACAAACCGGAGCGGTCTCGGTACCCTTGTGTTAGCATGTACGAGCGTGTGTTCGCTTTTACACGAGCACCCCCCTCCTCTTTATTTCTTCCCCGATGTCCCTCTCCAGCTGAATTGACTTTGTGCTTTGTTCTTTTTCTTTCCAATTGGCACAGAGACAGGTCTTGTAATAAAGCAGTAGTTTGCTCAGGTCAAGGTAAAGCCAAGGCGTTGGTTATAATGAGCGGAAAACAACCTCTTCTATTCCTTCTCCGCCGGGGAAGAAGGCCTGATTTGATCCCATACACAGAGCAAAAACACAAAAAAAAAAAAAAAAAAAAAAAAAAAAAAGGTAGCAGACATAAATACGGCTTTAAATATTTAGGTTTGGGAGCGTAGTAGGAGAAAATCAAGTGGGGCATTTAAATGTCAACGGGTTGAAAGTTGAATTGACATTTTTCGACTTGAAAAAACAGAAGTGTTGACAGGAGAAGCGGCAACAATAACAAAATGCATTTTCAGCCTTTTATTAGAAGTTGCATTGCCCCAAAGCCTTTTTAAGGATTCACACTGAACTGTACGTCTCAGGAGATAACAGAGTCTTAACAAAAAAGTGGCTTTTAGTCTTCAGATAATAAACAAATCACAAGTGTGTTAGCGCAGGTACGGGTCACCCCGCTGCTCATACCGTATCGATTTAATAGGCAGCCTACCGAGGCAAATAAAGGACACAGCACATTCATGCACTCAGACACAAAATTCTGCCGATAGCACAAAAGACGACGAAGAATGGAAGACAGGGACGGTTCAGGAGTGAGGCGAAGGCAGGGAGAAACAAAAGGGTGGTAGGGGGGGCAGAATTGAGACTAATGGCTTTAAAGCTGCCAGTGACTTTTGGCTGGTTCGGAGGCTTGTTATAAATCCCACAATCATCTAAAACAACTTCACACAAAAGACAACAGGGACAGCGGGGATGCTCAGTGTAATCCATAATGGTAAAAGGCCAAATCATAGGTTTATCTGGGACACAAACACAGACACAACACTATCCGCAAACACTGTCAACTGGTGACAGAAAAGTTAAACCGTTTCAGATGTTACCGAGAGTCGCATGAAGATTTCTCCTCGCCTCAAATAAACACCAAACCACTGTAATTCCCTCTGCAGTAAACAACATCCTGCTTCCAACAGAGAAGTCCCAGGGCAGATCCTGCAGACTCACATGAGTGTCGGGAAGTTGGAACAGAAAACAACTCCGGTATTTTAGCTCCAGTTATTTAAAGACATACATGTTTTAGATGTGATGTGCCATCTGAACGCTACCTGCCACTATAGTAGGATTTCCACCAAACAAAGCATGTTCGTCGAGTTCCTTCTTCTGACAGAGGGTTGGATGTCAGGGCTCACCAGTCGTGTCTGGTCATTGCCCTTTGCGTTGCTTACATACTGTATAGTCGAGGCCTGTCAGCTTCTGATGTCACTAGACTCAAGGTTATTATTGTTAACGAAAACTAACGAAATGATGAAAACTAGAATTGAAAAAAACATTTTCGCTAACTGAAATAAATAAAAACTATAATTAAAAGAAAAAACGATAACTAACTGAAACTGTATTGCGAGCTTACAAAACTAACTAAAATCTATAAAAAATATGGATAGAATTCCCTTCGTTTTCGTCTTTGTCGATGTCGGATTGATGTGAAATTGATTAACCCATAAGGACCCAGTGTGACATTTGTGTCAGTTCCCAAATACATTTTTCTCCATATTTAACCATCCTTAAGTGATTTATCACCATTTAAAGTAATATTATCTTCTGTATTTTGTGTTTTTTTTCAGTGAAAATCAGGTATTTTCTGACATTAAATTTACTAATCATGTAGATATTCAAAAACCTCAGAGTACAGTAGAGGAATATTATATAAAAACAATTGAAAAAACTGAAGAAAAAGTGACTTTTTCAGCAAAAAACTATCATTAACTGAACATAAACCAAGCGTATTCATCCACTGTCACTGATCCAACTCCATGGGTTTCACTGGTGAATCAATGTTGTAGAAGATGACGGTGTTTCCATGTTCACTATGGAGCTTCTGAACATCCAAATGGGTCATATCTGATAACCATGAAAAGATGATAAGCTATATTTTACACCAATTATTTACCCGAATTAGAGGATCAACAGGTATGAAACAGTTTATATCAGTAGATGATTTTGGTAGATGGTGGATGTTTGGGTCTTTATGGGTTAAATTTGCTCGAGCAATTTTAGCTAGCGGCACTTCACGGTCCATCAAGTCTCGTCACTTGTTTATAGTCGTCTTCTCGTCCCCACTCTACCTGGAAACATGGAGACTAGGGATGCACCGATACCACTTTTTTCCAAGTACGAGTATGAGTACTTACATTTGAGTACTTGCCGATACCGAGTACCGATACGAGTACTTAATAATCCCATTGCAGTTCTTAGTTCCTTTTGTAAATGTGCTTTATTGTCGTTGTCATTAGTCTGACTAGAACAAAGTGCTGCTACTGACATTTAATGTGTTGGAATGAGCGTTTCTCAATTAATCCACCAGGGGGCGCCGCTCTGAATTAACCATACTGGACAAATACAATGAAGAAGAGTAAAGTTTTTTGAGAAGAAGAAGAAGAAAGTCAGTAATAACAAACATAGAGATGACAGAGGCAACACTAATGTGATGCTAATATTGCAGCGTTTTCGCTAGTAAGGTTTAAAAGCTTAGCTTCAGTAGCAGGGAAAAGAGAAATGAGCGATAATTTTCACTTCCACAGGTGGCGATCTGCACCACTTCGTACCCCCGGCCCAGCCCTGGGTAGTTGTCATAAATCTGTCAGTAGTTTTTCTCTAACTCACACAGTTGCTCTTTGAACAGATCCTCTACCTCCACGGTTCCTGCTGGTATTCTCTGTCTGGGTACTCATCCGCCAGCACCTGGAAAACGGATGGAATGTACGCAGAGGACGAACAGAACGCTGTGTCCATATCTGTCTGTGTCTTTAACGTTACTTGCAGTCAGCGTTACTTTTATCACCGTCATTTATTTTGAAAAATCTCCACACTCTTCACACTCCCCACACATTATTCCACCACCACGTACCTGCTGCACTGAACTGTGAATGTCACACGGCGTAAGTGGTATCGGTGATTACTTTTACGAGTATGAATACGAGTACACACACTGAGTATCGGAATCGGTGCCCGATACTGGTATCGGATCGGTGCATCCCTAATGGAGACTAAAGTTGGGAGTAAGCACCAGAGTCCTGTATGGGATTTATTTGAATACGACAGCGAGGAAGATAAAAGATATGAAAAAAATAACACTAAACTAAAACTAAGCATTTAGAAAAAAAACCAAAACTAACTAGAAGCACTCGGAGAGCGCAGACCTCCGCCAAGGCTGATCAGTGGCCCCCCCCCGTGGGCCCCCCCACGCCAAGGAGGTTATGTTTTTGCCAGGGTTTGTTTGTTTGTTTGTTTGTCTGTCTGTCTGTCTCTCTGTTTGTCTGTCCGTTAGTGTGCAACATAACTCAAAAAGTTATGGACAGATTTTGATGAAATTTTGTGGTCTGTGCCCCCCCCCCCCCCGTGCCCCCCCCCGATCACCACCAAAATTTAATCATTTCTTCCTTATCCCATTTCCAACAAACCCTGAAAATTTCATCAAAATCTGTCCATAACTTTTTGAGTTATGTTGCACACTAACGGACAGACAAACAGACAGACAGACAGACAAACAAACAAACCCTGGCAAAAACATAACCTCCTTGGCGGAGGTAATAAAAACTAGCAAACCTGTTCTAAAAACTAATTAGAACTAAGTGAATGAGAGAAAAACAAGTCAAAACTAAAAACTAAACTATGATGAAAAACCCAAAACTATTATAACCTTGACTAGACCATGTTGTTATGGGTCTTCCTCTCTCTCGGCATCAATTTTTTCCTTCAAGCAAGGTTGCGTAGCGCAATTAACTGTGCAAAATTTCATGAATAAAACCACTGTTCAACCTTTTTGGGTGACTTTTCTTTTCAGTGTGCAGGCAGCAGCATGACAGAGACTTGGAAATTCATGTCGCCGACTCCATCTACACCTGTTGTCAAATGTTCAGTGTTTCTAACTTGGGGTAATTAAATAAACAAATAAATAAAAGAAAGGGACTTGGGATTCAAAGTATAATTTGCTGCTCATACTACAAAATAAAGTGACCATTATATCAGTGTTATTCATGGATTTAATGCCTTGTCTAGATTTTTTTTCTACCTCCTGATCCTGCCAAAACCTCAAATTATTAAGTTTTTCCTTACAATCAGACTGCAATCTTTCTCAATTTTGAAGCCTAATGTAGAGCACAGATAGACTAGAAAAAGCCTGTTAACACAAATATGACAGACAGCACTATTTCCGCTGTCGATCATTATTTAAAAGTAAAATAATGGCATGTATGTGGATGTTCCTTCATTCATCAGATGTTCTTCCAGTGTGTTCCTATTCTTGTATCATCTTCTACAGATGTCCTCCCGTGAACTCCACCGTACCTCTTTCCATTTCGAGTATTACTCTATCATTTTGGGCCTTCCTCTTCTTTTACCTCTTCACCCCAGGCTTATTGTGATGCTACGACCATTCGGATCATTTTCTATCTACGACACTTCATTTCTTGTGCTCACACTTTCAAGTAGTTTCTTAGTATCAAAGTGATTTGTCATCGTTTTCCGTGGATCCTTCGTAGGTCACTTGTTATGGAACACATCCTCCTCATTCATTTTCCACACCTCACAACCACAAAGCAGTACCAACACCACTAGTGTCTTGTACAGTTTTCCTCAAAATGCCATTTAACTCCAAGTTTATCTAATAATATTCTCTCAATACTTGCTATAAAAGCAGTGACTGGGTTGAAAAGATATGTAGCTTCCATGTCATATTTTGGACATTCACATTGTCAAACCCATGTTCTCTACTGCTTTAAACAGAGTCTTTTGGTAAATAAAAAGTCAGTACTTTAGTAACATCTCTCCTGCATTTGCTTCTTTGGTCACACTTTGTTGACTCCTTTAATGTGTGTCTGAAATTATGTGCAATAAGTCATGCAATAATCTTCTATTCTGTAATAACATCTACATAATCAGTAAATTAAATATAGGAAAATATCTGATTTTCACTTAAAAATGCAAAATACAGAGGATAACTAATGTAAATTAGAGCCCGATCGATATGGGATTTTTGGGGCCGATGCCGATACCGATATTGGGGGCTAAAAAAAGCCGATATCCAATATATCGGCAGATATCCGATATTGGCCGATAACCAATATATTGGCCGATATATGAAATAAGAACACTGGTCTACACAGGATATAATAATCTTATATTAGATAATTGTGAACAGGTGGATAAAGAGTTGCATAAATCTTTGTTTATCTGACAAAGATAATTTACACAACTTTCAAATGCAAACTATGCAATCACAAAAATAATTATCGCAAAAAAATATTACTGACCACACAATTATGTTTTCACTCACGAACTTTGATGTGTCTGCCACAGGGCACTACAACTTCCCATGTGGACTAAGGACTAAACTGAGCATGTGCAGAGTGAATTAGGTGAGTCCTAAGTTGTTCCTGATTGGAGCAATTGCAAGAGTTACAACTGACCCCAGCCTCCCCTACACTATTAACACCCAGGCCTGCTGGCAGAATGAAACTGTGAGGTAGACAGGAACTGCACGGACATGGGTGTGTGTGGGGGGGTGAATTCTTCATAAGACGGGGGGGGTGTGGTTAGCGGTCCATCCTCGTCAGAACACATGGTAGTGGTCCATGGTTTTCGCTGGGGTGGGGGGTCGGAGTCGGGGGGGTCCATCCTTGTCAGAGCGCATGAGCTCCATGATTATGTCATTGTGTAGGGGGGGGGGTGATAGCGTCATTGTCCGAGCAGGAGTGAAAGTGAAACTAACTCGCTTTAAAGTTCCTCTTATTCTCCGGGCAGCACACACACACACACACACACACACACACACACACACACACACACAGGAGCAGCAGCGACAGAATCTCCGCGCAGCAAAAAAACTTGATATATCGGCTACATCGGCTACATATTGGCCGATGTTGATTAATTGGTGATACGCTATAATCAGCCGTCGGGCTCTAATGTAAATGGTGATAAACCATTTAAAGAAAGGTTCAAAATAGACGAAAAAATCATTTGGGAACGGCCACAAACGTAGTACTGGGTCTTTATGGGTTAAATAAAGAACAGAAGAGCACAAAACAATACAGCTATATTTCTTTCTATATAACTCTGCCATTACTATCTTGGATTAAACTGCTTTTCTTCATCCTAATCTTTATTTAAAATTTGTATTTTATATATTCCTTTAAAGTGATTTACATTTTTACTTTGCTTTCATTCATCTGTTAGACTGTTCCATAATTCAACCCCTGTGATTAAAACACGCATCCTTTTTACAGTTGTTCTGACACTATGCATTTTTAAATCCAGTTTCTTTCTTAGATTATATCCCCCTTCTCTCTCTGAAAATAAATTCAATATTTTATTTGGAAGTAATCTATGTCTTAATTTGAATATTAGTTGTGCTGTTTTAAACTGAATCAAATCTGGAAATTTTAGACTTTGTAATCTTACAAAAAGTTCATTTGTATGATGTCTATATCCTGCATTATTTATGAGTCGAATGGCCTTTTTCTGCTTTGTATATTTTGTTTGTATATTGGTTTTATATCTGTTTCTCTACTCCTCAACACAGTAACTCAAATATGGTAAAAATAGTGTACAGTATAATCCATTTTGGCCTTGTTCTTTAGGAGGGGAGTGAAAAAAGTATTATAAAAAGTAACAATCATTCCATGTCTGATCATGTTGAAGCTGCATAAACATCTTCAGTGACTCAGAAGAGATAGACAGTAACGATGACGACAGTAAAATGACTTCTGAGGATGTATAGTACAGTTCTATAACAAACTATGACTTAAACTGACACCAAATGTAGAAATGTTGCAATAATTCAAGCAGAATCCATCACCACTGACTGCAACTCTTTTTTTTTTTCTAAAATGTGGTTTGTCGGGGTACAACCAGATGTGGTGGGACCTCTCTGTAGCAGTACTGTGCAGATTGCTGATGTAAAACAGACCACATACTCTCTGAGGTAATCGTGTGAAGTAGAAGTGGGCATCTGTATGACACAACACCATATAAGACCAGTGTTTTGCAAGTTACATCCAAACTGTAATCGGCTAAAATTTGCTTAGAGGTCTTATTTATGTCTTTGTGCATAAGAAATCAATATAAGTGAATCCCCAAAGGAACTTTGTGTTGGTAAATGCAAGTTATGGAAATTTACAGGATTTCAGTTCTGTTGCAACATGTTGATGGTCATATGAACTATGTTTTCAGGTCAAAAATGTCCAATTTCATCACAATTAATGCTATATTTTCATGTCACAAAGGGCCACGTTATATTTGAACTGAATTTACCTGAAAAACAAATATTCTATTCTTTTAGATTCCCCAATTTGTCTTACAAGATTATATACTACATATCACATGTTTTATTTTTACAGGTTGCAATATGGAGTATGGTGCTGATCCATCCTGCTTATGTTACGCCAATACATACATTAAGAATGTCACACGTCACTTTTTAAATCAACAGTTTTCTAATAATAAGCATTTTTATAAAGAAATAACAATTCTATATTGTTATTTACTCTTTAGTATGATGATAAACTATACAATAAATAATTCTGATACTAGTTTTTGCACAGGGATCATATGTGAAAACGGTGACATGGCTGCCGAGCATCAGTATGATGGGATCCGTAACAACCATGTCACATCCGTCCACTGCCACATTTTGTGTTTTTGTGTCAGCTGTTATTGTTTTAGATCCACAATACTAACATTTATGAATAACAGGAGAATTAGCAATAGTAAGTATATAAGTTTATTACTAATAAAGTACTGGTACTGACCAGATCATCATGGGTAATGTCATGTCCGTCCACCAGCAAAAGTTTTCACATACACGTGCTATTCAAAATCCAATATTTCTGAAAATAGAGCTTCCACTGTCAAATAATATCAGTAGTCTGTGCACAAATGTATTTGCATTATTTCAACACAGTTCTATGTATTTCTTACAACTTTTTTTTTTTGACAAAAATGGCCACTCATTTGACCCCCTAAATAAATTTTAGCCGAACTACATTACAAATTACTTGTTACTGTTATTTAAAAGTCATTCCGTACCTTACAATATTTCTGTCTCAGAATTGTAATACATTACATGACTCCTGTATTACTTTTGAGCTGCATACAGACTCTTGTCATAAATGGTGCATGCGCAGTAGATTCGCATAAATTTGCACCTAGAAGTACATGTGAATGGATAGCGCAGTAAGGGCCCCTTTACACAGCATGGAGATCGTTGGGTGACCATTGAGCGATCATAAATTGGCCTGATTTCTCAACAATCTCTGCCTTCAGGGTGGAAAAATTTGGCGTTCATTGAAAGATTGTTGAGAGATCATTAGGAGATCGATGAGATGGTTGAAGGCTCCTTGAGCATGCCTTGACCATTCGTTTGTTTTGCACTGAGTCAAAACTTTGAGGAGACCATGGCAACCATGGAGGTCACTGGGAGATCACTGAGTGATCTTGGTGATCGCTGAGTGCTCATTGAAAGATTGTTGAGAGATCTGGCCATTTTTTCATCGCTCAATGATCTCTCAACGATCGCCACCCCTGTGTAAAGGGGGTTTTAGTAACGCTATGGTCTAGGGCTGCATGATTAATCAATTTTAAGTCGAAATCAGATTTTTAATTAGGATGATTTTTAAAAAAGGGAAATCGTAAAATCTATTTCATCTTTCGCGTGCCTCTGGCCGCGTGCTTGCGGGCTACCGTAGGCTCTTCCTCCTATCTGTGACAGCGGTCTTTCACAGAAGTCAGTGTAATGACCACGGACTTTAAATCTGTTAACCCTTTCATGCACAGTGGTCACTACAGTGGACAGCTATTCTACAGCTGTTCTCTTGTACATTCATGGGCTTTGTTGTTCTTTTCGTTGTTTTTTTGTTTTGTTTTTTTTACACATATCTTTATTAAAGTTTTAAGACACTACATATCTTTTCTGACATGAATTGGTAACATTATGTAGATCTCTCCTGATCATAAACCCCGAGAATTACAAGCCCTCCCCATAGTTTTCACACAATTTATCAGTAAATACATGTTTCTGTGTGTCAAAAATTAAACATGTGGTGCCCAGCTGAGTGGACATTTTTGCAACTTCATGAAAAATAGGTTCATATGAATTTTTTTTTTTTCCATTATTATTTTTTAATGTATTTCTTAAATTATTTTTATTTTATTTATTTATTATTTTTATTTATTTCTCAGAAGACAATTTTCAATCGCATTGTTTTTGTCATGCCTAAAGAGGAATAAAAACACTCAGGAAAAAATTTTGATTAAATTTCTCATAATTCATGCATGAAAGGGTTAATGAGGCCGCAGTACTTACAGCAATGTGAGCTGTGGCTTCATGCACGCATCCCACAACTGAAATATAACTGCATGGGAATCACTCATCTTACGTTGTCCCGGATTCGTACCGTACTGTCTTCTTCTGATCTGGGTCCGGGTCGGGGGGTCAGCAGCCTCACCAGAGGAGCCCAGACAGCCCTCTGCCCACACACATCCACCAGCTCTGGGTATATAATCCCTCCAGCGTGTCCTGGGTCAGTCTCTTCCATACACGGATCCCCCAATTTAAACAGAACCACATGGGGATCGCTCATATTACGTGGTCCACGCACACACGACTGATGCCTGTCACTGACTTACATTGGTATCACTTCTCTGGGCCCAAATACCCCAAAAAGGAAAAACTGTATTGTAGTGAATTCCCCCTGGCAAACTTGTTATTTTCTTGTTGTATACATTGTTTGTATACTGTACTTCATTTTAAAGATTTAATGAAGAAAAATAAAACACTGTGGGTTCATCACATGATACCATCACAGATTTGAGGTCGGAGCAGTGGCTTGCATTGTGGGCTGCTCAAAAAAACAACATGCTGACTTCTGTTGTCTAGCAGTTTTACCCAAAAATCGAAATTGAGTTTTTAGAGGGAAAAAATCTGGATTTTTTTTTTTTTTGGCCAAAATCATGCAGCCGGTACTATGGTCTATGATGTTTGAATCCCAGCAGGAACGCATTTTTTTCAATATTTTACATGTTCAAACAAGGGGTGCGGCACCAAGGACAATGGTCAATAAATCCGCAGGTGATAAAGAATTCTAACTAGTCATAGAAACATTAGCATACCTTGTCATTTCTGATCACAGGGATCATGTTAACTAGCTTCTTGAAAGCAGGGTTAGGGTTAGTAATGAGCATGCATCCATGTGGCTAATGTACCGTCTTCTGCCGTCTTCACCCATTGGCTGAACACCAACAGGAAATAGAACTTTCCTGCCACATTTTTATTCCTTAACCCTTTCATGCATGAATTGTGAGAACCTGAGTCAAGATTTATTTTTTTAATGTTTTTATTCCTCCTTAGCCATGAAAAAAACAATGTGATTGAGGGTTTTTTTTCTATGGCGTTACAAAAATATCCGTGCATTTAATTTTTGAAGTAAAGAAACATGTGTTTAAAACCAAATATCAGGAAGTGATATGAAAACAATGAAATAAAAACATTTTTAATGCTGCTAATCTGATGTCTTCTCACATTTCAACATATTCTAATGCTAGTAATTACTCACTTCATGGAGATAATATGCACAAAAAAAAACTTTTTGTCTTACAAACAATTGATTTACACTCAAACATGTCACTGCAGATCAGGTTTATCAAGAACAGCACAGTTACAGTAATGGTATGAATGTCAGTGTATGGGATGATGCATAAGTGTCCACTGTGTTGGCTGATATGGAACCAAAACAACAAAACCCATTAATATACAAGAGAACAGCTGTAGAATAACTGTCCACTGTAGTGACCTATGCGTGAAAGGGTTAAGGTCTCACAGTCTTGCTGTTTTGTTTTGGGTTTTTTTTTCATTTGAGCAATTAAATTGTCCCAAGATGTACCGAGTAAAATATTACTGAAAATTGATTATTAATGCCTTACACTACTGTGTTACAACAAAAAGTAATCTGTTACTGTAATGCATTACTTTTGTATGGTTAAGACCCACCCTATCAGACCCACTACAACACAGGTGTCAGACATGCGGCCCGGGGGCCAAGTCTGGCCCGCCAAAGGGTCCATTCCGGCCCGCAGGATGAATTTATGAAATACAAAAATTACACTGAAGATATTAACAATCAATGGTGTAAAAATCAATTTAATTCAGATTCCACATATAGACACATACAGTCCAATTAGATATCAAGTGGGTCAGAACCAGTAAAATATTATCATAATCTATAAATAATGACAACCCCAAATTCTCTTTTTGTTTTTTGTTTTTTTTTGGTGTAAAAAAGTAAAATTACATGTAAAATGTTTACATTACCAAACTATACTTTTATAAAAAACCTGAATAACATAAACAAATATGAACAAACAGAAATGTCCTCAGAAAAGTAAATGCAATTTTACCAATATTCTGTCTGTGACTAAATGTTTTGTGCGATTGTAATGCACATGTGTAAATGATAAACTGATAAACTGAGGAATAATATTGTTAAAATTGCACTTGATTTTCTTAAGACAATTCAAGTTGTCCATGTTATTCAAATTTTTAAGGAAACTTTGTAGATGTAAACCTGATCATGATATAATTTTACTTTTTTCACTGTTATTATTTTACTGGTCCGGCCTACTTGAGATCAAATTGGGCTGAATGTGGCCCCTGAACTAAAATGAGTCTGACACCCCTGCACTACTACTAAATCCATTCATTCAGTCGATCCTCGCTTTTAAAGAACCACGATCCCATTCAAGTGGTCTGAGGAAGTAAACTCAATTCTGTTTGAGTGAGAGCAACTGCGGGTGTGGGGTGATACAAGCAGGGGAATCATAAAGAAGAACGCGTGAATGAATAAAACAGACGGAAGAGAAAGCACATCACACATATTTGCTGACAGCACAGAAATAAACGGCAATAAAAAGAAACCTGATCTCTTAGCAAAAAAGGCTGATTTGATATAAATCATATTTCCCATGACTTGTGCGAGCCCCCTGAAGAGAGTACAATTTCTCACCCCACTGCCTCTGCATGCACACACCGATACAAAAGACGCCTGTTGTCAGGAGTGTGCGCAGGTGAGAAATGTGTGTGTGTTTGTGTGTAGTTGTCTGTCGATCTGTGCGTCCGTATGAGTCACACAGAGACAGGTAGAGATGGGAAAATACGTCCGTGAGAAGACATTAGGGAGAAAAAAAAGAAATCCTCACTGAAGCTCTTATCTGTTTGTACAGTCGGCTTGTCGTAATCCCCAGAGGTACGAGGCTCTAAAACTCAGGATAACTTAATGAGAGGGAAAATCAGAAGCCTCTGTGGAGCTAAATCGTACTACAAACGTTTCTTTGGCTGTTGGACTTTGAACCAGTTGAGTCTGTTGAAACTGCTGCTGCTCGGCGTCATCTGTGACCTTTAAATCAAAATCTAATTAACGATAAAAACATGAATAAATAGGAGTTAAAGGAAGATTTAAAGAGAAAAAGGCATTTAGCAAATACCTTTACCCCTCAAATTCATCTGAGGGTATTTTTTAGAACCAAAGCAGGCAATGAAACAGGAGTTCTGCCTTAAACACCGACAGCATAGGCTTTGAATTACAGATCAGTATTGGGTTTCATCAGCTCAAAACTAAGCAAGACAAGACCGAACTTGACCACAATTTCATTAGAATAGAACAGAATCTTTGTTTTGTCAGTAGGGGTTCACACGCATAAACATGCACCGAAATTTGTCTTCTGCCTTTAACCCATCACTAGATCATCGTGTATAACACCCAATGCATGCTAGGTGCAGTGGGGTCACCATATCAGGCGCCCGGGGAGCAAATGGGTGGGTTACGTGCCTTGCTTAAGGGCTGTTGAGCCACATTATGTAATAAATTCCCATTATGTAATAAAAGTTCAAAATGTAATAAGAATGTCATGTCATCTTGTAATAAAGCCGCATTATGTAATAAACTGACGCATTTTGTAATAAACTACCTCAATGCATTATGTAGTAAATTTTTTCACATTATGTAGTAAGTTATTACAATTTGAGAAATTTATTACAAAATGCACTTGACACATTTTTATTTTCATCTTTAAACTGTGTGGTTAAAGTTCTGATTACATTACCTCTAGCTCCTGTGACTAATTTCTTCTAAGTTGCTCTGAAATTATATTAATTTGGATTGTTGTTACATAATGAACACTGTTATTACATTGTTTTTAAAAATAAAAATGTGTCAAATGCATTTTGTAATACATTTCTCAAAATGTAATAACTTACTACATAATGCGAAAAAAAATTTACTACATAATGCATTGAGGTAGTTTATTACAAAATGTGTCAGTTTATTACATAGTGCGGCTTTATTACAAGATGACGTGACGTTCTTATTACATTTTAAACTTTTATTACATAATGGGAATTTATTATATAATGCGGCTCAACAAGGGCACATCAGCCAAAAACTCTCCACCAGTCCAGGGAATTGAACCAGCGAACCTTCATTCACAAGCTGACTCTCCAGCCGTCTAGGTAACGGCTGCCCCTTTATATTTATTATATATTTATTTATATATTCCCTATTTTGCAGAAAGTCTGAAAAAAACAAAACAAAACTTGAAGATAATTTAAGAGAAGACAAGAAAAGAAAATATAAGATAAATGGACTGCATGTATATTGCACTTTTCTACACCTTCATGGTGCCCACAATGCTTTGCAAAGCCTCACATTCACCCATTCACTCATACACCAATGGTCACCAGGCAAGGCACTGCCAGGCCCTACTGGAAGCAATTTAGGGTTCAAGGACTTCGACATGTGGACCAGGATTCGAACCGTCGACCCTTTGGTCATTGGACGACCCGTTCTACCAACTGAGCCACAGCCAATAAAACAAACAAGACACGTCAAGACAAGATAAGATAAGATAACTTTACACCTTACAGTTTATTTTTGCACATTATAGTTAATGATCCAGGTTTTTCTTTAACCCAGGTCTATTTATACTTAATACTTTATAATTTATAATGTACTGTGTGTTTGCACATGTGTTCTATTTTTACTGTGGTATCAGCATGTGAATCATTTACAGGAATGTCACGTATTTGACACGCTACTTAGCAGCGCTTGTGAATGTAGCGGCAGAGTGAACGCCGGGCCGGTTCTGGTGTGGGCAACAAACGTCGAAACTCCTCAAATACAAGTTTCCGAAGGTAAGAAGGGAAAGGAAATGAAGTGCACAACAACGGGAGACAAGCCGAGCCGAGTCGAACCGGTTCCACGTAGTAGAAATGCGGCAATAGAGGAATTAGTAAAGTGTCTTTAGTTTCACTTTCACTGTAGCCCCCCCCCCACCAACTGGGCCCGGCGTCATCTGTTATTATTATTTGTACACACTGTATATGTTCTATTTTCTGTGCAGAGATGGAAATATAAAAGACAGTTAATGTCTGTCTGTCTGTCTGTCTGTCTGCCCGCCTATCTATCTATCTATCTATCTATCTATCTATCTATCTATCTATCTATCTATCTATCTATCTATCTATCTATCTATCTATCTATCTATCTATCCATCCATCCATCCATCCATCCATCCATCCATCCATCCATCCATCCATCCATCCATCCATCCATCTCTTAACACTGTGCCCAGACAGGTTTATATTCACTTCATTAACCTGAAAAAATGTTGAATGTTTTCAGAAAATGGCTGACGTACATTTTCGTACACTGTTGTAAGCAGCTATGAGTTAATTAGAGGTCACAGACCTGTCATAATATGATACTCCTAAAGTCAATGATAATGTGCGAGTGTTGATCAGGCTGCATGTCAGGGCGTTGAAATGGAAATCGCCATAGCTGCCGACTCTTCCAGATTATATCTGTGCTGACACTCCTACACGGAGCTCTCTCAAGTGTGTTAAGTGAAAATCTCCACTGGAGTGACATCTTTGATTGTTGGCAATTGAAGGTGTCATATGCAGCCAGTAGCTGCTGATCACATTAACACTCCTACTCTTGTCACTAGAAACATCTAGTGGATCTCACGGCAGTAAAATGGTACATGGTGGTATGGATGGATGAGGCTTTCTTTTGTGTGTATTTTGTGCAAAAAATGAAGTGAAAACCCAATAATTCCTTAAAATATGTTATATTTTGCCAAACAACTGATGATACAGTACACTGTAACAAATTTTACCGTTAAATAACAGTAAAATACTGGCAGCTAGAGTTGCCAGCATGTTACTATTATTCTACAGTATCTCTGCTGTAATCTACAACTACAGTTTCTTGCTGTAAAAAGTATTACAGTACTGGGCTGTATTTAATGTACTTTTTACAGTAAAATACTGTAAGCCACAGTTGCTGCATTTTACTGTATTCCAAGACACAATATATTACTCTAAAACATATTTAATGTAATATTTACAGTATAACACAGCGAAAAGCTAGGATTTTAACATTTCAAATTACATTTTAAAATACAAAATCATGAACATTGCTAGAAAAAGCTCAAACAAGAGATGACATTATAACATATAACCACTGTGGTGGAAAATTTACATTTTATATTTACTTCTCTTACTTTACTCTTTATATTTACTTTTATATTGTTGTACATCTTCTTTTAATGCTGAGTCATTCTTCATGCATATGCTTATGTGTGATGTTTACCACTCTGTAACACCCCCGACCCAGGAACGGAGTTCTTGCCTTGAGTTAAAACCCAAACACCTAAATGTCTGAATGTGTAGATAGAGGATGGCGCCTGCACTCCAGATAGGATCCAAGCAAGGTTAGGGTGAAGAGGTCATCATGACTTCTTCATGGAGCAGAGAAGGAGTAGTATGGAGTGGTACGATGTATGTAAGGGATGACATCATGGTTTGAGGGGGTTGGATTTGGTTCTATATAATCTTTAGTTTTTCTCCTGTTTAATCAGACTTCACTTACAGAGTTTCTCTGTGATTGACTTCTCAATAAATGCATTTATTATTTTAACTCTAACTTTCACTCCTCCTCTTTGTGTGGGTTATCAGTTGAACATTACATTTCCACAACACCACGTAAACTCATTCGCTGTTTAGTTTAACAGTGTCCACTTCGCAGCTAGCAAGTACGCTTCAACTTAAATTAGCTGTATGTTTGCTACATACGATTAGCACCCTGAAATATGAACAGTATTATCATGTGTGTAATACTGTGCAAGTTGTATCCAATTTATGGAGGCGATTTAATGTTTAATGGACCCAAAATGCTGCAGTTGCATTGATAAAATCACAATTTCCTTGATAAATGAACAACTGGAGCAGGATGGAGTTATGGCAGTGTTTGTAGAAGCATCAGGTGACCTCCGTTCCAGTGCTGTATGGGGTTAAGTCCAGGTGAAAATAGCCATCCTCAGTTATTTTCTCTTTTTATTTTTTTCCTTCTGCTTCGAAAAAGAACCACTTACCTTTGATGCAGCAAGTCTATAGTTAACATTCGTTTGATTGAATCTTTTCAAAATGAGCTGGTGGGATTTGATACCAGATGATTTTGTTCAGACCAGTTCTGGGCGGACAACAGTGGAGGGATTGAAAAAAAATACTGTATAATACTGTAAAATTTTGCAGTAGCTTACTGTTTTAAATTTGCACCTTAAAGATGTCATTATTTACAGCATTATACTGTATTTACAAATAACAGCATGATGCTGTACAAAATTTACAGGTTTTTTTTACAGTAATTTTTTACAGTGTATATGTATTAGACTTTACACTCAACTTTTTATCCTGTCTCTCAACTTGGACATTAATATTTTCAGAATTTCAGCCTTAAATTACAGATATCAGACATGTTTGAAAAAATATACAGTCTACTCTCGTTAAACCGCCTGCCGTTATACCGCCATTTTCGCTCACCGCCGACCAAAACCATTGCACAAAAATCCCCAATGCATTATTCCATTAGCTACCGCCATTTCCGCCTATTGCCATCCGCCAGCCCAGTTCCATGCACAAACAACACTTATACCATTGATTTCCCGACCGTTATACCGCCAGCGTGATTGCCATCGAGTACACATAAATTTTAACAATGCACTGAAACAAACGCGCCAGACGCTGATCGCGACAAGCTACGAGTAGGTCTACGGAACGGCCACCGTTCATTTATCGCAGAACACTCAGTAGGTCAGGATGTCGGGAAGAGGACGTGGGATTAAGCCAAAGCCTCAAAATGATGGGGTGTCATTTCCCGACACGGTATAATAATGCTTAAAATGTTTCCCCACTTTAAATGATCCCTTACAACATAACAGAATCAAGATTTATTTAGAAACGCAATTAGAACGAGTTAACGGAGGCAGCATAGACATCATTTAGTAAAGACATGCACATTATGGACGCAACCCGTTGTAACGCCATTTTCGCTATACCGCCAATTTGGCCGTGAACGGAAGTTGGCGGTATAACGAGAGTAGACTGTAGAGTCAAGCCATAGCACAGCCATTACAGAGCAAGTTTTCATAACAGAAGAATGGTAAGTTCAACAGAAGAGAAAAGAAAACAGAAAAGAGAAGAAAGAAAAGAACAGAAAAGAAAAGAACAGAAAAGAAAAGATAAAGAAAAGTAGAGAAGAAAAGAATCTAAATGAAAAGGAAAAAGAAAAGAGAAAAAAAAAGAACAGAACAAAAAAGACAGGATAAAGAAAAGTACAAAGAAGAAAAGAAATTAAAAGAAAAGACAAAAGAAAAGAGCATAAAAGAAAAGAAACTGAATGAAATGGAAAGTGTATTGCCTTAGTGGTGTGGTAAGGTCATTGGATCCTATTTCCACAGTGGTGTTCTAAACTCCACAGAATCCCCAAACAGAACTTCCCCTCCATGTTCTCCTGTGACTCCCACAGACTCAGACCTTCTACACACTGCAGGTGTGTCTGTAAAAACAGCCGTTCCACACCACATCCACTCAGAAAATGATCCAATTAAGTATTCATGTAATTAAGCCTCTGTGCACAGACTTTACACTGCAGCATATGTGTTATAATATTTGTTCAGATCTAATACAGCATCGTTGGCTGTGCCTTTTATTGCGAAATAATGTGATTAAACAACAAACACAGTAAATTCACTATTTTATCAGCAGAAGCAAAACCAAACATTTATTTGCGGTTTGTCAAAAAACTGTAAGTTAATTTTTCAGTTCAGTCGAAGCCCTGAGGAGTCTGAGTGTATTTTGGCTGTTTTTGAATACTTTTGATTTTGAGAATATGCTTCTCATTAAAAACTGTTTATCTCGCCTTGTTTGGTAGAACGTTTTTCAGCACAACCTCACCTGTGTGACTTTATAATTTCATTTTCCATGCTGTATTAACACACCGAGCCTAAAATCACACAAAAAAACAGGAAATCTGAATAGGAAAAGGTTAGATTATTTACAGTCTTTCACCCAAAACATGTTGAATGAACCATTTTATTAGAATGAACTTTGCTGCAGTAGCTCCTAAACTATGGAATGATCTGCCTCTCCATATCAGACAGGCTTCCTCTCTGTCTGTTTTTAAATCCCTTCTTAAAACCCATCTTTTCTCCTTGGCTTTTGAAACCATGTGAGATGTTTGAAGGTACTATCTTTATTCTATTGTTTTTATTTTGGTAGTGGTTTATTGTTCTTATTTATCCATCTATTTTATTTATTTATTTTTTTGTTTTTAATTGTACGGCTTTTTAATCTAACTTGTATTTTATTCTTTTATTTGGGTTTTATTCATTCTTCTGTATAGCACTTTTTCCTTTTTGTACAGTTTATGTCTTTAAATCTATTCTGTATTTTATTCTTCTATTTTGGTTTTAATTATTTCTTCTGTACAGCACTTTGGTTCACTGCAGCTGTTTTAAAGTGTTTTATAAATAAAGTTAGATTGGATTGGATTGTAACTTGACAATAAAATGAATCTGCAAATACACTGCAAAAAAGGAATATCTGACGCATTTGGAATATTTATCTGAAAGACTTACACTTGTTAAGATTACTTGACTTGTTCCAATACTTTTCATCTTGAGCTTATCCCACTTACCTCGATATTATGTTACCGGTTTCACGACGATGACCAGTAATCAGCTAATGCTTCCTGTTAACACAGGAGAAATAATGACACGACGACACTTAGTTTGTCCTCAGTTCAGCCTCACTCAGCAGAATCTTTATAACAAATTGTTATTTTCTTTGACTCTATCTTTTTTACCTTTTTCTTGAATCAACATGTCATTTAAAATCACAATACCTTTGTTTCACATTCACATTAGTTTTCATCATAAGCCAAAATTATAATAGAGGGTATGTACGTGACATCACCGCTAGTGGAAGTCACCACAGTTACGCCCACTGAGTGACAGAAAGAGGGAGATGAGTAGCAGCGTTGGCTTCAATACTGTCTAAACTGAAGAACAATATTTAATTAAAAAAAAAATGGGGAACAGCTGTTGTGCGATTGATTGAATGAACAGGTTTGAAAAGCAGTCAGAGCTATAGTTTTACAGACACCGAAAAACAAAGAAAAGAGAAGTAGATGGATCCACAAATCCAGGAAACCAAACCTAGATCTGTGGATCCTGTTTGGTGTCAGCTAACTTTAATTTATGCTGTATTTTTGGGTAAAATCATACATTAAATTATGTAGTTTTGGTTAACGGTACTTCTTAGTAAAGCTCTTGGTTTCATGATCAGATCTTTCATGGTTTTTGTCTTCATTTTGTGATTCTGAACCTAGTCTTGTTAGATGCTAAAATACTAACAACTAGAGCTTGACCGATATGGGATTTTTGGGGCCGATACCAATACTGGGGGCTAAAAAAAGCCGATATCCAATATATCGGCCAATATTGGCCGATAACCGATATATTGGCCGATATATGAAATAAGAACACTGATCTACACAGGATATAATAATCCTATATTAGGTAATTGTGGACAGGTGGATTAACAGTTGCATAAATCTTTGTTTATCTCACAAATATTATAGACACAACTTTCAAATTCAAACTATGCAATCACAAAAATAATTAGAGCAAAAAATATGACTGACCACAAAATTATGTTTTCACTCACAAATTTTGATGTGTCTGCCTCACAGCACTACAACTTCTTATGTGGACTAAGGACTAAACTGAGCATGTGCAGAGTGAGTTAGGTGAGTCCTAAGTTTTTTCTGATTGGAGCAACTGCAAGAGTTAGTACTGACCTGTGTTACAACTGTCCCCAGTCTCCCCAACACTATTAATACCCAGGCCTGCTGGCAGAATGAAACTGTGAGGTAGACAGGAAGTGCACGGACATGGGTGTGTGTGGGGGGGTGAATACTTCATAAGATGGGTGGGGGGGTGTTTAATGGTCCATCCTCGTCAGAGCACGCAGTAGCAGTCCATGATTTTCGCCGGGGGGGGGGGGGGGTGTAGCTCTGTGATTGTGTGTGGGGGGGTGATAGCATCATTGTCCGAGCAGGGGTGAAAATGAAACTAAGTTGCTTTAAAGTTCCTCTTATTCTCCGGCCAGACACACACACAGAAGCGTTGATTAATTGGTGATACGCTATAATTGGCCCAATTAATCAGCCGGCCGATTAGTCGGGCTCTACTAAAGGCGGCCATACACTGTGCGATTATTTCGATCGTTGCACGCAGCTCCATCTCAAACTGTGCGAATCAGTCGTACAGTCAGGCTCACGATTCCTGTTCTCACACTGCACGGATGGACGCTCGTATGCGACCTGACTGCTCACACTGTAGGACCATACACCACAGGACGCATGACACGTTTGAGTGTTGTATCCGTAAATACAACGTGAAAATACCAAGGAATCCGTAAAAGTGCATAGACAATTGTGTATTGGCGTGAGTCACGAAATGGTAGTGCTAAACAAAAACCAACGAGCTGCTTTGGTAATATGTGCCATTATCTGCGGGGAATCAAAAAAGAAGAAAAGACAGTGATGTGTTTGGTGCAGGCATTGATTGTCCAGACGTGGACAGTATGGGCTGTCATCCTATAGCAGGAACTAGAGGTAAGCTGCAACAGCCAAACTGCACTAGGCCAATAGCCAGCTACAGTTAGCTTGTACGCTACTGTACGCGTCTGTGTTCGCGCATGCACAGTGTGAGAATTTGAGGCACATCGGTTCGTGGCACTGCTTTGACAGTACGATACACTCACGAGCAGGATTTCAAACAGCTCCGTTTTCCTTGCAAACACACGATTGCTGGTCGTGAGGTGCTAATCGCTTCTCTTTACCCTATGTACACTGCACGAAGCACGACACACGATTAGAGGCACATCTGGCCCGATCCCAGAAAGAGTCGCACGAGTCTAAACTCGCACAGTGTAAGGCCGGCTTAACAACATATACAGTCTACTCTCGTTAAACCGCCCGCCGTTATACCGCCATTTCCGCTTATCGCCATCTGCCAGCCCAGTTCCATGCACAAACAACACTTATATCATTGATTTCCCGACCATTATACCGCCAGCGGCGCGGCGCGGCACCTTCGAGGTGCGCCGCCGTGGCACCTCCGAGGTGCGGCTCCCAGTGTTGTCTTTTCCGTGGAAACCGGGTCGAAATGGCTCTTTGAGTGTTAAAGGTTGCCGATCCCTGCCTTACAACATAACAGAATCAAGATTTATTTAGAAACGTAATTAGAACGGGTTAACGGAGGCAGCATAGACATCATATAGTAAAGACATGCACATTATGGACGCAACCCGTTGTAACGCCATTTTCGCTATACCGCCAATTTGGCCGTGAACGGAAGTTGGCGGTATAACGAGGGTAGACTGTATATACACACATGTTCACATCCGTTTACTTCATTGGGTTTTATTGATGTGGACAAATCATACCTTAATTATCTATTTATTGGTTTGTTTTGTTCATGTTCTTATCAAATCACCCACACAGATTTATCAGCAGTGAAGCGTGAACTGCTACCATTTAACCAGTGTTGGAACCAGTCATGTGGTGTATGTTTCAAATGAAGCTTCAGACATCATGGGTCACGTGAACAGCAAAAAACAAACCGAGCTCCACTGAAAATCAGTTCATCTTTATGACACATGCATCGAAGCTTTGGTGTCACAGGTAACATCACCAGTGTTTGGTTTTTACCATTCTCTGCTTCCCTGAGAACAAGCTCTGAATCATCTGCTCCCGTCCAGTCTCCTGTTATTTTGTCATCCCCACTAGGCTTCAAACCGGCCTGCCCTCTTAGCATAGCAGCAGTGATTTTGCCTGCTGCGTGGGAGACTCCAGTTCGAGTCCAGCTCCCACACCTGCCCACCTGAGCTCTCCCACAGCCTGTTTATTATCTGGAAGAAACTAATAGAGACTGTTGTTACTGTTACTCATCTGTGTGTCTGCACTTGGGTCCAGTCTACACTACCCACTACATATTTACAGGAAAATGAAGGCAATGCATCAAGTGTTTTTTAGGAAAATTATGTACAACTATTTACAAAACAAACTGGTGTAACAACATGATGGACAAACATGCTCAATCAGCCAACTCAGAGAAATATGCTGAACAAAAATAGAAATGCAACACTTTTGTTTTTGCTCCTATTTTTCATGAGCTGAACTCAAAGATCTAAGACTATTTCTGTACAAAACAGCTCTGGCGGACATTCCTGCAGTCAGCATGCCAATTGCATGTCCCTCAAAACTTGCGACATCTGTGGCATTGTGCTGTGTGATAAAACTGCACATTTTAGAGTGGCCTTTTATTGTGGCCAGCCTAAGGCACACCTGTCCAATAATCATGCTGTCTAATCTAGTGTTTCCCAACCAGTATGCTGTGGCACATAAGTGTGCCGTGGAAAATTACCCAATTTCACCTGATTGGTACTGTAAGCGAGCAGCGTGATATAGATACATACGATAGATACATACGACTGCACGCACTAATGATTCACTCCGCTATAACAGTCTCCTGTTTCCCTTCGCAAAATAAAAGTGAAAGTGAATCAGTCCTGATGCGGTGTGTTTTATTGATAAATCAAATCAAAGTTTATTTCTATTGCACTTTATAACAACATAACGAAGCCCAAAGTGCTTTACGTCTAAAAGCATGATTAAATTATAAGATAAAAAAACATGTTAATCAAGTACCATAAATATTAGGCCTGTAATGGTACACGTACCAAACCGAACCGTTTCGGTACACATCTGTTTGGTTCGGTACACAGCTGTACCGAAACGGCACAGTATGATGAGAAAAAGAAAAAGGAACAAAAGACGTCGTTCGATGCGGAACTTTAAATCCGCGCAAGTTTCACACGGACATATGGAAGGACGCACACATTGACCCAAAATATGAAATAGCAGCTGATATAAGGTTAAAAAAAACAACAAATATGATGTGAACCTGGAAGGAAGAGACTGAAGACCCTCCACTATCATTACAGTCCAGTTTGGATCAGTTCAGGTTCAGGTGAAAGACAACAACGAGGAAAGAGACGTTAATAAGATTGATGTTGTTTGGCCCCTAGGAACTACGGTAGTTCTAAAACACTTACACTAGCTCTGTCTGTCTGTCTGTCTGTCTATCACGCACGCTGTATAATAGAGGAATAAATAGAACGTTGAAAGTATGTAAAGTTTCACTTTCGTTTCACGACAGTGTTCGATACATTAGTTATGGACCGCACCCCCAGGTATATAACTGCGCGCCCCCCCTACCCCCCAGCTCCGACAAAAAAAAAAAAAAAAAAAAAAATCCCCGTGCACACAGGCACACAACACAGTTTGTTCTCTGTCCTAAAATAAATAATTTAGTTCATAGTGTTGTCAAAGTTTCTCTTCAGTTTGTTTAAACAGAATACCAGTTTACCCTCTTGTTAATGTTGCACTTCATGTGGAAATTTTTTGTTATTTTTATGCAGAATGAGAACTGACAGAACTGTGATTAGATTTTTCTTGTTTGTTCGAAACTACCTTTCAGGGAAAAGTGCAATACTAATGTTTAAAATACATTTAGTAATATTAATAATTTATTTTATTTTTTACTGCAACTTTTTCCTTCTGTAAAAGGTTGTGGGAAAATGACCCCAGGTAATACTAATTCCATGTGAATAAACCAGTAGTTAATATGTGTGTAGATATTCCATCACATCCTGTTTACAAGTGGTTTTTCACAGATTTTCAAGCATGGAGGCTTTTGAAGAAACACTCAGTTTTCCAGAAGGACACAAACATTGACGTGCCTGTTGGGTTCGGACACAACTGTGTTAGGCACGGATTGGAATCGGACAGAAACGTGTGGCCCGAGCCAGGCTCTGTTTTGGACACTCAGGCCTAATTGGAATGCAGCGTCATACGCACATGACGACAGGAGGGGATGGCGGTGCATGAATGCATTTACCCCTCCCACTTGTGGTAGTTTTACTGATATTTCTTACCCTGTGCCAACTGGCCATGAATATTACCGACATCCTGTGGTAAAATGGCATTACCCCACGTGCCCATGTAAAACTAATCCAATCCGAATGGTGCGTAACACAGATTTAGACAGATGTGTGAACAATATTTGAGAGAAACAGGCAATAACTATTTATAAAAACAATTAGGTGTCACATGATGCCACACATCTGATTGGTTGATGCACTTTTCTACCAATCGGCAACATGGTAACATGTTTTGTTTTTGTTTTTACCATCTCTTCCTGCACCAAACGGACACCACACATGATGACAATGTGGCCAAAAATGATGTTTTTATTTCAAAAAATTGAAATGAATCCGACCAGTAGTTTCACAGAAGAGGATTGTTGAAATCTATACATTGGTGACCTTGAGTTTGATCCAATTCACAATTCGGGAGAGTACTCATAATTTGAGAAGTGTATATGTGCTACAGAACAGGAGTTTTAGCATTACCGAAATTTCGAACTACTCGTAAACGTTTTTGTGTATCTGTATGTGGAGTGAAACTTTGAAACAGTCTGGACGTCCAACACAAGCAATACCAAAATATCCACCGATTTAAACCGTCATACAAAAATATGGTCTGGTCCCAGTATAAAGATGGAGGGTCTTAAAACTAGTGTTACATGAATATTCTGTCTTAAATGTTAATGTGTGCTTGTTGTTCCTCATCTAGTTGGTATGTGTTGTCCATTACCATCTGCTATTGTTCTTACCATTGCTCATATGTGCTGCCCTTTACCATTAGTGCTGTTGTAGTTTTTTTGTGTTTTTTCTGACCATTGTTGGTATGTAATTATTATCATGTAAGTTGACAGTTAACTGTTACCTGTAAGGCAAGGCAAGGCAAGGTAAGTTTATTTGTATAGCACATTTCAGCAACAAGGCAATTCAAGGTGCTTCACACAGGACATTGAAATAAAAGAAACAAAAAGAAACACATTTAAAACATTATAAAAGAAACATATAAAAGGTGATTAAAAACAGCGAGTAAGAAAACAACACATAAAATCAAAATAAAATAAAATAAAATAGAATAAAATAAAATAAAAATAAAAACATACACATATTAAAGTAAAAGTTGCAGTGCAGAGTTTCAAAGAGAATATAAAATTTAAAAAGTCAAAAGCCTTTTAGTCAAAGGCAGCAGTGAACAGGTGAGTCTTTAACCTGGACTTAAAAGAACTCAGATTCTCAGCAGACCTGATATTTTCTGGTAGTTTGTTCCAGATATATGGAGCATAGAAACTGAACGCTGATTCTCCATGTTTAGTTCTGACTTTGGGAACACAGAGCAGACCTGCACCAGATGACCTGAGTGGTCTGGATGGTTCATACTGGACTAGAAGGTCTCTAATGTATTTTGGGCCTAAACCATTCTGTGCTTTATATGCTAGTAAGAGAATTTTGAAGTCTATTCTCTGAGAGACAGGGAGCCAGTGCAGAGACCTCAGAACTGGACTGATGTGGTCCACTCTCTTGGTCTTAGTGAGGACTCGAGCAGCAGCATTCTGGATCAGTTGCAGTCGTCGAATAGACTTTTTAGGCAGACCAGAGAAGATACTGTTACAGTAGTCAACTCGACTAAAGATGAATGCATGGACAAATTTTTCAAGGTCTTGCTGCGACATCAGCAAGTAACACCACTGTAGTAACACCACCAGGAATGTACTTGGTTTCTATTTTTTTTTTTTTTTACACACATTTTGGTTATGCAATGTAAATGCTGTCAAATATGTTCATTCTAATTTGGTATAGGCCTATTTTGTTCATTGTTGTGGCATGAAGTCAAAGGACAGGAGTGAGTATTTAAAATGTTATTATGTTCAGTTATTTGATGATGAGAATGGGGGTGGGATTAAATAAGTTTTTCTCCTTTTCCAGTATAGATGAATGAAATATAGATGAATTTCTTTGGAATTTTGAATTTGCATGTATTCTGTAAATGCCCGAAATAAACAAATAAATGAAAATGAATGAATGAACGATCCTTGAAGGTCACTAAAGGTGAAAAGTCATGGGTCCAAATTAAAGTCTATATATGACTTTCAATCAGTGCTCAGTAGTAACTATAGTGATATTTGTAACCATTTCCATGCTATAAGCCATCAAAATATGGACCATTATAAGTAAAGGCTAATGTTTAATATAAAAAAAAACATACAAAATGGAGAAATCAAAATTTCTCAAAACTGTGATGAGTCTTTTTACACATTGTCCCAAGGAAAATTTGAAATCAATCTGAGCTGTAGTTTCATCAGAGAAGATGTTTGAATAAATTGCTAATGAAGACGACAACAAAGACAAAGAAGATGACGGACACAGCGCCTTCACTATAGCTCATAGCCTATTGGCCAATGAGCTAAAAAATAGTAGTCCATTCCGGTGCACTCTCCATCTGTAAAAAATACAAATGACTCATTCTAAAGGAAATTAAAAACACAATGAATCCAATTTTCACGTGATTATACACTAATGAAAACAGAATTATTAACATTATTATCCATTTCTGTAGTTAAATCCTCCTAAATCCCTGCAGATATTTTACTCTGGATCTCAGCGTGTCCCCAGTCACAGTTTAGGAACTTGTCCTATACTAACAATGCCTTCAAAAATCTCAGACACCAGGTAACACTATGGAATATCCTCCAGATAATGATCCATTACATACTCGTCTCCATGAATATTATTTAATCTTCATCTTCATCAGCAATGTCACCTTCCACCTTCAGCTGACAATGGCTTTTTCTTTGTCCTGTTCCACGGAGAGGGCAGTTTAGATAAGAAAGGACCGGCTTTTTTTACTGGCTTTAATGAAGAGAGAGTGTAAGAGGGTTGAGGGTAAAGGGGGCAAGCATGAAGGAAAAGGAACTATAGAGTCACACATATATAGTGTATTTGCATACAAAGAGAAAAAAAAAATGAATGTGTGAGTCCTTGATGATAGTTTCCTCCCCTCAGCAGAATCAGATCACTGAACCACTAACCTTTTATGTCAAATCCCACTCATTTTTATTCCATTGTTTGGTTTTCTAACGTATCATGTATTTTGCCTCACCTTGCAGTCTATTTTTTTTTTTTTTTTTACTGAATGTGGCCCTAAGTCTTATTCATATGGAACTAGTCGTACCTGTGGACTTCTGATTAAAAAAAAAAAAAAAAAAAAAAAAAAAAAAAAAATATATATATATATATATATATATATATATATATATATATATATATATATATATATATATATATATATATAATAACACTGGGTTACAAAAAAATGTTTTTTGCAAGTTGTCTAGGTTTTTTCAACTGAATTAGGACCATTTTGCACCGCTAAATCCAAAAATGACATCTGTTTTTCTCAATCAGGTCAGGTTTTTTGCTAATTTGATTTTGAAAAATTTGATCTTCTCACAAAATATAATAATTAATACCAAAATAAGATTGCTAAGCACACTTTATGAAGAGCAGAATATGTCAGGCTTATTTTTGCAAGATCTTCTAGTCGAAGCCATTTCATTCACCTGTAATATTAAAAAAAAAAAACATTAATCATAAATTGGCAAAAGTAAAATCTTCAGAACTCGTTTATTGCAAGAAATATGAAAGAATTTTGTATCATATGATGTGAAAATGCCCATAAATGTAAGCAAAAATGTTAAAAAGCCAATATGTAGCATAGTTCAGAAAGTTGACCTGATTGAGCAAAATTAATGTGATTTTTGGATTCAGCACACCAAAATTATCCTAAATCAGCTCAAAAAACTTAAACAATAAATTGATTTTCTGATTCAAATATTTGGAGGCTGAACGGGTGACTATAAATGAAGAATTTAAAGCCATTTTGCGTAAAAACAAAAAACAAAAAAAAAAAAATGAAAAGAAAGAAATTGAGGCTCATATTGGATACACTACAATTGCATACACTACAGCAATGAGACCCACTCATTTAACCTGTAAAGACCTAGTGTGACTTTTGTGTCAGTTCCCAAATGAATGTTTCCCTGTATTTAACCCTTTCATGCATGAATTGTGAGAACCTTAGTCAAGATTTTTTTCTTCAGTGTTTTTATTACTCCTTAGGCATGAAAAAAGCAATGTGATCGAGTTTTTTTTTTCCTATGGAGTTACAAAAATATCCATGCATTTCATTTTTGAAGTAAAGAAACACATGTTTAAAACCCAATATCAGAAAGTGATATGAAAACAATGAAATAAAAACATTTTTGATGCTGCTAATCTGATGTCTTCTCACATTTTAACATATTCTAATGCTGGTAATTACTCACTTTATGGAGATAATATGCAAAAAAAAAACTTCTTGTCTAAAAAATAACAATTGATTTATACTTAAACATGTTAGTGCAGATCAGGTTTATCAAGAAGAGCAAAGTGACAGTAATGGTCTGAATGTCAGTGTATGGGATGATGCATAAGTGTTTACTGTGTTGGCTGATATGGAACTAAAACATCCAAACCCATTAATATACAAGAGACCAGCTGGAGAAGAACTGTCCACTGGAGTGGCCTATGCATGAAAGGGTTAACATTTCCTTAAAGATTTATCACCATTATTATATTATCCTCTGTATTTTGCATTTTTTCAGTGAAAATCATCATTTCTCCTATATTTAACATGTAGATGTTCATCAAAGCTCAGAGTAAATTCAAAGGTTATTATATCAAAGTGTCTCCAACTTCTGTCATTTATTAAACTCCGTGGGTTTTACTGGTGAATCAGTGTTGTAGATGACGGTGTTTCCAAGTTCACTAAGGAGAATCTGAACATCTAAATGGATCATATCTGACGACCATGAAAAGATGACAAACTGTATTTTACACCAATTATTTACATGTATTGATAGAATTAGTGGATCAACAGGTATTAAACAGTTTAGATCAGCTGGTGCTTTTGGTCCACAGTGGATGTTTGGGTCTTTATGGGTTAAGCAAAATATTGGAAAATTCACAGGTCAGATAAATGACATCCATGGCAGTGTGCTGTATGGAACATTTCTCTGTTTTTCAATGGGCCGACAATGTATCTAAGTGATATTAGATCAAGGGAATAAGATCAGTAAATGTGTATTAAAAGAAATAACTTTATTTATCTGGGTGAATGCGCTGCAACTTCTACACTATATGGACAAAAATACTGGGACAAATTACACCTCCAACTTGTATGGCTTCCCATTCCTGTTTATTTTAAATACTACTGGGATGAAAATGCTCATATCAGTTATCATCAATAATTATCACAATAAATGCCAAGTCAATTATTTTTCTTCTTAAAAAAAACCCTGACAATCACTTATGGTTTAAATGATTACTGAAGGTCAGAATGTGACAAACATTTGAGAAATCTACAAGTGGAGCTTATAAAACAATTACTATATAAAGCAAAATTAAGTCTATTAGCGAAATAAAACATTTCTTGATTTTTGTCGCTGTAGTATTACATTATGACGTCTGTGCCCTGTTAGCAATAAAGCAGCGGAATTCAGTGTCCAAATGCTTTTGTCCATACAACATATTATTGTATTATGCATCAAATACTTTTCTTTTTAATATGCTAACAGTTTGTATATGAACTACACAATCCACTTGTTATCTTATCTATCTAATCCAGTGGTTCCAAACCTTTTTTGGCTCGTGACCCCATTTTAACATCACAAATTTCTGGCGACCCCAGACAATCAAAACAGAGATTTTTTTTTTCTAAATTACTAATGTTTTTGATCATGTAATAGTTTGCTATGTTACAAATAAATGTTAATTTTAGATGACATTTAGTCTATATAAAGTATATTATTATGGACATAGGCGGAAAAGCAAGGTGTAGATTACTGCACAGTGAGAATTTTATTTTCCTTGGTCAGGATATGTACAGTCAGTCCAGCTTGGATTTACAAGGCTGACAATTAATACTGAACAAACAAGAACTCAAACTATGAATTATGAAAGAGCTGCAGCATCTGAAACTGACCACAATGAACATTTGAAAGATAAACAGTACCACAGTGCTTCAGTTTCAGCTTCAGAGTTTGTCATGTCGTTTATGTTCTGTGATTGTCTCTGTCAACTCACCATATATTTTTATTAGTAAGTTTTTTTTTTAATTTTTTTTATTTTTTATCAATTACACTGGTCTACAATTTTTTAGAGATGATTTGTTTCAGAGATTAAATGTGCTAAATGTTAGGGATTTTAATAAGATTAATTGGAAAATAAATGACAAAAGTGCCGGTTTGCTGATGTTTTCAAGGTATATGATTAAGTGTTATTACACACACACATATATATATATATATATATATATATATATATATATATATATATATATATATATATATATATATATATATATATATATATATATATTGGTTTATGTACATTTATATAATAGTTTTATAAATCTTCCACTAAATAGAACTTGTAAAGTGAATGTATTCTAATGTGCAGACAGTGTTTTGAAGTAGATCTTGTAGCTCTGAGAAAAATATTCCTTTTGAGTCAAACCCATTCTCTCGTTAATTCTTGAATTTCACATTTTGACCCAAGGCTGTATCTTGGAAAGTTTAGCCAACCAGCATTTTTGACTTGATTTTTCTTTATCAGTGACTCTCATGTGGTAAAATTTCATTACTTTTATTCTGGAAGCATTTTCCTTGTAGACCAGTGTTACTAGAAATTTCAGGTGATCCCATTTGAATTCCAAGTGACCCCACGTGGGGTCCCAACCCCAAGGTTGAAAAACACTGACCTGATGGATGGATGGATGGATGGATGGATGGATGGATGGATGGATGGATGGATGGATAGATAGATAGATAGATAGATAGATAGATAGATAGATAGATAGATAGATAGATAGATAGATAGATAGATAGATAGATAGATAGATAGATAGATAGATAGATAGATAGATAGATAGATAGATAGATAGAACATCTTTCTTTCTACTTTTGTTATACTTGAACAAAGAAGCAAATGTAACACATAATAATTTCCCCCTGGGATTAATAAAGTATTCTGATTTCACACAAAAAAAACAAAAAAACATTTCATTATAATCTGCTAAATGTCAATGCCACAAAGACAAAAAGCTTCAAAGCTCTTTTTTTTTTTAATCATCTTTACAGAACCGTTAGTATGTGCTGTTTTGTTTGCAGGAATGCGCTTGTTTCTGTTTGTCTATGCGTCCGTATGTTGACCAGTCACATGCCAGGAATAGAGCTGCCAGAGGGAAGATGACTGGATGCCGCTAAGAATGCTGGGTAGTTTGCAATTCTGCTACAGGGCTCCACAGGTACATAAACACACAAGCAGGCTTAACCGGAAAAAAATGGTGCACAAACACACACACACACACACACACGGGACAGCAGGTAAGAGTGGATTTGGCACTGAGCTGAGTGAATGGAGAGACTCTGCGGGCTGCTACTCCACCGCTGCTAAAGCTCAACAACAGCTGGCTCGGTCTGATGCATCGTACACAAACACACCGAACAACACACACACACACACACCCCGTCACACACAGGCCTGCTGTCCTATCTGTCCCAGTCTCAGGTCGGTGCTGCTGAGTTGCCAGGTACTCGCAGAGACAGCACTCAACATCTCAATAGCTCCTGAACTAAACACAAATTTCCAAAAACCTCCCGCTGCTGCACCCCGCTTACAGTCTGTACAGTTACATCAAAACCTCAAACCGGCGACAAAGACACACACAGAGAGACAGAGATGCTACAAAAACACAGCTGGGACAATGAGAGACTCTTCAACCCCCGGGAGAAAAAAAACTCCAACTTTTCTCACAACCTTTTTCCTGCGTCGTGCACTTCCAGTATCTATGTGTAGAAACATTTCAGAGGAGACATTGGAAGAGTATGCACCGTTATTGTCTTTTCAACAGTTCAGATCACACCCCCTCACTGAGATGGCGACTGTTCTGCTCAACTTTGACAGGAGACGTTCAAAGCAGCTCGTTTTTAGCCTATAGACACAATGTACAAACTGTAGCCCGGCTTTAGAAGACTTCAGCATCTGTACGCTGTAACAACATGCGATTCATGTTGAAATACTATCTGATGTTCACTGAAAACCAACCCCACCACACTATATACCCCCCCCATCCCCACCCCCATGCACACACATACTGACACATTTCACTGCAGACTTACTTGTTCTGGCAGAATGTGCAGTGCATTTTAGTTCATTTTACAAAAAAAACTTGTCAATAATAACAACAATAATGCTTGATACAATGAGACTGTACAACTCAAACCATAACTGAACAATAACCCACTCTGGTGCTGCTCATTATGTGCAACTATAATAACGTTACAACATAGCGATGCAATCTATTTACACAATATAAAATGTAATTACTGCAATATAACACGCAATAATCGGTTTTCATTTCAGTCATTTTTCCTCCTTTTCTATGTTTATTTATTATTATTATTATTATTATTATTATTATTATTATTATTATTATTATTATTATTATCATCATCATTTGCACTTTGCTGTTTTATATATCTATTTTAAATGTGTGTTTTTAAATGTTCATTTCATTTCATCGAATTGAATGGATTGTAATCGTGTTCATCATACCAATGTTAAATGACAATAAAAAACCTTGAATCTTGAACAGCTGTTATGATCGTTGTTATTGTATGTTTCTTCAGTTTCTCCACCAGACTCTAATCTTTTTTTTTTTGCTCAATTGCAGTCAGAATACATCATTAAATTAGAAGTGCCACCACTGTTACTTAGTAGCTGCTGCCAAAAATAAAGCATATGAAATATGCTTTATAGAAATTGTGAGCCATGATTTTTTATAAATTCCTGTTCTGTAGCACATATACACTGATCAGCCATAGCATGATGACCACTAACGGGTTATTTTATTACATTGTCAGCAGGTGGGATACATTAGGCCACAAGTGAACATTTAACCCTCATAGTTGGTGTGTTGGAAGCAGGAAAACAGTCACCATAAGGATACAAATTGTGACGATCAACTGACTGCATCTCCAAAACTCAAGATCTTATTGGATGATCCTGATCTACAGTGGACTTTAGACCTGGGGTCACCAATCCTGGTCCTCAAGGGCCGGTATCCTGCATGTTTTAGATGTATCCCTTTTCCAACACACCTGATTCAAATGAAAAGCCTATCATCAAGCTCTGCAGAAGCCTGATAACAAGCGTCAGGTGGACTGGAAGAAGAAAACATCTAAAACATGCAGGATATTGGCCCTCGAGGACCGGGACTGGTGACCCCCGCTTTAGACTCTACCAATAAGTGGTCCAATGCCGCGTTTCCACTACGTGGTACTCGATTCAACTCGGACTTTTTGCGTTTCCATTACAAAAAAGGACCTGGAATCTGGTACCCAGCACTAGTTTTTTGGTATCACCTTTGCCGAGGTTCCAAGACCGGGGACCAGATACTAAAACGTGATGTGTAAGCACTGCAGACCACTGATTGGTCAAAGAGTTGTCTCTAAGTGACCCGCCGTTTTAACGCAAAACAGAAGCGGAAGTTTACAGTAAAAATAACAGTAGGTTAATCCACATGATGACAGCCCGCAAAACTATACCACAGTCGGTCGAGATGCTGTCTTTGGTGGCTGATGTAAAAATTCAGCATGAGCTTGACGAGACAACACGCAACAAGCTAGTTTATCAGCAACTCTCAGACCAGACAACACGGAAGTAATGCACCACATCGCTATGATGTCCAGGTACCGTAAAGCGGGTAGTATCCTGTAATGGAAACGGCCTCCAGGAATAGGACCTGGTACCCGAGTCAAGTTGAGCCGAGTTGAGCCGGTTCCATGTAAGTGGAAACGCGGCATAAGAATGGGTGGCCAGATCTCACCCCAGCCTCTGGGAACATACTGTCACCCCTTTTGGTTGAATCTAGTCCAGGGGTCACCAACCCTGGTCCTTGAGGGCTACTATCGTGCATGTTTTAGATGTTTCTCTCTTCCAGCACACCTGACGGTTGTTATCAGACTTCTGCAGAGCTTGATGATAGGCTTATCATTTGAATCAGGTGTGCTGGAAGAGGGATACATCTAAAACATGCAGGATAGTAGCCCTCAAGGACCAGGATTGGTGACCCCTGATCTAGTCACTTCAGAGCAGTGGCGCTCAAGAAGACCTGTAGTTTTGGAGATGCTCTGACCCAGTCATTTGGAGATCATTGTGTCAAGATTCAAGAGGTTTTATTATCACATGTACAGGGCAAAACATAGCAGTTACATTGTAGAAGGAAAGTCTTGGTTAGTATCCATCCTCCCAGAGTAGAATAAAAAGTATCAAAATGAAATACAATATAAATATACAATTAAAAAGTCTAAGTCTATCAACAGTGACTGGGAAATAACACTATATACGAACAGGTATTACATACAGGTCACATGTTAAGTCACATGGTTGACGTTGGCCCTTTTCAAAGCCTCTCAGATCCTCCTGCTTGCCCATTTTGCTGCTTCCAATGCAACTTCGAGGATTAAATATTCCCTTGTTTCCACTCCCTTTGTAACACACATTATTACCATTTCACCTGTCAGTGGTTATAAGGTCATGTCTGATCAGTGTATCAGTGTCTGATTAAAAAAGTGACCAAAAGAGAAAACAACTACCATTAGTTCACACAAATTAGTCCATTATGCTTGTTTTATAATCTGAAATCTTGAGTTATGTTTCATGAGGTCACTGACTTTGCCCTTTGGCCTCCAAAATCTATGCAGTTCATCCTTTAGTGAATTTTGGTGGTTAATTTGAAGGGAATCCTTGAAGGTGCTCCTGAAATGTGACCTTTCTAAATCATAATGGGGACTGACCCATCTGTTATGATGTATGGATACACCTAAAACCAAAGAGCACTGCAGAAAATATTCATGTATTCAGAGGATATTCAGAAAATAAGTCCTGTGCAGTGGAACAGAATACAGATATATTTATTCATCTTAATGTATCCTACTGACTTTTTCTAAAACTCCTCTGGTACTCTAGATACTGAACAGAGCCTGCAAGAAATGACAAAATCTCTTGGGTGTAAGTGACAAAACATATTTAAGACCAAACAATAATCTTTGATGTATGCGGTACTTGTAGGTATTACACTCGCATGATGAGGAGATTCTTCTTCGACAGCCTGATAGAGCAACTGAGGTTGTGCAGAGAGACAGTATCGGAGCGAGCTGGAGACAGGGAGCCACTGATGTGAATCATGCAAAATTTATGGAAGCAATAAAACTGTTCAGCGTGAGGTGCCGATGGCAGGAGAGCATTATACGCCGGAGCACTGGGTAGCAAAAGATAACAAGCACAAGAAGAAATAATACAAGCTCAAGCCTCGCCTAGGAGACAACGCAGAGGGCAGCACGACAACGCAGTGGGCAAACTGGTGCTGGTGATCCCTCTGTGAACCTGAGCACTGTCAGGCCTGTCAAAAAAAATATATCGATATTTAGAAAAATATGTTATTGCCAGAGATCGGGGTGTTGAAAGTCTAAGCAGGAGCCGAGTCAGATTATTCTATTCCCCATATGACTAGAACTGTTATGGTTATTATATAAACATCACATCACCATTAAGTTAGATAATCATGATCATGGTATCATTCAACTGCATAAATACAGTCGGTCAAACCAAGAGAAATAACATTTTACGATAATTTCCACATTATTGGGCTCAGCAACTTTCACTTTGTTAAAAGGTTCTGTAAGATCCAGTGTGTAACATTTTAAGGGGTATAAATGGAATACAGGGGTTGGACAAAATAATGGAAACACCTTCACCTCAAGATGATAATGCCCCAATCCATACAGCTAGAACTGTTAAAGAATGGCATGAGGAACATTCTAATGAAGTTGAGCATCTCGTATGGCCGGCACAGTCCCCAGACCTCAACATTATTGAGCATTTATGGTCAGTTTTAGAGATTCAAGTAAGACGTCGATTTCCACCGCCATCGTCTCTAAAAGAGTTGGAGGGTATTCTATCTGAAGAATGGCTTAAAATTCCTTTGGAAACAATTCACAAGTTGTATGAATCAATACCTCGGAGAATTGAGGCTGTAATTGCCCGCAAAAGGCGGACCTACACCATATTAAATTATATTTTGTTGATTTTTTTAAGGTGTTTCCATTATTTTGTCCAACCCCTGTATAGTAATATAAGATTCATAACTGTTCATTAGTACAAAATCAAGTGAAAAATGTTGTGTTCGTAATCACACGAGACAAGAAAGACATTAATATGATGTGAATGTGACTGTCAGTGAGCTAGACCCATTGAAAATACATTCAGGAAAAAAAAAAAACATGAACATTTTGCTGAATTTAATTTGTTTACTATTGTAAATGTTCAAACAGAAGAACTTTATTTATGTGGTGTATGCTAAGATCAGCAAGTAAATGTTATTGATGGGATAAATATTGAGTAGCTCTCGACTGTATTTAATCTGTCAGAATCACTCTCAAAGGGGAAAAAAAGATTAGAGACCCCTGATTGAACTTTATCTGAAGAAGTATGCCTGCACAGTTTCCTGGATAAAATGTTTTAAAACGTCCATGAATTTATGAACAAAAGCAGGCAGTGACTCACGCTTCAAATATGACCAGTTACCAAAAAATCTGGGCATGAAATGTATGGTTATGAATCTGATCTGCAAAGTCCATTTCTCCAGAGATCCTGGGAGTTGTTCTAAAATACAGAAAAAACTTAAAATATGTGATTCACTATTTAGCTTGAACATTTATTGAACTAACTAAAGTAGGCATAAAATATTTGCAATACTAAAACATGTAACAACATTGTCCAGTCACATTCTGCACTTACATAAGATGCAAAGATGTGATGGATTAGGGAAACAAAATCAATATATCTCAACAAATAATTACCAAGAATGTAGGTGTTTTACAGTCCTGAGTAACCTTAGAGCATAAAAGCCAAGGGTGGAAGCCACTGTTCAATATGTGTGACCTTTAACTCCCAGGTAGTATTGGGCCATTATGTTAGCACAGTGGGTCTAAACCGGGGGGAGGGAGGTGCGGACACTCTCCCACACTGTAAAAAAAATCTGTAATTTAACAGAATTTTCATTGTTTATTTTTACAGATTTTTCCTGTATTTTTAAGATGCAGGAAAATGTCAGTGAAATGACAAAAATAGACTGTTATTTTACATGTCAAATGTAAAATAACACGAAAAAACTGTGAATAACCAAAAAATTTCAATTTTTTAAAAGAATTTTTTTCTTTTTTCACAGAAAGATACATTAAAAATTAAAATACATTTGCAAACGTATCGTACTTTCACAAATATTTCTTTTCTATTTATTAGATTAAACTGTTAATTTAAAGTTTAATACTGTAAAAAAAAAATATTAAAACCAGATAAAATTACTGACAATTAACTGTTAAAGAAGTATTTGTTCTGTAAGTTTAACAAGACTTGTTTTTGTTAATTGACAAATATCTTGTGTAATTACGGGAGGTTTCACAACAAAAATGTTGAATAAATGTGTTTTTGTGAATGTATAACATGTATAAGCACTGATAAACTGTCCAAATACAGTTTTTATCAGTGGATTGTACAACTTAGTCTCATTGAAAATTATACATATATATATATATATATATATATATATATATATATATATATATATATATATATACATACACACATTTATAGGTTATTTGACTGTTTTAATACATGTAAATATTCTTTAATAAACATTAAAAAGTCAAAAAAAATACGCAAAATGTCATGTAAAGTTAGGGCAAAAAACTATATCTGAATTATGGAAAATTACCTTATTTTTATGAGATGGTTATTTTCCGTTATTTTACAGTATTTTTTCGGCACCCCTGCTGCCGGAATACTACTGTTTTTTTACGTTTTTTTTTTTTTTTTTTTTACAGTGCAGGGGAGTCGCGATCGACATCGCTGTGTGTGCGGGTGCATTAGCGACTACTGTCATACATCACAACATTGTAAATCATTCACCACCACCACCACCCCCCCTGCTCACGGATTGAGGTCTGTGGGGGGGCATATCGTCCGGCACATCGCGCCCCCAACCCCCCCGCCCCCAGGTTGCGAATTTGTTTTTCGGAGGGCAGCAGGTAGTCAATGATAAGCTGAGGGGAGCTTTATCTACAGACATATAACCCATGTCCTCCCACATATAACCCACATACAGGTTTGTCGCGTTACTTTTAGAATTACGTACTATCACCCCACCCCCCCTCCCACAAAATTGTACTAGGCTCATGCAGTAGGCTCATGATGCTGTTAGTGGAGCATTGTTCAAAAGAGGTTGAGAAACACTGTTTGCATAATGAAAATACACACATGGGCTCAGGAGAAGTTTGGACAATGACTGTTTCTTAACTCAGCCTAAAAGTGAAACAAGTCTTATCAAGCTCATTCCCGCCATGATCTGGCAAATGCATGTTTTAGCTTGTTTTCATAAAGAAACAGATGTTGGGTACATGTCAAAGATGAAAAACACAACCTAGACTGTTATCAGCAAAAGGTACAAATGTCAAGATCAGCGATGGTCTGGGGGTCATTCGGTAACCATGTCTGTGTATGTGTGATAGTACCGTGGACGCAAAGGCATAGAATGGACTTTTACAGAGATATATGCTGACATCAAAATGACTTATTTTCCCAAGATGCCTGTATTTTAACAGGACAATACCAGGTCACATTCTGCACCATTTCCAACAGTTACAGTGTTCGACTTTTCCACTTGCAGTCATTGCATTGCATTTTATTACTGAAAATGCATGGACATCAGATAACGACACAGACTGTACACCATTTGAAGTATGTATATCTTACAAGGACGGACAAAAATTCTACATGTTTCCTCAGTTCTCAAATGAATATCAGCAGAATAAAAAAGTGGTGTAACACTGGCCAACATGCCCCTGTCCCAACTTTTTTTGAGTGCGTTGCAGACACCAAATCTATTTTTCAGTCCCTCCAGAACAATGTGGGCAAAAATCCTTGATTATGCGACAGAATATGCAAGTATTTTATGTGATTTTATGCTGTGAAATGCGGGAATTTGCAAAAAATGAGTGAAGTTGTGAAAAATATGTGGGGACCGGAAAAACATGCATTCCAATGAAAAAACTGATTCGTCTCCCACACTCTGTTCTAACTAGGCAACTAAATAAAAAATGTCTAATTACATCCTATGATAAGCAAACATATGGAAGTCAGCATCCATTACATCACAGAAAGTGCTGGTTCTGTTTTAGTTCTTTATTTTCTAAGCATGGCTCAAACATGGCTCTAACGTTCCTGAGTCACATGTGTCAAAAATAAAATAATTGCTTCCAGCTTTGCAAAAGTGAGGAAGAAAAGGCCGTCTGTTTCAAGGCTATTAGAGCCTTTATATTCATAGAACATTATTATCACTGCAGCAGAAACCATTTTCAAATGTTTTGTGTGGGAAAAGTGGCTCCAGCGTAGATTTTCTCTTATGTTCCAACGTACAGTTGCATGGGGTGTAAAATAGAATGAACCCGCTTTCCTGAAGGACAGCGGTGTCAAACTCATTTTAGTTCGGGGGCCACATTCAGCCCAATATGATCTCAAGTGGGCCGGACCAGTAAAATAATAACAGCGAAAAAAGTCAAATTAAATTATGATAATGTTTACATCTACAAAAATCTGAATAACATGGACAACTGGAAACATCTTAAGAAAAACAAGTGCAATTTTAACATTATTATGCCTCAGATTATTAGTTTATCCTTTACACATGTGCATTATAACTTACATTACAATTACAAATGCACAAAACATTTAATAACAGGCGGAATAATCCGTGTATCATTCGTCCATTCGTTTTTCAATTTAAAATCAAAAAACAAACAATGATTCGTTTTTTTTGTTTTTCATTTTCAAAACCAGAATGAAAAATGGATAACGGTTCGTTTTTACATTTCCTGATTTTGTGCTCAAATGAAAAATGGAAAAAACGGATAATGACCGTTTAATCCAATTTTGCTATTTTCAATATAGTTAAGTTGTCTGACTTGGAAGTAGTCGTAACTAGGGAAAAAATAAACAAGCGGAATCATGGCTGGACTGGAGGAATATTTTGCTATACTTAAGCAGCTGTTTGATTCGGAAGAGTATTGCATTCATACAAAAAAATAAAGTTGGCTCTATTTTTCTGAATTAACGAGATAAACAGCTGCTTAATTATAGCAAGATATTCCTCCAGTCCGGCCATGATTCTGTTTGTTTATTTTTTCCATAGTTACGACTACTTCTGGGTCAGACAACATAACTACATTAATAATAGCAAAATCGGATGAAACGGTCGTTATCCATTTTTTTTCCATTTTTCATTTGAGCACAAAATCGGGAAATGGAAAAACAAACTGTTATCTGTTTTTCATTCTGGTTTTGATAATGAAAACCAAAAAAACGAGTCGTATTTTTGTTTTTTGATTTTTGGTTTTAAATTGAAAAACGAATGAACGAATGATACACGGATTCAGAATATTGGTACAATTGCATTTACTTATTTTAAGACATTTCAGGTTTTTCACATTTTTGTGTAAAATAACAGTTTTTTAATATAAACATTTTCATGTAATTTTACTTTTTTACACTAAAACAAAGATAAAATTTGCTGTTTTCATTATTTATAGGTTTAATGTGATAATATTTTACTGCTCTGACCCACTTGAAATCTAATTGGTCTGTATGTGGAATCTGAATCAAAATGATTTTGACATCCTCGATCGTTAATACAGGGTGACCCAAAAAAACGGGAATTTTTGAAGTGCGTATTGGCAGACATGAGCAAGTGGCAGCACTGCGAGACAGTGACCTTGAGCAAGTAAACACACCCCCATTTTAGTAACCACTGGCGGCTGTGCGAGAATTGTTCGGTAACTGTGTGATCTCAAGATTCGGTAACGTTCCCTGGTCCCCTACATCACCAGATTTGTCCGTTTGTGATTTTTTCTTGTGGGGCTATCTCAAGAGTAAAGTGTACACGACTCGACCAAGAACTCTGGATGAGTTAAAACAGAGAATTCAGGATGAAATTCACAGTATCCCAGCTGAGATGTTGCAGGAGTCAATGAGGAATCTCAACAGCAGATTTCAAGAATGCATTCGTACAGGAGGACGCCATCTACAGGAAGTCATTTTTTTTTAAAAATGAAAATTCTAACATTGTTTCTTAAATGGCGTGTTTTAAGGTTTCAATTACTATGAATAAAATATTTTTCTTCCATCACTCTTGGTTTTATTGGATTGTTAAAAAGTTCCCATTTTTTTGTGTCACCCTGTATCTTCAGTGTAATTTTTGTATTTCATAAATCCATCCGACAGGCCAGATTGGATCCTTTGGCGGGCCGGATATGGCCCCCGGGCTGCATGTTTGACACCTGTGCTATAGGACATCGGGTACTGGTTTGCTCTGTCTTTTGCAGAAATTTTTGTCAGCAAATGAGCTCCATTTTTCATCATCTTGCAGGATTTTTTCTGAAACTCGTTAGTTTACCTTCTGTGGACGCGCGAGCCAATAACATTGCGTGTCGCATATTACATCACTACCCATGTCAAGTTATAATGTAGTATTTTTTTAACTTTATGTGGAAAAATGCAGGGATTATGAAATCGTGTGAGCCAGAAATAAGTTATTATTGCAGTAAATATGTGCCCTTTTTTGAAAAAATACAGACCCCTGCATAACACATGCCATTTCCTTGATTATGCATTGAATCATGCAATCACATAATTGTGTTTTTCTGGAAGGAGTGATTTGTTTGTACTTTACGTATAAAACACAATTAAGTTTGTCAGTGAAAACAGTGAAAAACATTTTCTTTGCATGTTAACCCTTTCATGCATAGTGGTCACTCCAGTGGACCACTGTTCTCCAGCTGTTCTCTTGTATATTCATGGGTTTTGTTGTCTTAGTTCCATATCAGCCAAGACAGTGGACGCTCATGCATCATCCCATAAACTGACATTCAGACCATTACTGTCATTGTTCTGTTCTGTACAAACCTGATCTGCATTACCATGTCCGAGTGTACAGGGTGGGGAAGCAAAATTTACAATATTTTGAGGCAGAGATTGAAAGACAGTGTATGACCAATTAGTTTATTGAAAGTCATGAGAATTTATTTGCCACAAGAAAATTGACATAATAGAAAATGTTTTTATTCTATGTGTCCTCCTTCTTTCTCAATAACTGCCTTCATACGCTTCCTGAAACTTGTGCAAGTGTTCCTCAAATATTCGGGTGACAACTTCTCCCATTCTTCTTTAATAGTATCTTTAAGAAAGTCGACATTGCTGTGTGATGTTCTATTGGTAGCATGTTCTAAAACGCCCCAAACAGCAGAATCCAGAGGGTTTAGATCTGGGCTAGAAGGCGGCCATAAACATGATTCCCAAAAATTGCTAAAGTTGGATTTGTTGCTGTTGTCAACAAGTGTTTTGGTGTTCTTGTGTAAGATTTTAACTTCAAATCATATTTTACTGCATTTCTAACGGTCTTGTTGTCTACCTCAAGTTCAATTGCCATTTTTCTCATGGATTTGGTTGGATCCTTTAGGATTTGAGAGCTTTAATAAAAGCTTTGGTACGTTTTTTGTTGCTTCCTCCACTTCCAGACTTTCTCGTAATAGTTTTGCTCATAGTCATTCTCTTCTTTCCATTCTAAACAGTCTTTATGGACACTCCAACTATTTTTGAAATCTCCTTTGGTGTGACGAGTGCATTCAGCAAATCACACACTCTTTGACGTTTGCTTTCCTGATTACTCATATGGGCAAAAGTTTCTGAAAAGGTATGGATAATAGTGTTAGGTATGATTATGACATCAATATATGTTTGGTTTCAAAACAATTGACGTAGTGCCTGCTGAGAAAAAACAACTAAATATTGATTGTAAATTTTGCTTCCCCACCCTGTAAATCAATTGCTTGTTGCTGTTTTTAAACTAAAACAAAAAGGTTTTGTTTTTCATGCATATTATCACCATGAAGTGAGTAATAATTAGTATTAAAGTGTGTTCAAATGTGAGAAAACATCAGATTTGCAGCATTGAAAATGTTTTGATGTCATAGATTTCAGTACATCTGTAAATACATGTTTTTTTTGTTTCAGAAATTAAAGGTATGGTGTCCAGCTGAGTGGACATTTTTGCAACTCCGTGAAAAATAGGTTCATAGAAAAATATTCAATCGCATAGTTTTTTTTAGTGCCTAGAGAAATAAAAACACTCAGGAAAAAAAACGTGGATTAACACTCTCATAATTCATGCATGAAAGGGTTAAAGGTTCAAAATATTAAGAAATTACTTTTTTTTTTTAGTTATTATTGCATTTTAAAAAACAGGTTTTGTAGGTTAATTAGTTTGTGTCTACCCTAAAAGTTTTACCCATGTTTTTAACTGCAAAACTGTTGAGAAATGCCCTTAGCACCCCATAATCTTGTTTATGTGCCATCAAACCCACCAAAACCTCAGTGACACAACTGTGGCCGTAATGCTTCCAGTTTTACTCCAACACAAACCCTCCAGTGATAAACACGAGTTAAACTACTTTTTTTTTTTAAAACATAAATCTGTCTTTGCGTAACAATAAAAAGCAGAGAAGAAACGAACAGAACAAAGGCTCCCAGGACGTGCATAAAAAGATACAGATTTCTTGTCACTTTTTAAAATGTAATGTGTTCTTCAGAGCGACCGAGACACTAAACAGGCGTTGAACAGTTTTGTCAGCTGCAGCTCTGAAGGTTGGAGGGGGAGCGTTTGATTTGGTATCTGCGCAGGACAAGGTGAGCGGTACAGTCGGTGAAAAGGGACACTCCTGCCCTGCACACACACTTCATCCAGATTTGACAAGGTTAGTTAATCATCTGTCACGGGGACAGGCGAACGGACAGACTCCCCTCTCCTCCGTCTGCCCTTCATCTCCTCCGTCGTCTCTCTATCCGTCCTTTACCCATGTATCTTTCACCACATGTTTCATTCTCCCCATCCTCTTTACTCACTACTCCTTTCCACTTCCTCCTCCGCCGCCGTTCTCGTTCTTCAATCCTCTTTATAACCCTATGAGTCGAGGCCTTTTCTCCTCCCCGGTACAGGGACAAAGGCCCTCCTCTATCACTCAGAACTCTAATCGGCCACACATCATTTCCTCCCAGCCATTTATCCCAAGGTAAATCTAGTGGCCGCTATTATAAAGACAAAGAGATGGAGAGAGATGGAGGGAGGGGGGGGAAAAATGGAGGGATAGACGGATAGATTGATGGAAAGTACAGGAAATTTTAGACAGAAACATTATTGTAGACTTTCAGCAGGAACAACAGATGTATAGCAACTGTAAAGAAAAGGTATGAATGTGAGAAGATGGACGTGAGACTGTACGTGGATGGACCTGAGTTCAGGGCAGTCCGTCTAGTCAATAAAGAAACTTGAAGGAGGTTGGGTCAAATAACACACAGCTGTCTATAAATCTGTCTAACACTGATGGAGAAGGAAGGAACATAAGAGAGGAGAGGAGAGGGGAGGAGAGGAGAGGAGAGGAGAGGGGAGGGGAGGGGGAGGGGAGGGGAGGAGAGGGGAGGGGAGGAGAGGAGAGGAGAGGAGAGGAGAGGAGAGGAGAGGAGAGGAGAGGAAGAGAGGAGAGGAGAGGAGAGGAAAAGGAAAGGAAACTGAAAGGAAAAGAGAAAGGAAAAGAGAAAGGAAAAGAGAAAGGAAAGGAACAAAAAGGAAAGGAAACTGAAAGGAAAAGAGAAAGGAAAGGAAAAGAAAGGAAAGGAAAGGAAAGGAAGGAAAGGAAAGGAAAGGAAAGGAAAGAAATGGAAAGAAATGTTAGGAGGGGAGGGGAGGGGGGGGAGGAGGGGAGGGAGGGGGAGGAGGGAGGGAGAAGGGGAGGGGAGGGGAGGAGGGGGAGGGAGGGAGGGGGGAGGGAGGAAGGAAGGAAAGGAAAGGAAAGGAAAAGGAAGGAAAGGAAAGAAAGGAAGGAAAGGAAAGGAAAGGAAAGGAAGGAAAGGAAAGGAAAGGAAAGGAAAGGAAGGAAAGGAAAGAAAAGGAAAGAAAAGGAAAGGAAATGTTAGAGGAGAAGAGGGGAGGAGAGGAGAGGAGAGGACAGGAAAAGGAAAGGAAACTGAAAGGAAAAGAGAAAGGAAAGGAAACAAAAAGGAAAAGAGAAAGGAAAGGAAACAAAAAGGAAAGGAAACTGAAAGGAAAAGAGAAAGGAAAGGAAAGGAAAGGAAAGGAAAGGAAAGGAAAGGAAAGGAAAGGAAAGGAAAGGAAAGGAAAGGAAAGGAAAGATGGAGAAGCAGAGTGATAACAAAATGAGGAAAAATCAGATTCATGTAACAAACATATTCCTGACAAACAAAAAGTAAGGAGCAGTGGAAGGACAGAAGAAAAGAATTTAATAGAAGAAGAAAAACAGAAGGAAAAATAGGACCAAAGGGCGTTAAAGAGAACATAATAAAAAGCCAAACATACAGAAAGACGGAGGAGGGAATGAGACAAAAAAACACAAATGTGGAGAAAGCCAAAGCAGAAGAAGAAAGCGAATCAGAGGCTGTCCTGTATGAGGCGACGAGAGGCGTGCATCTATCAGCAACGCGCTCGCTGCGAAAAGCCGCCAGGGACGGAGACACCAGTCAACTCAGGAAATAAGAAAATGATTAAGAGCGATTTAATGTCACGCCGCCGCCAAGCCAAAACGCACATCTGTCACAGTGAGACTGATGTTACTGCACCTCCCTCTCACTTCTCCTCACACTCCAGCAGCCGCTCACTCATTTGTTACACTTTCCCATCTCTGATGTTTTTCTCCCATCAAGGCCCGTATCATATACCTCCCCGCCAACCCACCCCAGCCTCCAAATCACATGAACGCACCGTTTTCCCATGGCTTGTGCTTTTTATCATCCGACTCACACACATTATCTGTTGTTAACACTTTCAACTGTGGGGATTTACTTTGATTTTTTTCCATATGAAGCAAAACAAAGCTAAGAAGAACTGCTGACAGTCTGATTCAGAGCAAAAAAAAAAAAAAAAAAGTGTGTGTGTGTGTGTGGGGAGGGTGATTTAAAGCATGTGTGCATCTTTTGGAGGGTTTGCCTACGTCAGCAGCACTTCTGCCGAAGTCAGACGTCTACACTGTTCACTAAAATGTCAAGAAATGGAAGCACTGATGCAACTAAACTGCTGGTGCCGTTCCATCAGCGTCTACAGACCAGAATCCAACATAAACTACAAGTGTACTTTCCCGTTTCACTGCTCTGGTGCTCAGCTGTTCACCACTGTCACCACCTGACACCGACCACAACCTGGACTCACAGCTTCTAAACACTGCCCCCATCAGGGTGTTTATGACCATTACACTGATAAGGTGGAGTTGGCTCTTCTCCCTCTTGAACCATATTTTTTTCTCCATTTTCTCCAGGTGCGCAGTAGTGTGCACACCTAAAATCAAGCTTAAAAACATGTATCACACCTAATAAATGAACCAACATGGAGAGAAATAGCTACACCCTCTGCATATCCACATATCCATTTTACATACATGGACCTTTTCTTTTTTTTTTTTTTTATTCTTTTTTTTTTTTTTTTTTTTGTTCTTCTGTCTTGTGAATGGACTTTTGTGGACTCATACTCCTGCTGAATGTAACCTTTGAACCACCATGTTCCTAAGCTGTTATTGTGTACTGTTGTAAAAAAAAAAAAAAAAAATCAGTAAACACATTGGTTAAAAAAGAAAAAAATTGAGAAAAAAAAAAAAAAAGAGAAAAAGAAGGAATCTCTAATACTTTGCAGCCGATCATAGATATAGATTGAAACTTTTATAAATGCAACATGAAAAATTAAGTCAACAAATGCTATTACAATGAAAACAGACCAGATATGAACATATGCTTTACTGTAAATTAACTCATGATCTTCTATTCATACTAATGTATATTGTAATGTAAAGTCAGTTAAAGTGGAGTTTTTTTGCTTTTTGGATCTTCAGAAGCTACGTTGAAAATGTGTATGATTTACGAAAAACTATTTGATTCACCGTTTGCATATGTTGTGTTTATTAACCTTTATTAACCAGGAAAAAAAGGGTCATTGAAATTAAAAATCTGTGTCCTGGCCAAGACAGCAGTAGCAGAACTTAGAGAAAATAGAAATTTCAGCCATATGTTTACACTAAAAATGTACATAAAACACATAGTAAAACTCAGTTCTAAAACCAGACATAAAACACCATACTAAAAAAAAATACAGAATACAAAGAAGTTGATAATGTAACTATTTTTGGGTATGTAAGCATGGTCAGGTAATGAATATAAAGAAAAACCTTAAAAAAAAAACACCATAATAATATTAGAAAAAAGGTTTTCGGTCAGTTATGCGGACAAATAAATTATGTGGAAGATAAAAACAATGACTTTCTAAATAAAAACACAAACTTCCTGAGGTTCTGTCAGAGTCTAAAATCTTAAATTTGTTTTTTTTTGTAAAGAAATTTCCCAAAAATGATCCATTCTCAGACAAAGAAGATGTAAAATGTGGAATTAAAAAAGAGCTAAATGAAGCTTCAGGGTCACATCTAATGCAAACTGATGCAAAATGATAGAAAAACAGTAATAATGCTGTCTGTTTTTAATTGTTTTCATTCTCTTATTTCTTTATTATTATTTATATATTTATTGTTCTTGTAATTTTAAGCTTATTAAATGTTTTATAGTGTCTCTAATACCATGCTTTTATGTCTCATTTATCTTCTTGCTTAAAGTTATTTATGACGTGCACATTGGTTTTCTATCATTACAAAACCATCTGTCAAAGCACATTTCACATATTATACACATACTATTTAATGACTTATAAAAAAGGTCTGTTTTTTTTTGTGGTAAAATTCTGTCAGACACAGTATTTATTCAATGCAGAGTATTTTTCAGTCGTGTCTGGTAAAAGGATCTTAAAGCTAATGACAAAATACAAAAACTAAATGAAAAAAAAAGAAAAGAACATTTGAGTTTTTACATTTTCACACCTCCAGTATATTCTGAAATGATTTGTAGTCTTTGTTTTTTGTGTCTCTGTTAATGTGTGGATGTAAATACAAATTCTTTAAGCAGTGGTCAAACCCAAACACTAAACACAGAGCGAACACAATGAACTTTGAACTCACCGTTGCACTTTCCTCCGTTGATGGAGTCGCCATAGTAACCGGCCATGCAGCTCTGGCAGTGCGTCCCGGCTGTCAGGTTCCCACAGTGTTCGCACACACTGCCGTTCACACACCTGCTGTGACCATTACACTGGCACGCTGTGAGGAAATTACACAAAGTGCACACAACAAGCAAACACACAGTTACCAGTTTATCACATCCCTCGAAAATATGGTAGATAAATAGTTCAGGTAGTTACTAAAAGCAGACTTGAGGGATATTAACCCTTTAAGTGCCAAAGTCTCAGTATTGCAACAAGCGACGTAACTGAGTGAAACAGACCATAGCTCCAGGTCGAGTTGCCAAATCTCGTTACCACCTCCCACCAATAGATGGCGGACATGTGCCCCTTCAATCCTAACACCATTTCAGGGCATGTGTCTATTCAAAGTGAAGAAGAAAAATGCAGTTTGAAAGGCGTGTAACTGCTCTGGTTTAGTAAGTAAAGTTTATTTAGTTTTAGCTTTGATAGACAAAGACAGATTTGGTAACTCGGCTGCTTGGATAAAAAGCGACTAAAACTTACTTCATTTTACTTTCTACTAATGTTTAACTCTTTAAAGCCTGACGTGTCAGTGCTGACACACCCTGAGTATATGCAGTTTGGATGGCTTTAACTCTTTCACTGTTTGTGCAATTGGAAAAATTCCAACAGTTTCTGAAACCTGAGATGTTGCGCTTTACAGGTTTTTTTTAGGTCATTATGGTAATTTCACCCACACCTGTACTAGAAGCAAGAGAAGAAGCTTTTTTAGCAGTATTATAACATGCATTCATTCATTCATTATCCTCACTAGGGTCACGGGGGTCACTTGGAGCCTATCCCAGCTACTTACGGGAGAAGGCGGAGTACCGGGTGGGGAAGCAAAATTTACAATATTTTGAGGCAGGGATTGAAAGACAGTGTATGGCCAATTAGTTTATTGAAAGTCATGAGAATTTATTTGCCACAAGAAAATTGACATAATAGAAAATGTTTTTAATTCTACGTGTCCTCCTTCTTTCTCAATAATTGCCTTCACACGCTTCCTGAAACTTGCGCAAGTGTTCCTCAAATATTTGGGTGACAACTTCTCCCATTCTTCTTTAATAGTATCTTTAAGAAAGTCGACATTGCTGTGTGATGTTCTATTGGTAGCATGTTCTAAAACGCCCCAAATACCATAATCCAGAGGGTTTAGATCTGGGCTAGAAGGCGGCCATAAACATGATTCCCAAAAATTGCTAAAGTTGGATTTGTTGCTGTTGTCAACAAGTGTTTTGGTGTTCTTGTGTAAGATTTTAACTTCAAATCATATTTTATTGCATTTCTAACGGTCTTGTTGTCTACCTCAAGTTCAATTGCCATTTTTCTCATGGATTTGGTTGGATCCTTTAGGATTTGAGAGCTTTAATAGAAGCTTTGGTACGTTTTTTGTTGCTTCCTCCACTTCCAGACTTTCTCATAATAGTTTTGCTCATAGTCATTCTCTTCTTTCCATTATAAACAGTCTTTATGGACACTCCAACTATTTTTGAAATCTCCTTTGGTGTGACGAGTGCATTCAGCAAATCACACACTCTTTGACGTTTGCTTTCCTGATTACTCATATGGGCAAAAGTTTCTGAAAAGGTATGGATAATAGTGTTAGGTATGATTATGACATCAGTATATGTTTGGTTTCAAAACAATTGACGTAGTGCCTGCTGAGAAAAAACAACTAAATGTTCATTGTAAATTTTGCTTCCCCACCCTGGACATTTCACCAGTTCATCACAGGGCTGATATATAGAGACAAACAATCACTCTAACATTCACACCTATGGGCAATTTAGATTAACCAATTAACCTATCAGTGCATGTCTTTGGATGGTGGGAGGAAGACGGGGAGAACATGCTAACTCCGCACAGAAAGGTCCCACCCCCTGTCGACTGGTGTTGGAATCGAACCCAGGACCTTCTTGCTGTGAAGCATGAGTGCTATCCACTGCACCACTGTGTTGCCCTTATAACATGCAGTAAATTGTATTTTTTTTTTCTTACTTTGACTATCAAAAGGTTGTAAAATATGCTGAATCAGTTTGCCCATTTTTCCAGAGCACTTTTTTTTTTTCCCCAGATCTTTCAAAATCTAGCAATCATTTACAATTTTATTATAACATGCAGTAAATTGTACATGATTGCTAGATTTTGAAAGATCTGGGGAAAAAAGTGCTCTGGAAAAATAGGCAAACTGACTCACAGCATATTTTCTAACCTTTTTATAGTCAAAATAAGACAAAAAAAAGTCCAGGCAAACCATTTTAGGCTCAGGGTTTAGTTCATTTATTTAAGGATAAGATGACAAAAACCAATTAAATATTAACCCTTTCATGCATACTGGTCACTACAGTGGACAGCTATTCTACAGCTGTTCTCTTGTATATTCATGGATTATTTATTTATTTGTTTATTAACATATCTTTATTAAAGTTTTAAGACACTACATATCTTTTCTGACATGAATTGGTAACATTATGTAGATCTCTCCTGAGCATAAACCCCCAGAATCACAACCCCTCCGCACAGTTTTCACACAATTTATTAGAAAATACATGTTTCTGTGCGTCAAAAATTAAACGTGTGGTGTCCAGCTGAGTGGACATTTTTGCAACTTCATGAAAAATAGGTTCATAAGAATTTTTTTTTCATTATTATTTTTTTATGTATTTTTTTTTTTATTTTTAAAATTATTTTTTATTATTATTATTTTTTATTATTTTTTTTTTTTCAGAAGAAAATATTCAGTCGCATTGTTTTTTTCATGCGTAAAGAGGAATAAAAACACTCAGGAAAAAATTTTGATTAAGGTTCTCAGAATTCATGCATGAAAGGGTTAATATGTAAATAATATTTTATTTTAATTCTATATTTCAATTAACATTTATATAAATACCAAATTTCTTATTTTTTTTCTCTATATTTAATTTTTCGCTGCTGCTAACTGTGTAATTTCCCCACAGTGGGATAAATAAAGTCTTATCTTATCTTAAATATCGTTAACCTCACATCATAATTGCCTTAGTCATATTTTTGACAAAACTGTGATATCTGTGTAACTGATACTGTTGATTCACTTTATATAAATATCACAATTTGGCCAAAAACATGACTTAGGCAATTATGCGATGAAGCTAGCGATATGTTCAAAGTTCAGTTTTACTTAACTTTACTTGGCCACTGTCCTGTGACATCCCAGTATGCAAATTAGATGAATACATTGACTACCATCAAAAACTTTGAACCACTCCCAATATTTTTCTCATTTTCAGTTTGCCTTTATCTCTAACCTCTTCCAAGCTACAGCTTCTTGAAATCTCTATATCAAAATTTTACATGTTTTGAAAAAAAAAACCTCTGGCGTCTAAAGGGTTAAAATGTGAAAACAACCAATCACTGAACCATGTAAGCGACTCACCGGGACATTGGATGTAGGCCCAGTTGTATCCCCGATCAGCTGAGCAGAGACTCTGGTCCAGCACCATGTCCCTGTCGCGTAGTCTGTCCCTGTCTCGGGGCCCCGTCCTTCCATTAGCGGGCTTCAGGGGCCCTCGGTAGGAGCCCTCCATGCACACGCCTCTGCCCGTGTTGGTGGGATCGCCGCACCAGCCGCACTCGGCCCGTTCCAGACACTCGGCGCACGTCCTCAGGCCTGAACAGTTCTGAGCTGCAGGTTTCAGTCAACAGACATGACAGAAATACTTAAAGATAGTTGATTTCCTCAAACTATTTCCTCTGCAGATGTCCAGACAGTGGATAAATATTATGTAGGAGTATAAGAGAAGAAAAATCTGTGAAAGGAGGGAACTATGAGGCTGTTAAAGACTGCTTAGTCACCCCAAAGATAATGTATTCCATCTATTCTCTCAAAACTTACAAAAAAAAAATAAAAATCATTTGTCGCCTCCAAAAGAAAAACAACCATATCTGTTTAGCACAAAGTAAAATAAATGTATACTTGATTCAAGAATTTCAACAATTACTTTTTTTTTTTTTTAATTTTACACACAATATGTATTTACTGTCATTGGGGGTCTTTTACTCAAAAAATTATTACTGATGAGACCACTGAGTAGAATGGGACTATTAGGACTCATGCAATGTCAGTTACAAACTGTTTACATACACGCTAATCCATCCATGTTTATTACACAGCATGACTTAATTAAAACAAAACAACAAAAATCATCTCACACTTGCATTTGACAGTATTGGTTCAATTAGATTATATATAATGTCGCAATATTTATGTCTGTCTTTTTTTGGACATGTAAAAATATATGTATGGCATAACCTCAGATCATATCACTGCCCCTGCTGGCTTGTACTGTAGACACTAAGCATGATGGGTAATCACTTCATCCTCCTCTCATGAACAGGGTCAATCTGGACCCAACAGACCACATGACCTTTTTCCATTGAAACACAGTGTAATCGTTATACTCTGTAACAAACTGATGGTTGTTTAAGAACTGAAAAGTGAATCAATGCATCAGTTAAAGAACTTGTTGCAGATTAAACATACTAGTGGCATTGTACCCGTGGTGCCATTGTACGATGGCATGATAAGTACAACTTGTATGCCACCACTATCCATTTGTAAACTACCATTTATTCATGCATTGTGCAGGTAATAATTTGAGCCAACATGCGAGGCATGAAAGGAGGAACATGCATTTGTTTGGCCTGTCAAGCATGATTAAATTCATACAGCGGTAGTGAACTGCAGCCTTCACACTGTAGCATGGTCAGGTAGCAGTAGAAATTTCATGAACAGCAGTGTAACCACCAGTGTTGGGCAAATCACTTTGAAAAAGTAATTAGTTATAGTTACTAATTACTTTTCCAAAAAAAGTAATCAACTTAGTAATGGAATTACTCCTCCATAAATGTAATTAGTTACCAGGGAAAGTAATTATTGTGTTACTTTTTTGAAAAACCTTCAAATGTGTAAAAGGAAACTGATTTTTGAGTGTGTTTCACGGGCCAGTTGTATAGAGTAGAACAGCAGACAGGTACTGAATACCATAACTGTGGTGAGGCTGGGGTCCACCAGGGCCTGACTTTTCCACCACATAAGTGCATATCTGCATTTATAGGAAGAAGATGCTCCTCCAGTTAATCCCACATCTCCAGTTTTTTCAGTCGCTCCTCCTTGATACAGCAGTAAATGTCTCCAGTCAGTCGGACTGTCACTGATAAGTCCTCCCTTAAGTTAAACTGCGCACATAGCTGCGTTCAAGTGAATGGGGTGTTCTGAGACAACTCAAAGTTGGACATGTCATTAGTCGTTCAGGTGAAGGCAGTGTGGACAACTCAGACTCATGGACACACAGGTGAAGCATGAAGGCGGTGTGGGCAATTTGAATATAAGAACGGCACATAAACGAACGGCTCACAACTAATCGGTTATCGTTCACTTAAAAGAGCCGTTCAAAAGAGTCGACTCATCTGCGAATGTCACATCGGTCGTACCTGGCTGAGCGAGGCAGGACGGATAAAATCGGCCAAAATACCTCACAGCATTTGAATACGGACATAAAATTGTGCCTAGTAGATAGTCAGGTAATGTTTCTATTCATTTGGCGAGTTTCGCAGCGATGGAACCTGTGAAGGCTGAGGAAAACCCGTACAAACGCCCTCCTGAGTTGCAACATCGGTCGGACAAAGACGCGCAGAACATCCATTATAGTAGGATTAATCACAGCAGTAATTTTCCAGTAGAAGGATCTGAACTATTTGAGGTGGGAAAATGTTTTACATTAAACTTAATTCTAAAGAAATGGCCTTATCTAATAGAGAATTATCTATTAACACTACAGATATAAACAGTATTCATCCCCAGGGGAAGGTTCATTACTCTATTATATGTATGAACTTGGTGGCTTACATAAGCCACTGGACAAACATTATATTAAGCCACAGCAATATATGATCTCTGTACTGGATTACTGCGTTGCACAATAGTATGTAAATAATACAGAAATATGCAGTGTAGCCAAAACTCTGACGTTTTGCTGTTACTAAATCAGTGGCAGATCCAGAAAAATTGGAAGGGGGGGCGCAGGAAAATGGTGGGGTCCAGGGTTGGAGCCCCAGTGGGGGTTCAAGGGAGAGAAGTGAAGCAAAATTAACATTATAAATACTTCAAATCACATAAAACTAACAAATCACATAACACTAATACAATGAATATAATTGAACTTCACTTATGTGGAACCACTTTTGGAACCACAGCAAAGACTTGGCTTTAATAGGTTTGGCCTCAGTTAGGGCACTGAATTCCATTGCATTTCAAATAATTCAAAATTAGAAACTACAGGATACAGTCGAGGTATAGGCCTATGTTTGACAACTGTGTGCGATACACTCAATCATTGGCTGTGTTCAAACATATTTAATATTCAGTCCATGCAGTTATGTAGTTCTGACTGTATAATAATACATTCCATACCTTCTGTGGCTGCCTGTTTGTTTTTCATACAGACCAAATACTGCTTGAATAGACAGTTGTCTCTTCATGATTAGACTTTAGTCTAATTTAGATCCAGAGACTGGAGTTTGAATCCTGGCAAGATGTTAATTCCAACTTTTTGTATGTACACATGGGGGGGGGGGTCCACTGGTAGGTAAATCCACCATTGTAAATAATAATAATAATAATAATAATAATAATAATAATTGTGTGATTTTGCATGATTCACACCCATCCATTTATCCAGTCTTTACTATGTGTTTACCATGTTCACTAGTGATATAACAGGTGACCCAATGAAATGCACCAAAACACAATGGGGAAAACAAGACTATAAATCAAAACAAAATATAATATAGGCCTGATTATTTTGAGACACATTAATAATTCAATGTTCTTTAATTTTCTCATGGTGTGACTATTTAAATGTGCAAATTTTTTCACCTAAGTTTATCAGTACACATAAGTACCCCAATTACTTGCTTTATCTCTTCCAGAGCAGGCTTTAATTACAGTGTAATGACGAAATGAAAGTTGAGTGACACCTCTTCATATTCTGTCCTTCACGCTGTACTAATTCACCCAATCAGCTTCGAGCGAAGAATAAAAACAATGAAAGTCCTTACTGATACAATCTACCTTGTGTAAATGTACTTTGCCTTTTTTTGTCGTCACCTTTTCTTTGACCCTCAGCATTTAGAAAGAAATTGACTTTTCTCTCCCAAACCACTCGTACATGTGGAGAAAAGCATTTGTATTCATAAAGCCGATGTGACATTCAAACAGACTTCACTGGTACAAATTAAAAACGACACTGTTTTTTTTTTATTGTATGGCATTCAGTACTTGTAAAACGAAACAAAATAGCCACGCCGAAGCCTTTTTCTGTCGACAGAATGAGGCGGGGGAGACAGACAAAATAGACGACAGGAATAAGAAATCATGTTTTGTTTGGGAGAAGCCGGCCTTTCCCAAGTTTACTTCGCCGCTTGTTCTCGAACCTTTCAGTCTCGTTTTGCTCCGAACATCAACTCGTCCTCCCCGTCATAGTAAGTTTTCTTCTACAAAGCGGGAAAAATGAAGAGACGGAGAAAAAAAGCCTCGTCTCTGTGGGTGTCTCGGCGTGTACGCAAGAAACCGGAAGGTTGAGAGAAGTTATCCGAGGTGTTGTTTCTTTTCAGCCCCGGAAAGACGATTCAAATACAGCATCAAGTTTAATTTGCATTTTCACCACAAGTTGTTTTTCTTTTGAGCACAAGCCATTTCCATAAACCACAGATGTTGACGCTGAACCTGTATCTCTTGTGCATCCTGTATCTGTGTCTCTGCTAGCTAGCTCTTCTTGAAATACGCCCCTTGTCCTCTGTATGTGTGTTTGCAAGCTCCGCCGTTGCATTATTCAGCGGGACCGATGCTGATTCATTTGTTCTCTCCCGTTTTATAATTACAAACTTCTGCTCGGCTTTCTCAGATTGACTCTATCTCCTCTCCGCCACATTTTTATCTTCTCGTCTGCATTTTTTTTTTTCCAACACACTATGCCACCTTTCCTGGCTTATAGTACTGCTTTCTTCACCCTCGCCCTGTCTGCTTCCATTTTGATTTTATTGTGGATTACTTCAAAACACTTTAGGCATAAATGAAACCACAAAGAATTCAATTCATTTTTTTTTTTTTTTGCTTTCACCTCTCATTTCCTCTCCTCTTTACACTCAGCCCAGTGGATCTCCACTATCGAGTAGTTCAAAGACAGGAGGTTCAGCAGCAGAATGTCCCTAATCCACCACACAGTAGGGTTTCCTCAGCATACATTTACATACCCAAGGGCGGACTTTAATGTCCAATAAATATAGCAGGGCTGTTTATCATATTGAAATATGCTTTAAATTGCACAAAATTGCTAGCCGCTCTTTGCCACCCCCCCGCGCACTTCCTCCACCAAATCTAAATATTAGACATAATAGAAGTCTTTGCTCCTCTTTGATTTAATAGATCTAATTTTCACCCAGTTTGTGTCCCTTCAGGTCAGCTCACAGACTGATAACACCACCTCTTCCTCTTCAGTCACAGTGATCGGTGAAGCCAAAAACGCTCAACACTTCTCACCATATCATCAGTTCTAACCTTCCTATATGACCCTGGGCAGCGGCAGAGTTCACTATGCTGTCACTGCTCATAACTTCCCATTTTTATTCACTAAATAAATGTCTCTTTTGATGGAAACATTCAATTTTCACAGATCTTTTACAATTATAGTCTCAGAATGCATTTCAGCCAACAGGTTTTTACAAAATCTGATCAATTACATTACATCAAATACGTAAATCGATGAGTTTTTAATGAAAGCTTCTGTAATTTTATAAAATCAAACTTTTAAAAAGTTCTAAAATGAGGATGCGAATGATGTGCATTTCTATAAAGTATATTGTCATGTAAAAAAATAAAATAAAATAAAAAAATAAAATAAAGAAAAAAAAGAGAGAAAAAAAAAAAGGATATCGTCACCTTTTTTTGACAAAAATTACTTTTTTGTCTACATCATCAAATACTCAATTTCTGTTTAAGTTTTTTGTGTTTCCTCAGAAATCTGAAAAACTTTTGACAAATATTTTATGCAGGTTATGATACAGTAGACGAATATAAGCCGCACTGTGGCACCAGCAGGTGGCGCTGTCACACATGGCTTTAATAAACAGAGTAGAAGAAGAAGAGTAATCTAAAACGGCTATAAAACCATTTTCACGGAGACACAGGAATAACTCAGTAACCTCAGCATTCAACACAAAATAACACTGCAGTAGCAAACGGGTTTTCGTATTTTATCTGAATATCTGGGAAGACGCTGCAAACACTTCAATCAGCTGATCAATCATGAGTTAAATATTCCTTCAGGCTGAAATACTCTATTCCATTTCCTCTATGTGTATGTGCAATGGAAACACACCTATTGATGGGTGTGGTCCACCAAATTTCGGGGAATAATTACAGTTCATCTTTACATGACAGCAAATAAAAAGAAAATATGAACATATTAATTTGATCAACTTTTACAATTTTAAATAAGAATGATACAGAATAAGCATTTCATTTTGTTACTCATTGCTACTGACTATTTTACAGAAACAATGGGGGAAAAACTAAACTAAGCGAATAGGTTCACTTTAAATCACTGTGGTTTTGTTCTGTCTACGCCCCCCCCCCACCCCCCCACCCCACCCTCTCCAAAAGTATTCCCTTCACTGGCTATATTTACACTCCTGTTGTTGGATATACTGTACTGTGCATTGGTATTTCTAAAAAAACAAACAAAAAAAAAAAATCGCAGTACAGTGGTACCTTGACTTACGAGTTTAATTTGTTCCGTGGACTCAATTTACTCTTATATCTAATCAGTTTTCCCCATTAAAATGAACTGAAATGCCATTAATCTGGTCCAGCCCCCCAAAAAACACCCCAATTTCACATCTAACTTATAGATAACTTATACCAATGAAAACTCATGTCATGTTGTCCATGTCATAGCCAATAAAACGACAAATGTAGAAGGACAGCAAGTAGGTTTTCTGGTGGTGGATCCTCCAGCTCTCTGCTCCCCACAGTGTCTTGAAGAGTACTTACAGGTTCCTCCTGAGAACCCCAGTTTTATATATTCTACTCAGCCTACTCAGCCACATGTGACCCTTTGATCCTTCTGCGGCAGCTAGCTGTGTCTTTGGAAAATTAATAATGAGTATTTCATTTAAATGTATTTTATTTTAGTTCTTTAGCTTTTTTTTTTAAGTCATTCTAAATTTGAAGATTATGGTCATATTAGGTATTACAGGTATGACCACAAAGTCCGGTCACTGTCCAGAGGGTAAGGGCTGAAACGCTTTGTCGTGTGTCTGGAAGAGGTGAAAAGAGGTCGGACCCAGAAATATGGCAAAATAACTGCACAAAAAGCACATAATGTCAACACAACACAACAGAGATGTTTCCACCGTGAGGTAACCACCTGAAGTGAACGGGCGAGACGTGGGATGTTGGGCCGATGTTGTGCCCATTAGCGGTAGCATATTTCATAATTCGTATTTTGGCTCAAAACTCAAAGCAAAAAATCAACCAAGCAGTGGCTCATAACTCGTAAAACTCGTAAGCTGAGGCACTTGTAAGTCAAAGTACTGCTGTATTACAACATGTTAGGCATCATTCCCATCAGAATGCATGAATCTCAGAGTGTTAATTTAAACTTTGTCATTCATTCAACTCAGTGTTTTTCAACCTTGGGGTCGGGACCCCATGTGAGGTCGCCTGGAATTCAAATGGGGTTGCCTGAAATTTCTAGTAATTGATAAAAATATAATTTAAAAAAACGTACTAAAATAAAAAAATAAATGGTGAATTAAGAGAGACAATCCCAATACATAAAAGACATGACAAACTGTGAAGCTGAAACTGAAGCACTGTGGTACTGTTTATCTTTCAAATGTTCATTGTGGTCGGTTTCAGATGCTGCAGCTCTTTCATAATTCATAGTTTGAGTTCTTGTTTGTTCAGTATTAATTGTCAGCTTTGTAAATCCAAGCTGGACTGACTGTACATATCCTGACCAAGGAAAATAAAATTCTCACTTTGTGCAGTAATCTACACCTGGCTTTTCTGCCTCCGTCCATAATAATATACATTAAATAGACTAAATGTTGTCTAAAATTAACATTTATTTGCAACATAGTATGGCAAAGTATTACATGATCACAAACAAATTAATTTCATCAAAAAAAATGTCTCAGTTTTTTTAATGCCTGGGGTCGCCAGAAATTTATGATGTTAAAATGGGATCATGAGCCAAAAAAGGTTGGGAACCACTGATTTAACAAAAACAAACAAATTAGCACCAGAATCAAATGTAAATTTAATGAATTTGTGATCCCTCCAAGCCTCATGTCTGTCTTATATTAAATATCATCAGTATGGCAATATTTGTTTACACAAGTATAGCTTGCAATCACTGTTTTACAGTTTAAATATATGAAGACAGAAACCACAAATACACACTTGGGGGGGTGTATTTGCAGAATGTCACAAATTTACACTGGAAATGTACCCGAGACAAAAAAGAGCAAACCACACATATATTTGACACACCATTGCATGTTACTAATATGATGAACCAGAGCCCTGGGGACACTATACTAAATGACATTTATCACAGCAAAGACACATTCCTGCGTGGACAGAAAATGTGAAGTCCCCAGCCTGGATGTACATAATATAATTTACCTGGTATGTTCTCTATGCTTGGCCTTTTTCTATTTTTAATAGCATTTCTAATTATCTGGCTTCATCTGTGTTCCACATGGAAAGAATTATGAGAGGTTATTGCCTCATGTAGACTAAGAACTCAGGGTAGAGGAGGATGAGAGAGGGAGATGGTCTGAAATACCAGTGTGTGCCTGCAGGGTTTACAAGGCTTTAGTTTTAGTTAACAGCAGCAAAGATTTAGTTGTACCTTGTGCGGCTATATGACATTAGCTCAAGGCTTTTTCCAGAGTAAATGCCCACTCGGATACAGGCTGAATTTCCCGGCGGGGGCTGGAAAACATATTTCATGATTAAAACCCAACAAGTGATCTAATCATGGCCCAAAGAGTAAACCACTGACTGGCCACCGGAGTTATTTTTCTCTTTGTGAACATTCTGTCAAGGTTAAAATAGAAACACTGATTTATATAATTCAGCTCAACTTAAATACCCTTGTAATTTTCCTGCAAAAGAAGGTGATTATTCCATCTTTGCTCAGTAAACAGCCTCCTGCACCTGTAATGTCAAACTGAAGAGGAACAGCTATAATTTCATTCCCATTTATTGCACTTTACTGTTATTAAGGTGTAGGTTACGGCTGCAAATTATAAGAGGTAAACAAAGGAGATCTGTATATGTAGTCATGGTTCTTTTAAGACTGATTGACTGAAGATGGAAAGTGAACATTTCAAAGAAGAAGTAGAGACGCAAAGCAGCTCCTCTCAGCGTAATGAGTCATTCAAATCAGTTCATTAACGCAATTAGTTTAAAATATTTGTTCACTGAATTGTGCAGCTGCTTTGGTAAACACGCCAATCTGTGTTAAGAATCTTTTAAAGGTCACTGAATATCTGCGATAACTGGAGTGCACATGTTAACGCTGTAGGTTAATTATTTCTTATTAATATTTTTATTGTCTTCTTCTTTGTGTTACTGGATGTGGACGATGGTTTTTTTTTTACTGGTCCAGAAAAAAGCATGGATGTGTTAATGCTGGAGCTCATTGAATCAAACCCACAGACTATTGGAGATGAGTTAGTTTGGATTTGTCATTTACGTCCGTTTTGTTTTCTCCTTGTTTGCTATTTGGTTTGACAAGCCACTATGTTTATTTCCTATAGGGGTAATATTTAAAGGCAGTTAGAATTAAATGACATTTATTTGCTTAGTTCAATATATTTTCACTTTGCTGGCTTAAAAAGTTTTTTTTTTCTTTTTTGCTGCATTTTGAAAGTAAGTTGAAGAAATAATATATACCTTTAAATCCTGTTTTCTCATTGCGTTACTCCTTGATCACTACCACTATCAGTCATCGTTCATGTTCAGTGTCCACTGTGTTAAGTAAAACATTTGCAGTTTGTGTCCACTGAAAAAACAACACTAGAGGAATTAAGGTTCAGAGTATTTCTATAAGAGAACTATAAAGGGTTAACATAAAGTTGCGGGTCAATATTTTTGACTGTAAGTAAACACTGGTTAGAGAGAAATAGACATTTGCTAACATGTATCGTAAACTTTAAAGGTATAATATGATCATAGTTAGAGTTAATCCATTTGCATTTATGTTTGAAAGATGATGACTATGGCTATGTTCCTATGGCAACAGAAAAGTGGACCAAATGCGACCTTTTCACTCGCATGTGACCCAGATTCGCTTTGTCTTCACAGTGCGAACATCCCAAACCATGGAATCGGATCTTTTCAATTCTGATGCACGCCACGTCCTGTCCTGACTACTTCTTCCTACTCCTTTTGGACCATGCGAAATTCAGATTTGTATGTGCTTGAAGACAGATTCTGTTCATTTAAATGTTTTGTTTTTGTCTTAATTTGCTTTTTTTTTGTTTTATTTTGTTTCTTTGCATGTTCTAAATAAATAAATAAATACTCCAGTGGTCCTGAATCAGATACAGATCTGATCTCTGTCAATGTGACTTCAGTTGTAACAGTCAGACCAGGATTTATGCAACTTTTAATGGAGGTTCATGGAGGGGTCATATTGTAAAACCATTTCAATGTAACATATACATGAATGCAGCAGTGGAATAAAACTAAAACATCACACACACACACACACACACACACACACACACACACACACATATATACATATATAAGATTTAAAAAAGAGACAGGGACCTTTTTACTGCACAATGAATATTCATATTATTTATTAATAATTACATTTTAACTTAATGTAATATTTTAAACCAATTAATATAAACTAAAACTGATAGTAATTGATATAAAATATTATAAATGTTTAATTATTTAACCCATTTTTGCACAATAATACAAGCACATTAGACTATTGGTATTATCACTATATATTGTTATGTTGTTATTGTCATTATCATTATTATAATAACTATTATTTTAAACTTTCCCTTTTCCTTATCACCGCTAATCAATCTATAATGTTTAGTTGCTCTTTACAAATTAGACTATGGGTATTATTACTATATATTGTTGAGTTGTTGTTATTATCATTATCATTATTACAATAATTTTCCCTCTCACGCCCCCTCCCTTTCTCACTTTCATTCACTCTCCCCCCTTCCCCTTTTCCTTATCGCTCCTAATCAATCTATATTGTTTAATTGCTCTTTACGTTTATTATCTTTTTCATTGTAATATGATGTTGTCATTGTTGTTGTTGTTGTTGGTTGGTTTATTTGCTTGATTTTTATTTTGTTTATTTGTTGTTGTTGTTTTTCTGTCCACTATGTCTTGTTAACTGTATCCCTAATAAAATAAAACAAACAAAAAAAAAAGTAATATTTTAAATTTGTTCTACTTTTAGTGAAGGGAATGATCTGAACTCTTCTAATTCCACTGTTTCTGTGCATGTATGATGACTCCACACTGGAATCTGTTATCATCCACATTATGGAAAACAATATGAACAGCCAAACAAAAACATTAGATCTGAACAGTAAACCATAAGTCTGTTCTGAGGCAGGTAACGTGAACCAGCACCAACCAGCTCCTATGCTATACATGTAGGGTTTCTGTCACATCCTTCAGAATTAAAATGCATTAAAAAAATACGCAAGTAGGTCAAATCCAAGCGGACATGGGTTTGCATCTCTGCCAGCGCCACAAAACATCAATCACTAAAACTTTCATTAGTTGCTGTCGTCTGATGGAGACTGAGCCTTTAAAGTTGTGTCAACAGGAAACGTTAAGCACGACATGTCTAAGAAGACGATTCCTTCAGAGGACGAGAAAGTAATATGGTGAATTTCCGCCGCATGCTGCATATTTTTACTCAACTTCCTTTTCCGAACCTTCTGACGTTTGTGGAGCTGTTTAAGTCAGGATATTAGTCATCTACTTTGACAGAAATAGCCAAGAGGATACCTAAACACAACAGATGACAAACGCTCTGTGAAGTTCAGGTTATCGTCTTGTAGCGACAAAAAAAAAAAAAAAACTGCTTGTTCCTACTGGAGGGATTTTCATCTTATCAAAAATTCTCAGTGCCATGTTCTGTTCATCACATCAGGTTTGATATTTGGCGTCCCTGGGTAGCATGTATTGTCTGGCTTCATCTGGTGTAATCCATTTGCTCCAACAGTAGTTGACAGTTAGCGTCGTTGCAGCCAGTAGCATACAGATCTGTGAGCATCCATACATAATACATCAAGAGTAAGAGCCATAAGCTGCCTTTCCCTTCACTCTTCTCCTGGTATGTGGATACAGAACTGCAGACAGACATCGTATCAGATAGACGGGGAAAAATATATACACACACACAGCTCGTGAAGACTGCCTCAGAGAAAATAAGCCCATTTCTCTGTGCAGCAAAAACCAATATCAGCTACAAGAACACAACCATCATCTTCTCTGCCAGTGTGCGTGTGCCAGAGAGAAAAAACCTATGTTCAACCATAATCAGATCATAGTCACTGACCACTTGCAGTTGTCTGTGTAAACCACACATGGGCAAAACACTGCCGGAGGGCTGGAACTGCTGGAACCTGCCGACGTCTCAATTTAACCCACAAAGGCAGAAAAAGGAAAAAAAAATCTTCCCCTGAAAAAATTGTATAAAAGGCAGCATTATGTGGAGGAATCTGGAGGAAAATGACTACAATAAGTCTGTTAAACCCTTTATCAGGCAAGTGACTATTTTTGGTCATTTCCACATGCTTTACAAGCAGTGTTGGGGAAGTTACTTTTAACCCTTTCATGCATATTGGTCACTACAGTGGGCAGTTATTCTACAGCTTTTCTCTTGTATATTCATGGGTTTTGTTGTTTTAGTTCCATATCAGCCAACACAGTGGACACTTATGCATCATCCCATACACTGACATTCATACAACTACTGTAACTTAGCAGTTCTTGATAAACCTGATCTGCAGTAACATGTTTTAGTGTAAATCAATTGCTAATTGTTATTAGATTGTAATTAACAGTTTTCTGAAACAAAAAGTTTTGTTTTGTTTTTGTTTTGCATATCCTCCTGAGACCCAGCAATGCATTTTGTCTTCTATAGGGGACAAAAGTTTGACAGTTATACTTAAATGTTGTCCATTGCAAAGGACATTCCATTAAAAATAAATAAATAAATAAATAAAAATGATTTTTAAAATGTATCTGAAAAAAACTTGCATTATGCAGATTCCCATCAAGACAATTTTTTAGTGCCAAAAAGCTAAAACTGTCAATTTTCTGGGTCTCAGGAGGATATTATCTTCATGAAATAAGTAATAATAACTAGTATTTGAGTATGATAAAATGTGAGAAAACATCAGACTAGCGGCATTAAAAATGTTTTTATTTCATAGTTTTCAAACAGTATATCACTTTCTGATGATGAGTTTTAAATACATGTTTCTTTGCTTCAAGGATTAAACGCATGGTGTCCAGCTGAGTGGACATTTTTGTAACTCCATGAAAAATAAGTTCATAAAAAAAAAATAAAAAAAAAATTTCAATTGCATTTCTTTTTTTCATGCCTAAAGAGGAATAGAAACACTCAAGAAAAAAATATTGACTAAGGTTCTCATAATTAATGCATGAAAGGGTTAAAAAGTAACTTTTGCTCGATACTTGTTACTGCTTTAAAAAGTAATCCATTACTTTACTTACTTGCCCCCAATGGAAAGTAACTTTTTTATGTTACTCGTTACTTTTACGTCACTTTTATGTTGCTGGACTTTGGGCAGAACCACATATCTGTTCCTAAAAGTGTAGGACTACAAAAAGTTCTACTATGGAGGACATAACAGGTATTTATTTTGTACTCTTTGTTATAAAAAATGGCACAAACAGAGCACTTGACAAGAAAACATTGGACTACTATAGGCTTACTCAAACAATATGAAAAAACATAGCCCCTGTACATCTTATGGGTACATAAGTGAAAACAAAATATATAAGGGTTTATCATTTTTTTGTTCAACTCTTGTTTAGTTACCTGGTGAAATGAGAGCCTATGACTATTGCACTATTGCTGTTTCACTACTGGATGTTTACATAAAAAAAGAATGTGTTTGCGCATGCCTAACAGTTTGGAGCATGCACATAATTCTTAGGGCGTAAAAAAAATTGAGGGGAAAAAATTGTACGTGACACTTGTCAAATCTGTCCCTGAAAAACAAAGTTGTGCCGAACTGAAAAAAGAGCTATGTTAAGTTACCAAATTTTCAGTAGTAATGCGTTACACTACTTTTTACCCGAAAAAAGTGGTTACATTACTGTAGCGTGTTACTTTGTAATTCGTAACACACAACACTGATTACAAGACTGTGACAGCAACAGTTCCAGTGAGGACAGTGAGTCAACAATGTCAGGTCCAATGTGGTCTACAGGGTCTGTAAGGTCCACCTCTGCATGAACAGTGAGTGTACCTGCTTTGTTTGGTACCATGAAGTAATGGTACTAATGTAAGGAATGATGTTCAAAGGGATAATGTGGATGTGGACAGGGGTCTGGATCAGCGCTTACATTGGTGATATATCATGAATTATGTTGGGACAACACAAATCTTTGTGATGCTGATCAATAAAGATGTTTGTTTGATATTGCCTTGTCACTGTGTCTTTGAATGTAGAAAAAATGAATTGCTCTTGAATTAAGAAAGATTATTGCTTAAAAGAAGGAGAAAACATTGGTTGCATATGTGGCAAAGCATTGGTTGCTCATATTGCATATTATTAGAGTACATTTCTAGATCATTTGTGCTCAAAATAAACTGCAAATTCTGACCTAGAAAAGGAAAGATATATATTCAAAAAACAAGGTTGACATTCTTGCACTGTCAAGATATTTTTTCTATCAGCACTTAAAGCTTGAAACATAACAGATTAATATCCCCAAAATAAGTACATTTCCCTGTCTTGAAAATCACTTTTTGCAGTGTAATGTTTTAAAAGTGATGTTCTAATGTTCTAAAATACAAGTTCCTTTCACATTACATGTGTTTTTCTTGTATTTTTTACATTTACTTCTTGGATTTATTTTTTATTGTCTTGTAACTTACAGGTAAGGAACCAAATGTGGTAACTTCATTGAACTTGATTTTCTACATAACAATACAACATTTTGAAAAATTTCACAAAAGTAATAAAGTCTAATGTCTTCCGATAACAATAAAAACTCCAATAATTTAGAATTTTGAGTATTTCTGAATGCCCTATAAAGAGTTAACCCATAAAGACCCAGACATCCACTGTCGCCCAAAAGCAAAAAGTAACAAAAACTGTTGACCCACTAATCCTATCAATACATTTAAATAATACAGGTAAAATACAGTTTGTCATCTTTTCATGGTCATCAGATATGATCAGTTTGGACGTCCAGAGACTCCATAGTGAACATGGAAACACTGTCATCTTCTACAACATTGATTCACCAATAAAACCCATAGCGTTAGATCAATGACAGTGAATGGAGACACTGGGTTTATGTTCGGTTAATGATAGATTTTACTGAAAAAGTCCCATTTTCTTCAGTTTTCTCTATTTCTGATATAATAACCCTCAACTTTAATCTGAGTTTTTATGAACATCTACATGATCAATGAATTAAATATAGGAAAACACCTGATTTTTATTATAAAAACACAGAATACAGAGGATAATATTATATTAAATGGTGATAAATCACTTAAGAAAGACCTGCCACATAAGTAGTACTGGGTCTTTATGGGTTAAGACAAAATATAAGATTGCTCTTCTTTCTGCTCCTTTTCATTCATAATGTGGTCAATTTGCTGACATGTAAAAGCAGATTGTCTTTTATCTTATGAATGAAATAAAAAACTAAACATGTTACCCTTTACTTTACACAATTAGCCTTGCACTTAATCCCACTGACAAGACAGAGAGGAAATACTCATCTGTGTGCATTCTGTTTTCTTTATTTTTTGTTTCTACAGACCTAACTCACACTTGTGTTTGTTTTATTTTTAATTTAGAGTTGAAGAACTACTGCTGCCTTTTTGTTCTCCAACTCTAAAGTTTTTGGTGTAACTTTTTGGAATAAAACAGGGAAACATGTCTCCTGGCTGTGTTAACAGAACAGATGTTCTATTTAATAATAATCTAAACATAGGCATTCACACATTCAACAGCTGTAATACTATCAAAACTCTAACACCAGCAAATATAAAATGACCTGAATAACTTTGCTAATAAAAATACTGTTGAGGCGACAACATCTGGAAAAAAAAATTAGGGCTAATTTACAGCTTCTATATTCACTGTCATGTGTAAGACAATGAAAAACCTTTAAGGATCACAGGTAGAGAGGTATGACACTCTAAAAAGAACATCACATGAGGCCAACAGACAGGGCTGTTTTACTTGAAGAAGCACAATATAGTGCAATTAGACAGAGACTGAAAAATCTGTTTCTTAAAAGAACTCCCAAAACTTCCAAATTTGACTGCTGGGGCAACACTGGAACTAATTATCGCAAGAGGCCGTGGTGAGGAGTGTGTGGTGAGCCTCGAGCTGACATGAAAAATGGGAATGATACACAAAGCCTTGGGCCAAATTGATCTGATACAGAAATGACCCAGTTCAAACTGAATCCTCAGACAAGCAATACTTTGCAAAAGTAGCTACGAACGCCGAGGTCATGAATCCTTCAACTGTAGCCTGGAGTTCTGTTTTCCACAACAAGACATGAATAATCCACAGAGGGGAGAAGTCAATGATAAGCATGGTTCTGTATGCAGAGGGTGACAGGCAGCGGCGATGCGTTATCGGACTCAAATATTACATTACATGTGATGGTTTGAACACAAGCCTCCTACATGCAGTTCCTCCTGTCATCAAACGCAGATAGGGATAATAAAAGAGAGGTGAAGACGTGGAAAATGTCCCATTATGTAGAGAATATAATTGTGGCTGGAGAGCTGTCTGTACTCAGACTACTGGAAAGAGGCAGAAATGATAATCACTAGCCTAAAGATGTAGACAAAAAAAGTTCTGCCTCAACTACTAGAGAACAAAAACACAAAGTACAACTACCTGATTGTGGCTCCTCAACAACAGTTTATGAGTAGGAAGAAGCCCAATTTTACATAACAAATACATACAGTCCATAAAAAAAGAACAGGTCAGCCTTCAGAGGTGTGAACTAACAAACTATAAGTACTTTGTTACTGTACTTAAGGAGATTTTTTAGGTATCTGTACTTTACTTGAGTATTTACTTTACTTGAGTATTTATTTTTCTGGCAACTTTTTACTTTTACTCCCTACATTTTTGCATAAACATCTGTACTTCATACTCCTTCCATTCTCAGAATAGGCTTGTTACTTTTTCAAACTAAACAGATGTGACAGTGCGTAAAATACAACACTTCAGAGGGAAAATTAGTGTAGAGGAGAGAAGGAGCACAGGCTGTGACCAGGGTCAGTACCAGAGTCCTGCACGGGGTCAGTACCAGAGTCCTAGACGGGTCCACTGTTTCCAAACTTTTCTGCCCGTACCTGCAAAGCTGAGTACCGTGACCCGCCCTGTGATTAAACACATTGTATACACAGTAACTCACTCTTAAGGGCTTTAGTTTTGGCTAAAACACACGCTATCAATAAATCACTAATATATGCTGCTCAGTGACGTCTTTAACCATATATAAACAGAGGTGAAGCTCACTTCAAAATAAAACAAACCGGCTGTGGATCAACCACAGTCAAATTAGATGATCATAACCATTAAATGTCCTGAAAATTATTTTCATCCAGGAATCTTCTTTTATTTTTTGTCTTCCTTGCCCACTACCAGCTCACATTTATTTGAATTTTACTCATGCCCATGAAAATTCATATATATATAAATATATGGATAGATAGATAGATAGATAGATAGATAGATAGATAGATAGATAGATAGATAGATAGATAGATAGATAGATAGATAGATAGATAGATAGATAGATAGATAGATAGATAGATAGAGAGATAGAGAGATAGATAGATAGATATTTTTTTGTTTGTTTGTTTGTTTTTGTTTTTTTGTTTTTTACCCGTCCCCACATGTTTTTGCGGGGTACCTGTTGGGTAACAGACTCGGTGCAGGACTGTGGTCAGTACTATTCACTATGGAATTAGAAACAGAAACTTTTATGATTTTGCCTGGTTAAATAAGTATTGTTTCTTTCATTTTACTTTTGTACTTTATTACAATTGAGAAGTTGTACTTTTTGACTTTTACTTAAGTAAAGGAGTTGATCAGTATTTCTACTTTTACAAGAATATTTTTTCACACAGGTAGCTGTACTTCTACTTGAGTACAGAATGTGAGTACTTGTAATTTTAATTTTAATCTTAATCTACCACAGAGAACAGAAAAGCCCAAAACAACAGCTGTATTTCCCTCTTCAATCACTGACATAACTATCCTGGGTTAAACTGCTTTTCTTCATCCTTATACTTCTTTAAAAATGGTATCTTATAAATTCCTTTAAAGTGATTTATGTTTTTACTTTGCTTTAATTCATCTACACAGCTCAAAAGGAAAAGCAGGCCAAAAAAAAAAAAAAAAAACCTCCAGCATCCTAAGGAAGTTAACATGAGCAGAATGTTAAGGGATTACAGTGAGGATGTCGTATTAAGTCTGCCATGTGTCTTTGTTGATGATGGAGCAGAACTATGCTAGAGTGTGTGTTACAAACAGCAAGAGGCCTGACTGCAGATAAGAGAGGGATCAATACCAGTCTATAATCGCTCCGTGTTCACACATAGTTCTCAATTCCATCTGTCAATCTGTCTGGGCTTGTAGCCACACAGCACATCTGAAACCTTCTGGTGGTTCCGATGTCACACACACACATACAAATACTGAGAAAACAGACTAACCCTTTAACCCCTGGTGTGTCTGTGGTGAGTGTTCTGAATGTATTATTTTAAATATTCATAAAATTCAATCATTTGCTCAATAGGAAAAAATTCAAAACACGCTGATAGGACCTCGTTCTTTTCATAGAGAGAGCAGTGAGTAAAACGACTCGCTATAAAAACAGACGGTTTGGGCTGTTTTTACACCGTTTTCCTTGTCGCTTTTTGTTTCTACTGTTGTTTGCAATGTGGTGGTGATTTTCCTTTATTTTTTTTACTGTGTTTTTACTGAGTTCTGACCGTGTAACTGTTTTTTAGAGTTCAACCAGGTGCTAAAAAACAGGTGGACTGATTTAGAGAAAAAATATAAACTACTGGGCCAAAATTAAAATACTGGTTATTCAGTGTTTTCCAGTTCACAGCTCATGTTCAACATCCTAAATCTCTTATTAGCTATTTTCAGACCAGCCAGCCCGGTGTTGAAGCTGGTCCCTGCACCTATGAGAGGCTGTGTAGAACAAAATTCACAAATACATGTGCACATACTAATATAAACTCCTCTCACATACACAAATGAGAAACCTCACACATACACTCCTGAAATTGCACACACATTAGTGAAAGCACGCACATATCACTAAACGTGCACATACACACACTACTGACTTTACACATTTCATATTTATCTATATGCACGGCAATATTTGTTGTAGGCGAGGCAACATATGACGTATGTATGAGAGGCGATATTTGCGTGTATGTGCAGTAATATTTATCTGTATGTGCAGTAATATTTGTGTGTATGTGCAGTAATATTTGTCTGTGCAGTAATATTTGTGTGTATGTGCAGTAATATTTGTGCATATGCAGTAATATTTGTGTGTATGTCCAGTAATATTTGTATGTATGTGCAGTAATATTTGTGCATATGCAGTAATATTTGTGTGTATGTCCAGTAATATTTGTATGTATGTGCAGTAATATTTGTGTGTATGTGCAGTAATATTTGTGTGTATGTGCAGTAATATTTGTGTGTATATGCAGTAATATTTGCATGTATGTGCCGTAATATTTGTGTGTATGTGCAGTAATATTTGTGTGTATGTGCAGTAATATTTGTGTATGTGCAGTAATATTTGTCTGTATATGCAGTAATATTTGTGTGTATGTGCAGTAATATTTGTGTGTATATGCAGTAATATTTGCATGTATGTGCAGTAATATTTGTGTGTATGTGCAGTAATATTTGTCTGTATATGCAGTAATATTTGTCTGTATATGCAGTAATATTTGTGTGTATGTGCAGTAATATTTGTGTGTATATGCAGTAATATTTGTCTGTATATGCAGTAATATTTGTCTGTATGTGCAGTTATATTTGTCTGTATATGCAGTAATATTTGCATGTGTATGCAGTAATATTTGTCTGTATATGCAGTAATATTTGATGCATGTGCAGTAATATTTGTCTGTATATGCAGAAATATTTGTCTGTATGTGCAGTTATATTTGTCTGTATATGCAGTAATATTTGTATGTGCAGTAATATTTGTGTGTATGTGCAGTAATATTTGTCTGTATATGCAGTAATATTTGTATGTGCAGTAATATTTGTGTGTATGTGCAGTAATATTTGTGCATATGCAGTAATATTTGTGTGTATGTGCAGTAATATTTGTATGTATGTGCAGTAATATTTGTGTGTATGTGCAGTAATATTTGTCTGTATATGCAGTAATATTTGTGTGTATGTGCAGTAATATTTGCATGTATGTGCAGTAATATTTATCTGTATGTGCAGTAATATTTGTGTGTATGTGCAGTAATATTTGTGTGTATGTGCAGTAATATTTGTCTGTGCAGTAATATTTGTGTGTATGTCCAGTAATATTTGTATGTATGTGCAGTAATATTTGTGTGTATGTGCAGTAATATTTGTGTGTATATGCAGTAATATTTGTGTGTATATGCAGTAATATTTGTGTGTATGTGCAGTAATATTTGTGTGTATGTGCAGTAATATTTGTGTGTATATGCAGTAATATTTGCATGTATGTGCAGTAATATTTGTGTGTATGTGCAGTAATATTTGTGTGTATATGCAGTAATATTTGTGTATGTGCAGTAATATTTGTCTGTATATGCAGTAATATTTGTGTGTATGTGCAGTAATATTTGTGTGTATATGCAGTAATATTTGAATGTATGTGCAGTAATATTTGTGTGTATGTGCAGTAATATTTGTGTATGTGCAGTAATATTTGTCTGTATATGCAGTAATATTTGTGTGTATGTGCAGTAATATTTGTCTGTATGTGCAGTAATATTTGTGTATGTGCAGTAATATTTGTGTGTATGTGCAGTAATATTTGTATGTATGTGCAGATAACACGTCATCGACAGGGCATTGCTTCACCACCAAAAAAAAAAACAAAAAAAGACCATATGAAAGCAGATGTGGTCACCGCAGAGAAAATAAAAACAGTGCTATGGGTCGCATCATCGACTACCTGTGAACATTTATACCCCTAATACAGATCATTATATATCTGCACCAAGTCATGCTACAACATCTGCTGTGGACGCTGAATCCAGACATGTAACCTCAGCGTGCAAACACAGATCAATCTGGTGACATCCACTCATGTCATTACAGTACACTTAGAAAAACCAAGTTTTACTTTGTGCCCGTTGGGAACCAAATTTTCGGTTCTTAAGTGTGAACACGACGACTAGGTATGGGAACCAGCACCGGCACAATTCTCTGTCGGTCTGAAAACAGCTATTCGTGTACATTCTGAGTGCCTTATTTAGTAAAAACCTGTCAAACTTCAATTCCTCTCTTTGTCTTTTTCTGTTATTCCACCCTGTTTTGACCTTAAAACACACCGTAAAACAAAACCACTGAAGAAAAAAAACACAAGCACATACTCACAGCAGCTTTTATGACACTGAAACAGACACTAATTCACAGCATCATTGAAATCATGTCTCAGGTGTTAAAGGGTTAAACAAGTTCTCACCTCCTAAACCAACAGGATTCTGTTGGGTTTCTGTAGAATTGACTTAGAGTCTGGTTTTGACCAACTCTATATATAAAATGTCAAGAGATAACTTTCTTGTGATCTGGCGCTATATAAATAAAATTTGATTGATTGAGTGATTTAATTGGTTTTCCCCTGTAAGTCGCTTTGGAAAAAAGCGTCTGCCAAATGCGTAAACATAAACATAAACATAAACATAAACATAAACTACTACATCTGCCAAAGACAAATTTCACACATGGAATCAACAATAAAGTCTGTTCTATTGATTTCCACTAGTTTGCTTAGTTTAATTACAGTATACTCTGCAGTCGTGTATGTTATAATAGACTGTAACCTTCCATCACACACATGGAAGGGGTCAGGCTTACGTTATTGGTCAATTCAAGCGTGACTTTGTTGCCATTAATGTCTCATTTGTTAGATTTAAAACCACCATTAATGACAAGCAATACATATAGGATGTGCGGATGCTGTACTTGCTGTCACGCTAATGTCACTCTGAGCGATTTAGCATTTCTGATTGAACATTAATTTACACGAACGTGAAGGCGGCTTAGCTCTCCTGTATGATTTGTGTTGCTCAGATTCATCAAGAAACCAGCAAAAAATAAAAATAAAATAAACCACACAGGTGGTCAATTCTATGGGACAAGTGTCACTGAGGTAAAATGCAACCAATGCAGATCAGTAATGCCTAAGCATATTTGCTGAACTTAGCTTAATGTGTGTGTTTCAGACAAAAGAAAAATTAAAGAAATGTAGTTTGAGGCTTGTTCAGGCAACAGCTGGTTTAGTTTTTATATTAACCCACACAACACAAACAAACAACCTTAACCCATAAAGACCCAAACAGCAAATGGCAACCAAAACCAATGACTGATCTAAAATGTTTAATAACTTCTGATCCACTAAACCTATGAATAGATTGGAATAATTGCTGTAAAATACAGTTTGTCATCTTTTTATGGTCATCAGATATGACCCATTTGGATGTTCAGAGGCCGCATAGTTCCCATGGAAACATCATCATCGATTATCAATTTTAGGAAAAAACAGGACAGGCACGGAGTCACTTTAATTAAAGGTCAGACTATAGAGCAAGTGCAATCATACAAATACCTTGGGACGATAATTGATGAAAAATTGAGTTTTAATGAAAACTGTAGATCTGTGTGTAAAAAGGGCCATGAGCTCCTCCGCTGCCTTAGAAAACTGGCACACTTCCACATTGACCGAACCATTTTAGCTTTGTTTTATCGTTCCTTTATTGAGTCTGTTTTATCTTTTTGTCTGGTGGCGTGGTTCGATCAGACCTCAGTTGCAGAGAGAAACTCACTAAATCAAATAGTGAGATGGTCTAGTCGCCTGATTGGTGAGTCCCAGTCTTGTCCCGCCTCCCTGTACACTAAACAGGTACAGAGGATGGCTTCATCAGTTCTTAACAATGACTCCCATCCTTTACCAGGTGAATTTCAGCTCCTTTCCTCTGGACGGAGGTTCTTAGTCCCAAGGTGCAGGACACAGCGTTATAAAAATAGCTTTGTTCCTGTCAACGTCAATTGAGCTCAATAAGAAATAGTGACATTGCACTTTCCTAACTTATTTAGTTATTTATTCCATTTCTTTGCTCTTTTTATTATTATTGTGACTTCAAATTTTTAAATTTTTAAATTTTTTTAATTTTATGTTCTTATCCTGGTTTTTATCCCAGATTGTTTCTATTTTATCCTTTTCTGGTTTTTCTGGTGTTTTATTGCATCTGGTTTTTATTTATTGGATCTTATTTATTTTATTCTTTTACTTATCCATGCTGCTATACCGATGAATGGTGGAACACTGAGCACTTTTTGTCCTGTCTGTAAGCGTGATCAAGTGCCTGTCTTGCATGTTTAATGTAAGTGTTGTTGTAATGCCAAGGCAATCACCTAGACTGCAAAACAAATCTACCTACGGGTATAAATAAAGTAACCTTGACCTTGACCTTGATCATCTTCTACAACATTGATTCACCGGTAAAACCCATGGAGTTGGATCAATGACAGTGGGTGCAGATGCTTGTTTTTGTGTTCAATTAAGGATATATTTAGTTGAAAATGTCACTTTTTCCTAATTTTTTTACTGATTTGATCTAATAATCATTGAATTTACTCTGAACTTTTATGAACATCTACATGATCAGTGAATTAAATATAGGTAAATACCGGATTTTGACTGAAGAATGCAAAATGCAGAGGATAATATTATTCTAAATGGTGATAAATCATTTGAGTAATGCAAAAAAAAAATCATTTGGAAGTTGTTATGAAAACAGTTGTGGGTCTTTAACCCATAAAGACCCAAATATCTACTGGCGACGAAAAGCCTCTACTGATCTAAACTTTTCAATACTTGTTGATCCACTAATCCTATCAATGCATGTAAATAACTGGTGTAAAATAAAGTTTGTCATCTTTTCATAGTCATCAGATATGACTCATTTGGATGTTCAGAGGCTCCATAGTTACCATGGAAACATCATCATCTTCTGCAACATTGATTCACTGGTAAAACCCATGGAGTTGGATCAATGACAGTAGATGTAGATGCTTGTTTTTGTGTTCAACTAATGACATATTTAGTTGAAAATGTCACTTTTTCCTAATTTTTTTACTGATTTGGTCTAATAACCTTTGAATTTACTCTGAACTTTTATGAACATCTACATGATCAGTGAATTAAATATAGGTAAATACCTGATTTTGACTGAAGAATGCAAAACGCAGAGGATAATATTAACATAAATGGTGATAAATCACTTAAGACAAAAAAAAATCATTTGGAAGTTGTTATGAAAATAGTTGTGGGTCTTTAACCCATAAAGACCCAAATATCTACTGGTGACGAAAAGCCTTTACTGATCTAAACTTTTCAATACTTGTTGATCCACTAATCCTATCAATACATGTAAATAACTGGTGTAAAATAAAGTTTGTCATCTTTTCATAGTCCTCAGATATGACTCATTTGGACGTTCAGAGGCTCCATAGTTACCATGGAAACATCATCATCTTCTGCAACATTGATTCACCGGTAAAACCCATGGAGTTGTATCCATGACAGTAGATGTAGATGCTTGTTTTTGTGTTCAACTAAGGATATATTTAGTTGAAAATGTCACTTTTTCCTAATTTTTTTACTGATTTGGTCTAATAACCTTTGAATTTACTCTGAACTTTTATGAACATCTACATGATCAGTGAATTAAATATAGGTAAATACCTGATTTTGACTGAAGAATGCAAAACGCAGAGGATAATATTAACATAAATGGTGATAAATCACTTAAGACAAAAAAAAATCATTTGGAAGTTGTTATGAAAATAGTTGTGGGTCTTTAACCCATAAAGACCCAAATATCTACTGGTGACGAAAAGCCTTTACTGATCTAAACTTTTCAATACTTGTTGATCCACTAATCCTATCAATACATGTAAATAACTGGTGTAAAATAAAGTTTGTCATCTTTTCATAGTCATCAGATATGACTCATTTGGACGTTCAGAGGCTCCATAGTTACCATGGAAACATCATCATCTTCTGCAACATTGATTCACCGGTAAAACCCATGGAGTTGGATCAATGACAGTAGATGTAGATGCTTGTTTTTGTGTTCAACTAATGACATATTTAGTTGAAAATGTCACTTTTTCCTAATTTTTTTACTGATTTGGTCTAATAACCTTTGAATTTACTCTGAACTTTTATGAACATCTACATGATCAGTGAATTAAATATAGGTAAATACCTGATTTTGACTGAAGAATGCAAAACGCAGAGGATAATATTAACAAATGGTGATAAATCACTTAAGACAAAAAAAAATCATTTGGAAGTTGTTATGGAAATAGTTGTGGGTCTTTAACCCATAAAGACCCAAATATCTACTGGTGACGAAAAGCCTCTACTGATCTAAACTTTTCAATACTTGTTGATCCACTAATCCTATCAATACATGCAAATAACTGGTGTAAAATAAAGTTTGTCATCTTTTCATGGTCATCAGATATGACCCATTTGGATGTTCAGAGGCTCCATAGTTACCATGGAAACATCATCATCTTCTGCAACATTGATTCACTGGTAAAACCCATGGAGTTGGATCAATGACAGTAGATGTAGATGCTTGTTTTTGTGTTCAACTAAGGATATATTTAGTTGAAAATGTCACTTTTTCATAATTTTTTTACTGATTTGGTCTAATAACCTTTGAATTTACTCTGAACTTTTATGAACATCTACATGATCAGTGAATTAAATATAGGTAAATACCTGATTTTGACTGAAGAATGCAAAACGCAGAGGATAATATTAACATAAATGGTGACAAATCACTTAAGACAAAAAAAAATCATTTGGAAGTTGTTATGAAAATAGTTGTGGGTCTTTAACCCATAAAGACCCAAATATCTACTGGTGACGAAAAGCCTTTACTGATCTAAACTTTTCAATACTTGTTGATCCACTAATCCTATCAATGCATGTAAATAACTGGTGTAAAATAAAGTTTGTCATCTTTTCATAGTCATCAGATATGACTCATTTGGACGTTCAGAGGCTCCATAGTTACCATGGAAACATCATCATCTTCTGCAACATTGATTCACTGGTAAAACCCATGGAGTTGGATCAATGACAGTAGATGTAGATGCTTGTTTTTGTGTTCAACTAATGACATATTTAGTTGAAAATGTCACTTTTTCATAATTTTTTTACTGATTTGGTCTAATAACCTTTGAATTTACTCTGAACTTTTATGAACATCTACATGATCAGTGAATTAAATATAGGTAAATACCTGATTTTGACTGAAGAATGCAAAACGCAGAGGATAATATTAACAAATGGTGATAAATCACTTAAGACAAAAAAAAATCATTTGGAAGTTGTTATGAAAATAGTTGTGGGTCTTTAACCCATAAAGACCCAAATATCTACTGGTGACGAAAAGCCTTTACTGATCTAAACTTTTCAATACTTGTTGATCCACTAATCCTATCAATGCATGTAAATAACTGGTGTAAAATAAAGTTTGTCATCTTTTCATAGTCATCAGATATGACTCATTTGGACGTTCAGAGGCTCCATAGTTACCATGGAAACATCATCATCTTCTGCAACATTGATTCACCGGTAAAACCCATGGAGTTGTATCTATGACAGTAGATGTAGATGCTTGTTTTTGTGTTCAACTAAGGATATATTTAGTTGAAAATGTCACTTTTTCCTAATTTTTTTACTGATTTGGTCTAATAACCTTTGAATTTACTCTGAACTTTTATGAACATCTACATGATCAGTGAATTAAATATAGGTAAATACCTGATTTTGACTGAAGAATGCAAAACGCAGAGGATAATATTAACATAAATGGTGATAAATCACTTAAGACAAAAAAAAATCATTTGGAAGTTGTTATGAAAATAGTTGTGGGTCTTTAACCCATAAAGACCCAAATATCTACTGGTGACGAAAAGCCTTTACTGATCTAAACTTTTCAATACTTGTTGATCCACTAATCCTATCAATACATGTAAATAACTGGTGTAAAATAAAGTTTGTCATCTTTTCATAGTCATCAGATATGACTCATTTGGACGTTCAGAGGCTCCATAGTTACCATGGAAACATCATCATCTTCTGCAACATTGATTCACCGGTAAAACCCATGGAGTTGGATCAATGACAGTAGATGTAGATGCTTGTTTTTGTGTTCAACTAATGACATATTTAGTTGAAAATGTCACTTTTTCCTAATTTTTTTACTGATTTGGTCTAATAACCTTTGAATTTACTCTGAACTTTTATGAACATCTACATGATCAGTGAATTAAATATAGGTAAATACCTGATTTTGACTGAAGAATGCAAAACGCAGAGGATAATATTAACAAATGGTGATAAATCACTTAAGACAAAAAAAAAATCATTTGGAAGTTGTTATGGAAATAGTTGTGGGTCTTTAACCCATAAAGACCCAAATATCTACTGGTGACGAAAAGCCTTTACTGATCTAAACTTTTCAATACTTGTTGATCCACTAATCCTATCAATACATGCAAATAACTGGTGTAAAATAAAGTTTGTCATCTTTTCATAGTCATCAGATATGACTCATTTGGACGTTCAGAGGCTCCATAGTTACCATGGAAACATCATCATCTTCTGCAACATTGATTCACTGGTAAAACCCATGGAGTTGGATCAATGACAGTAGATGTAGATGCTTGTTTTTGTGTTCAACTAAGGATATATTTAGTTGAAAATGTCACTTTTTCCTAATTTTTTTACTGATTTGGTCTAATAACCTTTGAATTTACTCTGAACTTTTATGAACATCTACATGATCAGTGAATTAAATATAGGTAAATACCTGATTTTGACTGAAGAATGCAAAACGCAGAGGATAATATTAACATAAATGGTGATAAATCACTTAAGACAAAAAAAAATCATTTGGAAGTTGTTATGAAAATAGTTGTGGGTCTTTAACCCATAAAGACCCAAATATCTACTGGTGACGAAAAGCCTTTACTGATCTAAACTTTTCAATACTTGTTGATCCACTAATCCTATCAATGCATGTAAATAACTGGTGTAAAATAAAGTTTGTCATCTTTTCATAGTCATCAGATATGACTCATTTGGACGTTCAGAGGCTCCATAGTTACCATGGAAACATCATCATCTTCTGCAACATTGATTCACTGGTAAAACCCATGGAGTTGGATCAATGACAGTAGATGTAGATGCTTGTTTTTGTGTTCAACTAAGGATATATTTAGTTGAAAATGTCACTTTTTCATAATTTTTTTACTGATTTGGTCTAATAACCTTTGAATTTACTCTGAACTTTTATGAACATCTACATGATCAGTGAATTAAATATAGGTAAATACCTGATTTTGACTGAAGAATGCAAAACGCAGAGGATAATATTAACATAAATGGTGATAAATCACTTAAGACAAAAAAAAATCATTTGGAAGTTGTTATGAAAATAGTTGTGGGTCTTTAACCCATAAAGACCCAAATATCTACTGGTGACGAAAAGCCTTTACTGATCTAAACTTTTCAATACTTGTTGATCCACTAATCCTATCAATGCATGTAAATAACTGGTGTAAAATAAAGTTTGTCATCTTTTCATAGTCATCAGATATGACTCATTTGGACGTTCAGAGGCTCCATAGTTACCATGGAAACATCATCATCTTCTGCAACATTGATTCACCGGTAAAACCCATGGAGTTGGATCAATGACAGTAGATGTAGATGCTTGTTTTTGTGTTCAACTAAGGATATATTTAGTTGAAAATGTCACTTTTTCATAATTTTTTTACTGATTTGGTCTAATAACCTTTGAATTTACTCTGAACTTTTATGAACATCTACATGATCAGTGAATTAAATATAGGTAAATACCTGATTTTGACTGAAGAATGCAAAACGCAGAGGATAATATTAACATAAATGGTGATAAATCACTTAAGACAAAAAAAAAATCATTTGGAAGTTGTTATGAAAATAGTTGTGGGTCTTTAACCCATAAAGACCCAAATATCTACTGGTGACGAAAAGCCTTTACTGATCTAAACTTTTCAATACTTGTTGATCCACTAATCCTATCAATACATGCAAATAACTGGTGTAAAATAAAGTTTGTCATCTTTTCATGGTCATCAGATATGACCCATTTGGACGTTCAGAGGCTCCATAGTTACCATGGAAACAATGCTATCTTCTACAACACTGATTCACCAGTAAAACCCATGGAGTTGGATCAATGACAGTGGATGGACACACTGGGTTTATGTTCAGTTAATGATAGATTTTACTGAAAACGTCACTTTTTCTTGAATTTTCTGTTTCTAATACAGGGTGACACAAAAAAACAGGAACTTTTTAACAATCCAATAAAACAAAGAGTGATGGAAGAAAAATATTTTATTCATAGTCATTGAAACCTTAAAACATGCCATTTAAGAAACAATGATGGAATTTTCATTTTTTAAAAATTACTTCCTGTAGATGGCGTCCTCCTGTACGAATGCATTCTTGAAATCTGCTGTTGAGATTCCTCATTGCCCGCTGCAACATCTCAGCTGGGATACTGTGAATTTCATCCCGAATTCTCTGTTTTAACTCATCCAGAGTTCTTGGTCGAGTCGTGTACACTTTACTCTTGAGATAACCCCACAAGAAAAAAATCACAAACGGACAAATCTGGCGATCTAGGGGGCCAGGGAATGTTACCGAATCTTGAGATCACATGGTTACCGAACAATTCTCGCACAGCCGCCAATGGTTACTAAAATGGGGGTGTGTTTACTTGCTCAAGGTCACTGTCTCGCAGTGCTGCCACTTGCTCATGTCTGCCAATACGCACTTCAAAAATTCCCGTTTTTTTGGGTCACCCTGTAATTTTTAAAAAATGAAAATTCCATCATTGTTTCTTAAATGGCATGTTTTAAGGTTTCAGTTACTATGAATAAAATATTTTTCTTCCATCACTCTTGGTTTTATTGGATTGTTAAAAAGTTCCCATTTTTTTGTGTCACCCTGTATAATAACCCTCAACTATAATCTGAGATTTTATGAACATCTACATGATCAGTAAATTAAATACAGTAAAATACCTGATCTATACTGATTAAATGCAAAATACAGAAGATAATATTATAATGAATGGTGATAATCACTTAAAGGTTATATATATAGGGGAAATTTCATTTGGAAATTGACACAAAAGTAGCACTGGGTCTTCATGGGTTAAGGATTAATGTCAGAAAGGCTGAACTCTGACAAAAAAACTCATTACGTTCTTTTCATTGAAAACAGACGGAGATATGATGGCAAATAAAGTGCCATGGATTTTGATGAATAACAGTGGATGGAGACACCTGTTTTTACAGTCTGTTATTGATCTTTGCTGCAAAACTCACTTTGTTGTTTCTGATATAATATTCCTCAACTTTACTCTGAACTTTCATGAACATCTACATCATCAGGGAATTAAATATAGAAAAATAGCTGATTAAAACTGGAGAAATGCAAAATGCAGAGTATAATATTATAATAAATGGTGATAAATCACTTACAAAATGTGAAAGAGAAAAATTAATTTGGGTCTTTTAACACCTTCTGTTCATTGTTCAGTGTCTTACCAGCACAGTCCTGGGTCTGCCACTCCAGACACTGGCCGTAAGGGAAGGAGATGACGTAAGCCGAGGAGTCGACACAGCGCTGCGTACTTCCACACCACATGCATTCCATGGCCTGGCTGGTACAGTTAGCACAGCTGGTACGAAGAGCACATGGCGTTTTACAGGGACGGGCGCTCTGACTTTGTAGATTCCCTGAATGATGGAACAGAAGGACAAACAGAACAGAGGTAAAAGTCTAAATGGAGGTTCACAGCATGAGATTAGTGTGAGTCAGACCAGGACATGGGTCAACAGCCTTTAATATGCGAAGAACCACTTTTAGAAACTCAAAAAAGAAAATCTGTCTGAAGCAGAAACAATGTCCTAAACCCTTTATTGAGCAAATGACCATTTTTGGCAATTTCCGCTAAGATTGGTAACACTTTATAATAAGGGTGCCCTAATAAACATTAGTTAGTGCATTAAGCATTAATTAACTGTTTAATATATTACACTGGTCAACAACAAATTTATTGTTTAAGTTTTTTGAGCTGATTTAGTATAATTTTGGTGTTGAATCCAAAAATCACATTAATTTTGCTCAGTCAGGTCAACTTTCTGAACTATGCTACATATTGGCTTTTTAACATTTTTGCTTACATTTATGGGCATTTTCACATCATATGATACAAAATTCTTTCATATTTCTTGCAATAAACGAGTTCTGAAGATTTTACTTTTGCCAATTTATGATTAATGTTTTTTTTAATATTACAGGTGAATGAAAGGGCTTTGATTAGAAGATCTTGCAAAAATAAGCCTGACGTATTACGTGCTACATCTGCGGTGAATACACCATTGTACCTAACAGGAATCAAGTCACAAGTTTCATAAAGTGTGCTTACCAATCTTATTTTGGTATTAACTATTATATTTTGTGAGAAGATGAAATTTTTCAAAATCAAATTAGCAAAAAAACCTGACCTGATTGAGAAAAACAGATGTCATTTTTTGGATTTAGCGGTGCAAAATGGTCCTAATTCAGTTGAAAAAACCTAGACATCTTGCAAAAAACATTTTCTTGTAACCCAATGTTATCAGTCATGATTATGTATTACTTAGCATTTGGTGACATATTAGTTAATGCATTAATAAGTCGTTAATTAATGTTTACGACTCAAAGTTTGTTAATAAATTATTAAAGATTACTAAAAGTTGAATAATGTCATTAGTTATCATTATGTAAGTACGACTCAGCATTAATTAACCTTTCATGCATGAATTCTGAGAACTTTAATGGGTCAAAACACAGTAATGTCCAGTCAGAGAGCAAACTTTGACTGCCATTCCAACATTTATTTCAATATAAAGTAGCTGCTCCTTGTTTTGGATAATCCCTTATGGTCCAACTAAAGCAAAAATGAATTTAAAAGTAAAAATGTGGGTCAAATTGTCTCTAAAATGTCCCGTCAGAGAGATTTTGAATACCGTGTTTTGACCCTAATCAAGATATTGAGTGTTTTTATTCCTCTTTAGGCATGAAAAAAACAATGCGATTGAAAATTTTTTATGAACCTATTTTTCACGGAGTTGCAAAAATATCCACTCAGCTAGACATCATGCATTTGATTTTTGAAGCAAAGAAGCATGTGTTTACTGATACACTGAGTGAAAACTATGAAATAAACGTTTTTAAATGCTGCTACTCTAATATTAGTTATTACTCACTTTAAGGAGATAATGTGCAAAAAAAAAAAAAACTTTTTATTTAAGAAAAATGGTTAATTACAGTCTCTTAACAATGACAAGCAATTGATTTACTCTCAAACATGTTAGTGCAGATCAGATTTATCTAGAACGGCAAAGTTACAGTAATGGTACGAACTGCAGTGTATGGGATGATGCATAGGCGTCCACTGTGTTGGCTGATATGGAACTAAAACAATAAAATCCATGAATATACAAAAGAACAGCTGTAGAATAACTGTCCACTGTAGTGACCACTATGCATGAAAGGGTTAAAACATTGTTCATATATTAGTAAGCCGTTAATAATGTCTCTAGTAATCATTTACTAATGGGATTGAGAAGGCCACCTGTCTGCTACTTCATTCCCAGTGTAATTGCTGGTACCAGTTTATGAACTAACTTTGAGTAGTAAACATTAATTAACGGCTTAATAATATATTAACTAATATGTTACCTAATGCTAAGTAATGCTTAATAATAATTGATAATATATTATTAAACAGGTAATTAATGCTTAATAATGTGCTAACTAACATTCATTAAGGGACCCTTATTTTAAAGTGTTACCCAAATATTAAATCTGTGGCCAATCCCATGCCTCAGTGAGGTCAAGAAGCGTGCCAGTTTTTATAGCACTGTACAGTGATTAATAGAGATTTTATAGACATTTTGAAGCTGTAAATAGTGAATATGAGTGATTTTGTCAGTTTATGACCTTATAACAGTTGTTTTATTGCATGTGTTTACTTTTTAGCAAGTGCTGCTTGGATGTTTTATGGCAAGAGGAGGGAGACTGTTGTCGTGGCAACCGACAAGGAGGTAGATGACAATGTCCAACAGCACACGAAGGTTGAAATTTTGAATTTCAGAGTATTTCAATTAGTGCCCTAAAAAGGGTTAATATGGTTTAGCTCAAAGTGATAACTTTGTAAGGAGCTGTCGTTTGTTATTACAGTGTCCTGAAATAAAAAGTAGTGTACAGGGTGGGGAAGCAAAATTTACAATGAACATTTAGTTGTTTTTTCTCAGCAGGCACTACGTCAATTGTTTTGAAACCAAACATATATTGATGTCATAATCATACCTAACACTATTATCCATACCTTTTCACAAACTTTTGCCCATATGAGTAATCAGGAAAGCAAACGTCAAAGAGTGTGTGATTTGCTGAATGCACTCGTCACACCGAAGGAGATTTCAAAAATAGTTGGAGTGTCCATAAAGACTGTTTATAGTGGAAAGAAGAGAATGACTATAAGCAAAACTATTACGAGAAAGTCTGGAAGTGGAGGAAGCAACAAAAAACGTACCAAAGCTTTTATTAAAGCTCTCAAATCCAAAATCCTAAAGGATCCAACCAAATCCATGAGAAAAATGGCAATTGAACTTGAGGTAGACAACAAGACCGTTAGAAATGCAGTAAAATATGATTTGAAGTTAAAATCTTACACAAGAACACCAAAACACTTGTTGACAACAACTATTACGAGAAAGTCTGGAAGATACTATTAAAGAAGAATGGGAGAAGTTGTCACCCGAATATTTGAGGAACACTTGCGCAAGTTTCAGGAAGTGTGTGAAGGCAGTTATTGAGAAAGAAGGAGGACACAGAATAAAAACATTTTGTATTATGTCAATTTTCTTGTGGCAAATAAATTCTCATGACTTTGAATAAACTAATTGGTCATACACTGTCTTTCAATCCCTGCCTCAAAATATTGTAAATTTTGCTTCCCCACCCTGTATGTTTAACTTCTACTACTTCTATTTTAGGATTCATTTGAAGTTTGGTCAACATATTTATAACTGCAGAACATCAGAATGATTTTATGGTAGCAACAATAATAGCAAAATGTTAAAATCTTGTGTTGTTTATTTCCATATGTTTTTTGACAAAGCCAGAGGAGTCACTGGAAAACGACTGAGGAGCCAAATGTGGCCCCAGACCCATAGGTTTCCCACCCTTGGACTAGAAGAACTGATCACTGGCCACATTTTTTAATTTTCTTGTGTCTAGAATTTGTAGAACTGAAGGGATTAATCAATTAATGGATTAATGGAACAGATAAAAAAAAAATTTTGATTATAATTTTCCTGAATCGAAGTTTCGTTTCTTTAATTTTGCTGCCGAGAAACATTGGTTCCACTGTTGTGTTTCACACGGACGCTTATTTTCATGCACATGAACCAGGCTCGAAAGAAAATTGTATATAGTATATTTTAGAGTTGTATAAAGTCTATTTCATATTAACTTTTATGTTACTGGAGTTATTTCTATACATCTATAGTTATTTTATATGTACTTTTCTATTATTGCTATTGTTTTGTTGTTTTTTTTTATATCCTTTTAATTTTATATTTTTTGTTGTTTTTCAGCTGATTCTGGAATAAAGGATGTATTTGTCTTTTCTACATTTTTAATATGTTTTTCCCCAAATTCAAAAAATCTTTAAATCAAATCGAATTAAAGAAAATATTTCACAGATTAATCGATTACAAAAATAATCCATATCTGCAGCTGTATTCATTTGCTGTTTGAGGGTCTTAAAAGTGTTCGCCTGACCCCCACCTGTGGTCTTTGTTTCTCACCTGCAGGTTTCTCGCAGATCAGACCGTCAGTGGTGGCGGTGCAGGGGTTGGCTTTAAGTCCAGACACCTGCGCTCGCTCCATGTAGGCGCAGAAGCCGGAGTCACTGGGTTCACTGGGCAACCAGCGCAGACTGCTGTTGGTGAACGGTGACGCGTCCTCCCAGCCCCAGTACGACACATTGATCTTCCGCAGGCCGACCCAAGGAGACAACTTCTGCAGGGTTCATGACGGACCGAACAGAGGAGAAGAAAAAACACATGAACAACTTCTATATTAAATATTAACCAAATGAAGGTTCATTCTCAAATCAAACTAGCTGAACCCAAAAAGACCCAGTAAGTAATAAAAACTTTTGTAGTAGTTCCCAAACTCATTTTCTCCCTCTTTTTTACTTTTCTTAAGTAATTTATCATCATTTATTATATTAAACCCTGTATTTCATGTTTTTTTCAGTGAAAATCAGGTATTTTCCTATATTTAATTTACTGATTATGTAGATGCTCATAAAAGATCAGATTAAAGTTGAGGGGTTTTATAGCAAAACAGAGAAAAATGAAGAAAAAGCGACTTTTTCAGCATAGATATCAATAACTGAACGTAAAAACAAGTGTCTGCATCCATTGTCATTCATCTCCTTCCCTTACGGCCAGTGTCTGGAGTGACAGACCCAGGACTGCGCCGATAAGACACTGAACAATTCAACAGGAGGTTAACCCAAAAAGACCCAAACAGCCGACGACGACCAAAACCATCTACTGATCTAAACTGTTTAATACCTGTTGATCCACTAATCCTATCAATATATGTAAATAATTAGTGTAAAATACAGTTTGTCATTTTTTCATGGTCATCAGATATGACCCATTTGGACATACAGGGTGGGGAAGCAAAATTTACAATGAACATTTTGTTGTTTTTTCTCAGCAGGCACTACGTCAATTGTTTTGAAACCAAACATATATTGATGTCATAATTATACCTAACACTATTATCCATACCTTTTCAGAAACTTTTGCCCATATGAGTAATCAGGAAAGCAAATGTCAAAGAGTGTGTGATTTGCTGAATGCACTCGTCACACCAAAGGAGATTTCAAAAATAGTTGGAGTGTCCATAAAGACTGTTTAGAATGGAAAGAAGAGAATGACTATGAGCAAAACTATTACGAGAAAGTCTGGAAGTGGAGGAAGCAACAAAAAACGTACCAAAGCTTTTATTAAAGCTCTCAAATCCAAAATCCTAAAGGATCCAACCAAATCCATGAGAAAAATGACAATTGAACTTGAGGTAGACAACAAGACCGTTAGAAATGCAGTAAAATATGATTTGAAGTTAAAATCTTACACAAGAACACCAAAACACTTGTTGACAACAGCAACAAATCCAACTTTAGCAATTTTTGGGAATCATGTTTATGGCCGCCTTCTAGCCCAGATCTAAACCCTCTGGATTCTGCTATTTGGGGCGTTTTAGAACATGCTACCAATAGAACATCACACAGCAATGTCGACTTTCTTAAAGATACTATTAAAGAAGAATGGGAGAAGTTGTCACCCAAATATTTGAGGAACACTTGCGCAAGTTTCAGGAAGCGTGTGAAGGCAGTTATTGAGAAAGAAGGAGGACACATAGAATAAAAACATTTTCTATTATGTCAATTTTCTTGTGGCAAATAAATTCTCATGACTTTCAATAAACTAATTGGTCATACACTGTCTTTCAATCCCTGCCTCAAAATATTGTAAATTTTGCTTCCCCACCCTGTACAGAGGCTCCGTAGTTACCATGGAAACACTGTGATCTTCTACTCCATTGATTCAACGTAAAACCCATGGAGTTGGATCAGTGACTTTTGATGTAGATGCTTGTTTTATGTTCAGTTAATGATATATTTTGCTGAAAAAGTCACTTTTTCTTCAGTTTTCTCTGGTTTTGATATCAACTTTAATTAAAAATTTTTATGGTTGTCTACATGAATAGAAAATCAAATATAGTAAAAAAAAATTTCACTGAAAAAAAGCCAAATACAGAGAACAATATAAGACTAAATGGTGATAAATCACTTAAGGAAGGTTAAAATAGAGAGAAAAATACATTTGGGTTCTGCCACAAAAGTAGCACCGGGTCGTTATGGGTTAATATTGAAATGTGCCTGACTAATACAACTGTGGACCAAATGTGGATGAATGTACTGCAGTTATTGAAAAAAAAAAAAAAAAAAACCCTTTCGAGTACAGTATGACCGCTTCTCTTTTTTTCATTTTACGAAACACAAAAGGAAAATAATGAGCCTTAATTACATTCAGTTCACACAGAGGCAGTGTCCTAGAAATACAGGGGGAAAAAACTCAAATGAATAGGCACCATAACTCAAAGTGTGTACAGAAGCCACATTATAATATGTACAAACACATATTGCACACATAGTGAAGTAGTAAAGCATAAAAATCTAAACTCAAAACAAACCTCCTGCAAACAAATGCAACTGCTGTAAAAGCAGAAACTTGAAATATAAACTCATTAACTGATGATTCTGAAAAGATCTGTAATTATATCAGCTGACTGAGGCCTATTTCAAAAGGTGCTTTAATTATAACATGACAGCACTAATGTGATTTGTTTCATAATTGCTAATAAGAACTATTGTAGTAAAGACTGTTACAGCGTTTTGTGGTAAAAAAAAAAAAAAAATTAAAATTAAAAATAAAAAATCAAACCTCCTGCCTCCCACTGAGTGTAAATATTATATCAGTAATGAGAATCTGAAAAACACTGGAAACACTTGTCATGTACACTGCATGTGAGTACGAAAATACACCCAAGTCAGCATCTCCGTTGAAGATCCTTTCCAATTTAGTTGAAATAATGACTTTTTAGGGAGAGGACGTTAGCTCAGACCAAAGTAATAACTTAAAAGCTTTCAAGTCATTATACCTAAAGCACCACAAGGCTGGAAAAAACATACACAGACAGAAACCTTCCTACAATTACCAGTGTTCAAATATTTTCTCACATCGCTCTTGACGATTCAAATTTATCAAAAAGTGTGTGCGGTCATACACACGAGGGTCTGGCTGATATTTATAGCATAAACATCACACATCCACTCTCCAGTCTGTGTGAGAGCCCATTGATCTGAACCAGAGTTTGACTAACAGCTCAATGAGAAGCAGCCGTTTCAACAATCCCCCAAACGTTTACAATCTGCCTGTCATTTTTTCTTTTTGTTTCAGCCGTCTGGGCTTATTATGACCAAAACTCATGAGTGGACAGATTTGCCTGCTTCATGGTGGGCTCAAGACTATTTTTCTTTTAACACTGAACTCCACAGGACCAAAAAAATAAATAAAAAAAAAAAGGAAATCCACATGGTTCATATGGTGAGAACAGTTCTCAGTATCCTTTGAATCTGTCGAAATATTTAATCATCCAAAGAAAAAAGTTAACTATATTCAAACATTTTCATCCAAACTGTGATACGGTCACATTCTGCAACCACACTAGCTGCTTTTCCATTGGACATATGCGCAAAACATTACTGATATTTACTGAATGTCGAAAAAACAGAAGTGCATAATGTTGTTTTTTTTCATTAAGTCACAAATGCGATGATTTGTTTATTTATTATCGTGAGACGTCACAAGAAGATTCCATAAACATGGCGGCGAACATAAATATCTGTTGTTTAGATTCTAGAATGCTCATTATCCCTCTAACCCAGACCATTGTGAGGCCCAACAGCTGACCCTAACTGGCCCACATGAGGTCATTGGCAAATTAAAAGTCAATGCAAATATGTATCATCATAATAGACATAACCAATACAACGCCACTGCTTTTATTTGAAAGGATCTGCTAATTTACCGTTTTTTCACACATACTTTCTGTACTTGCATAAGGCTTATGCACTGGTTGGTTTGTTGGTCAGTTTCAGCCCATGAAGATGTCAGCTAACGCCAAAAAAAGAAAGACTGATTCCGAATGCAGAGTTTTTAACAAGACATGGACTTGTAAGTCTTTCTTTACTGAAGTCAGAGGTAAAGAAAAAGAAAAGGAACTGTGATATGCAAACAAACAAAGCTGGATGCATTTATAGTTTTTCATGTAAAGTTAATGTAGCGCTGGATTTGCACATTTTCGAAAGTCTTTTTGTGAATATTCATTAAATAGTTGTATTCTGTGCTCCACATTTTCATTTTATTATTGTATTGTTGCATTTACTGTTTTTGTATTATAGTAAAGTATATATATATATATATATATATATATATATATATATATATATATATATATATGGATGTGTATATACAGGGTGAGGAAGCAAAATTTACAATATTTTGAGGCAGGGATTGAAAGACAGTGTATGACCAATTAGTTTATTGAAAGTCATGACAATTTATTTGCCACAAGAAAATGTACATAATAGAAAATGTTTTTATTCTATGTGTCCTCCTTCTTTCTCAATAACTACCTTCACACGCTTCCTGAAACTTGCGCAAGTGTTCCTCAAATATTCGGGTGACAACTTCTCCCATTCTTCTTTAATAGTATCTTCCAGACTTTCTCGTAATAGTTTTGCTCATAGTCATTCTCTTCTTTCCATTATAAACAGTCTTTATGGACACTCCAACTATTTTTGAAATCTCCTTTGGTGTGACGAGTGCATTCAGCAAATCACACACTCTTTGACGTTTGCTTTCCTGATTACTCATATGGGTAAAAGTTTCTGAAAAGGTATGGATAATAGTGTTAGGTATGATTATGACATCAACATATGTTTGGTTTCAAAACAATTGACGTAGTGCCTGCTGAGAAAAAACAACTAAATGTTCATTGTAAATTTTGCTTCCCCACCCTGTATATATATATATATATATATATATATATATATATATATATATATATATATATATATATATATATATATATATATATATATATATGTAGAGAGAGAGAGAGAGAGAGAGAGATTAAGGAGAGCTGCAAATGTATTGATCCGGCTCTTAACAACTGTTTCTCAAGTTTCTCATGTGGCCCCATAGGAAACTGAATTGCCCACCCTGTACTGTAACCTGTACTAAATTTAAAAATGATTCAGTTTCTTCGTGTCCGCACATGCAGCGCCATGTTTGTTTTAAAACTCTTCTTCACTTGTTGTAACATCCATCAACATTCTTTTTTTTTGTTGTTCATGTGACTCCAGTTGCGCAAAAAGGTCTTTCCATTGCAGTTTTGCGCGATATACCAATTCTGCTACATCCAAAAAACCACCTCTTGCAAGCGCAAAAATTTTTCATCAAAAAACTAAGAGTTTTGGTGAAATTGTCATTTTTTTCACTAGGCAAATTTTTATGCACAAGTTATATTCGCGCAATTTGAGGATTGATGGAAAAGCAACTACTGTCTTCTAAAAATAACTAAAAAATTATACTTAAAGATCCAAAAACATGCTGGTGTTTTTCTTTTATTCTTTGCAGTTAGTTTACATTGTGTTCACTGATGTGTTTTACACTGAAACACAAGACAAGTAATTTTATGTTGACTTCCAAATGATTTTTTTTCTCTAAATCTAATCTTTCTGAAGTGATTTATCAACATTTATAATACTATTATTCAATGAATTTTGAATTTTTCAGTGCAAATCCTGTATTTTCTTATATTCAATTTACTCATCATGTAGGTGTTTATGAAAGCTCAGGGTAAATTCAAAATTCAGCAAAATATATTACTAACTTAACATAAACCAAGTATCTTTATCCACTTTCATTTATCAAATTCCATGGGTTTTACTAGTGAATCAATGTTGTAGAAGATGACGATGTTTCCATGTTCACTATGGAGCCTCTAAACGTCCAAATTTGTCATATCTGATGACCACGAAAAGATAAAAAAAAACCTAGATTTTACACCAGTTATTTACATGTATTGATAGGATTAATGGATCAACAGGTATTAAACAGTTTAGATCAGTGGATGTTTTTGGTCGGTGATGGATGTTTGGGTCTTTATGGGTTTAAATAGCTCATGCTTGTATTTTATGCTTTAGTCTCAACATGACCAACAACAACTGAATATATTTGCCGACCACCCACCTTGTCCTCCAGCTGGTATTTTTGCAGCTCTTCCAGAACAAAAGTGACCTGCTTGTCTGTGACCAAAGAGGCGATATTTCCTCCCAGGTTTTTGCAGTAGTGCTGTGCATTATCGTAGCTTTCTCTGCTGGAGTTGATCCGCAGACAGGCCTCTCCAACGTGATGCCAACCCTCGCCACACACTTGGCCTTGAAGGACACAGACAGAAAAAACAGCATAAACACATTCAGAAGAATAAAACAGCTCCCGTGTTTGTGTTTGTGATCTTCACATGCTAATAAAACCCAGACACTTCAATACAAAATGGAAAAAAAGGTGAACAACTTAATTTTTCTTAACCCATTCGGAGGAAAACCTGCTATACACTGTTTGTAGATAAGTACTTACATGCACTGTTCGCTAAAACCCCATATATTAAAGGTTCTCTATAAAAGCTTTGAGTGTATAAGGATAAAGACAGAGATTTTTAAAGAAAATACAGAAGAGATGAGGGGAAAAAAGGCAGAAACCATCACTTACTCACTTAAACTTTGAAGCTTAAGCACAAAGATTAAAAATATTTGACTTTATCTAAAAGTTGTATGTTATTTCCATCTCAATAACTTAGTACGTTGGATAATAATTTGTTGAAGACTGCAGTGCACATATTGTTTGTAATTATGTCGATATTTTTATATGTAAGTTCATACTGTTGTTATTGTTGTTATTTCTATGTAGATATTTTTATATGTCCTTTTACTTTTGCACATTTTGTGGTTGTTTTTTCAGTTGGTTGTGGAGTAAAAGACAGGCTGTCATTTTCAGACATGATTTTTTCATATTTACCCCGCCCCCCAAAGGGGAGGAAAGGGGTATTGTTAGCTTACCAGCTGACAGGCTGTAAGCTATTGTCGTCATGCAGCGTCCGTCGTCGTGACGTTTAACATGGGCTCTTATGGGGAAAAAATTTCAATCGTCTTCTTCTCCAAAACTACAATTCCGATTGACTTCAAACTTGGTATACAGCTTCTTTGTGATGATGTCAACAAATGTTAGTGAAATTATTTGGATCCGGATCTGATTCTGGATTTGGTGCCACTTTGAAAAATTTCCCCATTATAAGAGATAGGAAGTGGATCAATGCAATAACTCAGTAAATATAAATGATGTCAAGCTGAAATTTCTACAGTCCAGCCCTGATGGGGAGATGATCAAAACATAATGTCCACAGGCTGATCAGGATCTTCTTCCGGATCCGGGAACTTACGGAAAATTTAACATGGGCTCTTATGGGGAAAAAATTTCAATCGTCTTTTTCTCCCAAACTCCAGTTCTGATTGACTTCAAACTTGGTATACAGCTTCTGTATGATGATGTCAACACAAGGTATTGAAATTATTTCAATCCAGATCTGATTCTGGATTTGGTGTGGCTTTGAATAATTTTCCCATTATAACAGATAGGAAGTGGATTGATCCAATAAATCAGTATCAATGATATCAAGTTGGAATTTGAATTTTTTACAGATCTGAGTGGAATATGACCAAAACATGGGCTATTTCTGTAATATAATAAATACACAGAACTGGGTGATAATAAATGGCATCTGGATACATTTCCCAAAGCTTTTAATTTGGCCGGTAAGCTACAGGGCCATTGGTCCTATTTTTTTTTGGTTTGGTTTGGTTTGTTTTTTACCTCCGCTAAGGGGGTTATGTTTTCATCAGAGTTTGTTTGTTTGTTTGTTTGTTTGTTTGTTTGTTTGTTTGATAACACTCTGGCAGCATAACTATTGGTTGAATTCATACCAAACTGGGTTTATAGATTGCCAGTGACCCTGAATAGATCTGATTACATTTTGGGAAAAGTAGGTCTAAGTTCAAAATTTTTATGAATTTTGAAAATCTTTTTTTTCTCCATTTACTTATAATGGGCAAAATTTCAAATGTCAATAAAAACATCAATTTTGTTTCAATTTACTTCAAACTTGGCACATATATGCATACACATGATGACATCAGCTGGATTGATGCCAAAATAAGATACAGTGTGTGTGAGGGGTGGGGTTTGTTGTACCTAGCACCACTTGTTATGTATAATTTTATACTGTTGTTATTGTTGTTGTTTCAATATATATATTTTTCATATTTCCTTTTAGGTTTCCACGCTGTGTGGTTGTTGTTTCAGCTGGTTGTGGAATAAGAGACAAGTTGTCATTTTCAGACATGACTTTTTCATATTTTTACATTTTTTTCATCTATTCAAAATAATAATTTGTGGAATAGAGTGAAAATAATTGATAGATTAATTATTACAAAAATAATCAATAGCTGCAGCTCTACTGCATTGGACGACTGACCTCATTAAGATGCAGCACAGAGATACAGAGGTATTATTATTAACCCTTTCATGCATGAATTATGAGAACCTTAATCACATTTTTTTCCTGAGTGTTTTTATTCCTCTTTAGGCTTGAAAAAAACAATGTGATTGAAATTTTTGTTTTTTATCAATCTATTTTTCATGGAGTTACAAAAATGTCCGCTCAGCTGGACACCATGTGTCACCATTTGAAGCAAAAAAAACATGCATTTACTGTCATACTGTGTGAAAACGATGAAATAAATGTTTTTTTAATGTTGCTAATCTAATGTTTTCTCACATTTTAACATACTATAATAGTAGTTATTACTCACTCAAATAATATGCAAAAAACAACAAAACACAACAACTTAAAAAAACAAACAAACTGTTAATTACAGTCTAATAACAATTAGCAATTGATTTACACTCAAATATGTTGCTCCATATCAGGTTAATCAAGAACAGGAATGTTACAGTCACGGTATGAATTGCAGTGTATTATGGGATGGTGCATAAGTGTCCACTGTGTTGGTTGATATGCAAGTAAAACATTAAAATCCATGAATATACAAGAGAACAGCTGGAGAATAACTGTCCACAGGAGTGACCAGTGTGCATGAAAGGGTTAATATTAAGATTATTATTATTCTTTGTAGTTTTCTTTCTTTCTTTCTTTTTACTGAGCTGATAAAAATAGTATTTTTTTTTTCTGATTCGTACAAGTTCAGTACACATGTGTAATCATATAAGTAGTGTAGGTGAATATCTGTGCAATAATTAAAGACTCCATTAACAAAGGATGAGTACAACTGGCGAACAAAGCCAGGCAAAAATCACATACACTCACACACATCGCTCTTATCAGGGTCACTCGGTGGCGTCTTGTGGGAGAATAAAATAGTAAAGAGGCTGTTCAATTAACCAGGATGAAAGGGAAGAAAAAAGTCATTCTGCCTCCGCTGAGCGCTGCTGTTTATTTTGGACTCCAGGACTGATTATATTCACAGGCCTATAATGGTTTCCACCACCAACCTTTTCATGCTACAGAAATGAAAATACCTGCTTTCTATATTTATTTTCTGAGGCGAAGGCAATAATCAACCAAAATAAGACGATAAAGACAGATGAAAGGGGACAAAACAGAGGAGAATGAAAATAAATAAGTAGCCTCGGTTTGGTTACGGACTGTGTGTAAAAGCAAAGATAAACATGTCAGGCCATTTACAATAATTGGTCATTCCATGGTGTCGACAGTAACGGCCACAAGTGCTTTTGAGGTGAAACGACTTTCCACTGCCTCAGGTCATCCTAACACAAGTATTTACCCATAAATTACAGCATATAGTTGTGATAGTGTTTATTATACAGTTACATACAGTAGATGGTTTCTATTATTTGTACTAACAGTTACAGTAGAACAAAGGTGTCAAACATGTGGCCCGGGGGCCAAATCCGGCCCACCAAAGGTTCCATTCTGGCCCGCCTGAAAGTGCAAAAATGAACCTGAACAGTCATGGTTGTCCAAATCATTTTGGTTCAGGTTCCACATACAGACCAATGTGATCTACAGTAAAAACTAACTACACAATAACCCATAAATAATGACAACGACAAATTATCTTTGTGAAAAATTATGTGGAAAAAATTTAAATGAAAAAAACAACACTACACAGTGAAAATATTTACATTTACAAAACTATTCTTTCACAATAAAACACAAATAAATACATAAATAAAAACAAATAAGAACAACCCGAAATGTGCAGTTTTAACAATATTCTGCCTGTTACTAAATGTTTTGTGCATTTATGGATTCAATGTGATCTGGAGTTGTGTTAATAATAAGAGATGGAATATTGTAGAAATTGTTCAAATTTTAGTTCCAAACTCCAAAATTTTAACAATATTCTGCCTGTTACCAAATGTTTATGTAACATTGTGTTTAATGTACATGTATAAATAAGAAGTCGAAGCATAATATTGTTAAAATTGCACCAATTTTTCAAAAGAAATTTCTGTTTTTTCAGGTTATTCACATCTTTTCTCTAAAATGTAAATATTTTCATAATTTAATTGTTTTTTTTTTTTTGTACTAAAACAAAAAGAAAAACTTGGATTTGTCATTAGTTATAGGTTATTAAGTCATTATTTTACTGGTCTGGCCCGCTTGAGATCAAATCGGGCTAAATATGGCCCCTGAACCAAAATGAGTTTGACACCCCTGCAGTAGAAGTACATCCACTGTTAATATTTGTACTTGTATCAGTAGTAGAAACAGTTATGGACATTTTCTCTAGTTATTGGTAATTATGCTAGCAAAAATAACTAAAATTCTAATTTTAACACTTCTAGTTCAGTTTGCTGTGCGTCCATGTATCTGCCCTTCCCCCAATCTCTCTCTCTTTTTCTCTTCCTTTACTCTCTCTCTTTAACCCCAACTGGTCAAAGCAGACGACCATCCTCTAGAGTCAGGGTGTACTCCAGGTAGTTTATTTGCTGTTGTGTATTCATGTATGCTGTACCGCATTTGTCCAGCAGTCACCACCGAAGCGTTCTGGCCATAACAACGTGACTGAAAGGCTATTGTATTCCAAAATTACCAATATCTCCCAAAATATTGGTCCTGTCAACTTGCCGTTTTCACTACTGTCTTCCTTGACCAAAAATACATAAGTATGACAAACTGCAGCAGTTAGCTCTTCCTGGATATAATGTGAATCCCTTGACACACACATATGCACACAGAGCGGCCACTTGGCTTTTTATGTATTCTACAGGGTGGGGAAGCAAAATTTACAATGAACACTTAGTTGTTTTTTCTCAGCAGGCACTACGTCAATTGTTTTGAAACCAAACATATTGATGTCATAGTCATACCTAACACTATTATCCATACCTTTTCACAAACTTTTGCCCATATGAGTAATCAGGAAAGCAAACGTCAAAGAGTGTGTGATTTGCTGAATGCACTCGTCACACCAAAGGAGATTTCAAAAATAGTTGGAGTGTCCATAAAGACTGTTTATAATGTAAAGAAGAGAATGACTATGAGCAAAACTATTATGAGAAAGTCTGGAAGATACTATTAAAGAAGAATGGGAGAAGTTGTCACCCGAATATTTGAGGAACACTTGCGCAAGTTTCAGGAAGTGTGTGAAGGCAGTTATTGAGAAAGAAGGAGGACACATAGAATAAAAACATTTTCTATTATGTACATTTTCTTGTGGCAAATAAATTGTCATGACTTTCAATAAACTAATTGGTCATACACTGTCTTTCAATCCCTGCCTCAAAATATTGTAAATTTTGCTTCCCCACCCTGTGTATATATACATATATATATATATATATATATATATATATATATATATATTCTGCTGTTGTCACTTTATCATGGCTGTAACCACTTCATTTACCAAAGTTTACAATAATCCTCGGTGCACTTTACGACTGCTGCTACTGTTACTGTTGGTTTTAGGTGCTTACTTCTATTTATTTAGTTAGGCTACTCATTTACATTTAGAGTTGTTAGTTTGCTTAGTTTTTTAGATTTGCTTATATATATTTATTTAGACTCCCTTTTAAAAAATTTAGACTTGTTACAGTTTGTTAGATATGCTTAGTTACATTTATATAGGCTCCTTATTCAGTATATATCCTTATTCACTCCTTATTCAGCTCCTTGTTCAGTTGTTAAAGTTCTTTTGCTTAGATTGTATATGTTCAGTGATGGGGTACCTGCAAAATAAGAATTCCATTGTACGATGTAACCGTTTGGATCTCTATGCATATGACAAATACATTTGTTCTGTTCTATTCTATTCTATAAACTAGATTTTACTGACTGACTGACTGATTGATTGAAAATACAGAAGCTTTGTTTCTTGGCCTTGTCAGACTCATACACATTCATTTCATTGTGTGAGGATTTAAAAGCCTTCTGCAGCATTTTCTTCCTTTTTATTTGAACACCAATCATTATAACTTGCAACTAAATGTTACAATGAAAAATATAAAAGTAGTCAGACTCTGGTTACAAGTTACTTTACATGTTTAAAGAGTGTATTTAATCCATTCAAGGAGCCATTATCCAAACTGAATTGGCCTACTTCTCCTTGCAGTCAAGTGAAAAGCACATTTCTAAAGTGCAAGTACATGAATGTGCTAATCCTTTCTTTGTGCGTGCAAGCATGGATGGATAAGAGTGTTTATTTGTCAAGACCACTCCAAATATGCAGCATGCTTGTGTGAGAACTGTGAGTGTAGTGCAAGTTTAGCACAACACTGCAGTCTGTCTGCTGCTTTGCAAAATAACAGATTCATTACAAATGGAGAAAGACTTTAACTGTGTCGATAAAAGACCGCCTGATGCTTTAATGGAACACTGATTCACACTTACTTATGTGAAAAGCCCTGGCTCCCATTGACTTACACTAAACTTCATTCTAAAAATACTTTTTCCAGGACTCATTCTGTTCTCGTTCATATTTGGAACGCTAAATACAGATGTGATCTGGTGGTTCGCCTTTAAAATATTGCTCCGTTGATCCAATCACAGGTTAAATAGAAGGTGTTGACATCTGTCGTGTCAAGCTTTGATCGACAGGTGATTGACAAATAAATAGATATAGTGAATAGATTCCACAAACAAGATTGTAAAATGGCTTTGTTCTGCAGTTCTGTATGAAATTCACTTTTGTACCAGGTTAATTAGCTAGCATTTAGCATTAGCTCATCAGTAGGCAGCTCATAACCATTGTCCTCTTGTAGTTCCACCCCTTTTGTCTAAATATGGTGACTTTTGACTCCAAAAAGACCAATATGGCAACACTCAAATCACAAACGAATGGCAGTTACAAAACCAATGGGTGATGTCACGATTCCTCCATCAAATAATTCTACATAGTCTAAGGCAGGGGTGTCAAATATATATATATATATATATATATATATATATATATATATATATATATATATATATATATATATATATATATACATACAGGGGTTGGACAAAATAATGGAAACACCTTAAAAAATCAACAAAATATAATTTAATATGGTGTAGGTCCGCCTTTTGCGGCAAATACAGCCTCAATTCTCCGAGGTACTGATTCATACAACTTGTGAATTGTTTCCAAAGGAATTTTAAGCCATTCTTCAGTTAGAATACCCTCCAACTCTTTTAGAGACGATGGCGGTGGAAATCGACATCTTACTTGAATCTCTAAAACTGACCATAAATGCTCAATAATGTTGAGGTCTGGGGACTGTGCCGGCCATACGAGATGCTCAACTTCATTAGAATGTTCCTCATGCCATTCTTTAACAATTCTAGCTGTATGGATTGGGGCATTATCATCTTGAGGTGAAGGTGTTTCCATTATTTTGTCCAACCCCTGTATATATGATCTCAAGTGGGCCAGACCAGTAAAATAATAACAGTGAAAAAAATCAAATTACATCATGAAAATGTTGACATCTACAACGTATCCCTTAAAAAAATATGAATAACATCAATAACCATGAACAAACTGAAATTCTTTACAAAAAATAAACGCAATTTTAACAATGTTACGCCTCAGCTTCTCATTTACACATTATGACTTACAGATCACAGCAGAACTAAAAATACACCAAACATTTAGTAACAGGCAGAATATTGTTAAAACTGCACTGACTTCTCTAAACGACAGCTTGTAAATGTAAATACTTTCATGTCATTTTTCTTTTTACACTAAAACAATGAGAAATTTTGGAGTTGTCATTATTTATAGGTTATTATGATAATATTTTACCTTCTTGAGATTGAATTGGGCTGTATGTGACCCCTGAACTTAAACAAATTCTACATTCTTTACTGTTATTACACTGGTCAACAACAAATTTATTGTTTAAGTTTTTTGAGCTGATTTAGGATAATTTTGGTGTGCTGAATCCAAAAATCACATTAATTTTGCTCAATCAGGTCAACTTTCTGAACTATGCTACATATTGGCTTTTTAACATTTTTGCTTACATTTATGGGCATTTTCACATCATATGATACAAAATTCTTTCATATTTCTTGCAATAAATGAGTTCTGAAGATTTTACTTTTGCCAATTTATGATTAATGGTTTTTTTTAATATTGCAGGTGAATGAAATGGCTTCGACTAGAAGATCTTGCAAAAATAAGCCTGACGTATTCTGCTACATCTGCGGTGAATACACCATTGTGCCTAACAGGAATCAAGTCACAAGTTTCATAAAGTTTCATAAACCTATTTTGGGTGAGAACTATATACGCGGGCTGTTCAATAAGTTCATGGCCTCACCCAGAAATACTGGTTGTTATAATACAGGATGTTACATTCTTTCGTGATGGGATAGTGATGCTTGAACATTGATGGACCAAGTGCATTGCTGTAGATGGAGATTATGTTGAAAAATAAAATATAAATGATCAGTCTGTGTTGTTCTGTTCTGGGTGAGGCCATGAACTTATTGAACGGCCCTCGTAAAAAATCAACTGATAAAGTCACAAAAATGTAATTCATTTTGTGAGAAGATCAGATTTTTCAAAAATCAAATTAGCAAAAAAACCTGACCTGATTGAGAAAAACAGATGTCATTTTTGGATTTAGCGGTGCAAAATGGTCCTAATTCAGTTGAAAAAACCTAGACAACTTGCAAAAAAAATGTTTTGTAATCCAGTGTTATCTTCAGCGGACCGTAATTTCTGGACTATAAGCTGCTACTTTTTTCACACGCTTTGAACCCTGTGGCTTAAACAATGATGCAGCTAATTCATATTTTATGGGCTAACAAGCTTCATGCCGCCAATACATTTACATTTAGGCTCGTCACACCAGACCAATGAAATTACCAAACAGGTCACAATAGTCCAATAAAACTGTTCGAATCACTGTAAATCAAATGCACTCACACTCAATTCTTCCGATCAGTCATTTTGCACATCATGCAAACACCCTTATCATGGAAAACACACGAAGAAATGAAAATGAGGCAGCATTCAAGTTAAAGGCGTTCAATCTGGCTGCTAAAGAAGGAACTAGAGATGCTGCACGTAAGTTTGGCATCAGTGAATCGATGGTGAGACGTTGGAAATGGCAGCGCATGGCTTATATTCAGGTGCGCTCAATAGTCCGGAAATTACGGTAATTTTTGCATTTCACAAATTCATGCCCTTAGTTGGGCCAGTTTTCACCCACGAACCTCATGTTTGACACCCCTGATCTAAGGTGTCTGAACATAAAGGTGTTCACGGGTAGGCTAATACTAAAGTGCAAAAAAAAATGACATACTACATACTAGCAGCGGACCCCAGATGCTCAGTTTTTCTTGTTTAGCAGGTAATTATTTGGATTATACAACAGCAATCAATGATGTCATCACGTAGAGGTCATCACCAGACTATCTTTTTCACACTGGTTTTTAACCTAAACAAGAGGTGGTACATGCTGTCATATACATTCAGATGGAACATCATCTTCAGCACAGTAATCCTCTTCCCCTCATGGTATCAAGGCTTCTCTCTACATCATGGGTCGTCAGCTATAAACCATAGTTGAGTGTCTTTCAGTTATAATGAGGTAATGTAATAAAGAATCTCAAGTCTATTGAGGACGAGATTCGAGCTCCCATCTCTCCTGTGAACTTTTCAGCCTATTCACTATTGTGTGTGCAGAATATCTCATCCTGCCTGCAGGAAGTAGCTTAAACTCATTTACTGGTGCCAGGCTGTGAAAAAGAAATCCTAAGTTATTGTCTTTTCTTTCTTCAAAATGAGCTGCATAAGTCATGTCCTCAGGAAAAATCCTGAAATAAATATTATTTTGTCCTCAAGTGCAATTCAAGGCAGTGAATCCCTATAGGCTTGTAAACAAATGTTATACAGTAGTTAAAGAGGAGAAGAAGTAAGAGAGTAAATGAACAATACTAACTATATGACTATATATGCATCTTTTGGGGCATATTCCATTAATATAGAGTGTCCATAAAGTCTCTTCACAATTTAATAAATGTATTACAAAAGCAAATGAACAGACAAATCTGTGGAAATTATTACAAAATGAGAAGTAGATATTGAAGGTTTTTTGCCTCATTTACTCCACCTCTATCTGAGCACCATTAGTTACACAAAGCACATCCAGATGGTACCGATCAATGGTGTCAATGGCATCAGTGATGTTTTGTTTAAACATAACCCCATAGAAATAAATCCAGGCCAGTGATATCTGGTGAATGAGGCGTTCAGGGAATTGGACCATCCCTTCCAATTTGCCGGTCTGGAAATGTTTGATTTAGGAACCCATCAACATGCAGACCCCAGTGTGGTGGTGCACCATCTACCTGGAAAATGATGGTTGGTTGAAGGTCATCCAGTTGTGGTGACACATATTCTGTCAAAAGGTCAAGGGAAACATTTGCACTAATTGATCTGTTGTTGAAGAAAAATGGACCAATGATTTGATTGCACATGACCCCACACCAACCACTCCAGCTCTGATAACCCCTGAGTACACAGAACAAATCTGATTAACATATCTCCTGTCTGTTGTCCTCTGCTTGGTGTCATTGTTCTCGCTGTTGTTGGTGGTGTGTTCTTCTATGTTCAGGAACTGCTTGAACTGAACTGCCCCCTTGGGACTAATAAAGTTGGCTGTATCTGTATCTTTAATTAATTACGTTTGTAATATATTTTTTTTAAAATAATAAGTAATAGATTAGATTTATATTGCGCTTTTTGGTCACTCAAAGCCCTTTACATTATTGACCCATTATTCATTCACTCTCACATTCTCCCTCTGGTGGTGGTAAACTACATATGCAGCCACAGTTGCCCTGGGGCAGACTGACAGAGGCATGGCTGCCAATTCGCGCCAACGGCCCCTCCGACCACCACCTGACTGGGATGACTGGGATTCGAACTGCCAACCCTTCGGTTATTGGACGACCCAGTCTACCATCTGAGCCATGGCCGCCCATTTTATTGGAAAGGGACTTTGTGGACACCCTGTATTTTAGAAAACAAGAACTTCTAGGAAATCAATGCCACCTTTTGAGTCTGAGAATCATGAAGACATCAAAAAGTACTCTGCTCTACAAATGGAATGTGTTCTGCTAGTTACTTCCAAACTGTAATGCATTACAGATTACTTGTTACTGTAATTTAAAAGTAATTCCTTACCTTACAATATTACTGTCTCAGAATTGTAATGTGTTACATGACTCTTGCATTACTTCTGAGTTACATACAGACTCTTGTCATAAATGGAACATGCGCAGTAGAACCCCCCCCCTCCAATACAAGAGATAGGAGAGCCTTGGGATGCATACATTTGAAAGTACAGGGGTTGGACAAAATAATGGAAACACCTTCTATGATGGCACAATGTTAGGTGTTTCCATTATTTTGTCCAACCCCTGTACATGGGGATACTTCAGATGCTACAGTCTGTGATGTGCCAATGCCAGCAGGAACGCTTGCATTTTTTTCAACATTTTACATGTTCAAACAGGGGGTGTGGTGCCGAATACGCCAGTAGATAAATCTGCAATCGATAAAAAAAATCTAACTAGTCATAGAAATGTTTGCTTACCTTGTCATTGCGGATCATAGGGATCATGCTAACTAGCTTCTTAAAGCAGGGTTAGGGTTAGTAATGAGCATATGTCCATGTGGACAATGTACTGTCTTCTGCCGTCTTCACCCAATGGCTGAACACCAACAGGAAATAGAACTTTCCTGGTGTATTTTTGATTCCTTAAGGTCTCATGGGCGAAAATTGTGTTGTAACACAAGCGCTATTGAACATGTACCCAGTGTAATATAACTGAAAACTGATTAGTAATGCCTTACACTACTGCATTACGGCTAAAAGTAATCTGTTACTGTAATGCATTACTTTAACACAATACTCCCAATGCTGCAAATGTAACTGTATTTGCGACAACATTCTAAATTTCATTCTGCTGCATAGTGGTGTAAAATACATGTGACTGACCCTGTTGTTGCCAACAAATATCACAAAAAACTATATCGAATGCTTACTTTTTTGTGCCAGAAAATGTTTGCTTGTAAACTGGATCTCAGATCAGATTCCCACCCGGACACAATGGCATAAGACAGTTTTTAGTTATGTTTCCCTTGACTATCTCACTTGTCGATTACACGCTAAGGATGATGTCTTTCTAAGGCAGGGGTGTCAAACTCATTTTCTTCTGGGGGCCACATTCAGTCCAATTTAGTTTGAAGTGGGCCGGACCAGTAAAATAATAGCATGATAGCCAATAAATAATGACAACTCCTAATTGTTTTAGTGAAAAAAATGACATTAAATTATGCCAATATTTACGTTTACAAACTATCCAAACAAAAAGGATTTGAGTAACCGGAAAAACATGAAACTTGTAAAGAAATATAAGTACAATTTTACCAATATTATGCCTCTACTTATCATTTATACATATGCATCAGATCTACAAATACAAAAAAACATTTAGTAACAGGCAGAATATTGTTAAAATTGCACTTAATTTTCTTTAGACATTTCAGGTTGTTCATATTTGTTCAGGTTATTCACATTTTATTGTTAAAGGATAGTTTGTTAATGTAAACATTTTTCATAACTTAATGTTTTTTGCACTAAATCAAAGAGAAAACATTGGTGGTGTCGTTATTTATAGGTTGTTATGATATTATTTTTGAGTTTGACACCCTAACTTGCACTTTTCAAATTCATCCCGCGGGCCGGACTGGAATCTTTGGCGGGCCAGTTTTGGCCCCCGGGCCGCATGTTTGACACCTGTGTTCTAAAGACTTGGGAACTTTTTCTTACCTGTATGGGACTGGAAGCTTCGACAATTGTTAAAAGGACATGTGTATTTTGAAATGAAAACATAATTTGTATGGGCCAATTTTTTGTTTTGTTTGATTGTTCTGTTGATATGTTCTTTGTTTTGTTTCTTGTCATTTTGTGTGTGTGTGTGTGTATAAAGCAAAAATGACAGAAATAAATAGTGCATGAACATATGTTTAAATGCAGTCACATGTATTTATTTATTTATTTTTTTCAAAATTATATTTATTATTTGTTGCTTTATTCCATTTTGATATAGAATTTGGAGATTTGAAGCTGCTAAAATGTGCCCCATCTTTACCAAAGCGCATCACTGCTTCTACATTTCAACTGTTACATTTAAATCGTAAAGAGACTTTGCGGACATTCTTGGAAATTCTTGCTTGCCTGTTACCGGGTGCCTTTATTGTAAGTTTTGTCATTAAATCAGTCTCACTAATGTTTATAACAGCACCTGTAAACGACAGTGAACCACAGAACTGGTCAAACTCACTGAAACCAATAAACCAGCTGAGTAATCTTTAAAAAGGTGGATGTTTGATGAAAGTGCTATACAAGTCGTCCTTGTGTTTGCGTCCTCACCGGGCAGAGCTTGACACTCCTGCTGCTGTGGATCCCATTGACAGTTACCGTTGAGGGAGCAGCTCCTGCAGTTGGCCAACCTGAAACACTCCTGCTCCTCCCGGCGTTTACACCTGGATGGGTCTCGCACCGACTTCAGACACGCACAAAAAACACAGAGGAAACAGGATCAGCCCGGTTAGACCTCATCATCAGCGCCCTTATTTTACAGTAAATGAAATAAAGCTGGAGACGTCAATACAATGAGCAACAAAAGCTGGAAATGAATAAACGGCTGAGTGGATCGGCCACAGAATACAACATGCAGAGTGAAAAGACAAATCAATATGGTGGACGCATTATACCGAGATGGACTTTTTATTGAAGCGGTGTTTATTTTGTATCCCCCGGGCTCCACAGCATGAGAAAGGAATAACTTCATGATAAATAAAGACAGACTGTAGAAAGCTACTCAAAGTTTTTCAATTAGTAAAGCTGCAAACAAAGTTAACTCCCCATAATGCATCAGCCACTAACACAGACGCTCTGATAATATGTAGTATCTCCAGTATTTTGTGTCCTTTCTTACCTGCTTTATCCTATAAAAAACTGTCTCTTTATATAGGTTATGGCTTTTATGACTGTCCAGAGCAGGGGTGTCAAACTCATTTTAGTTCAGGGGCCACATTCAGCCTAATATGATATAAAGTGGGCCAGACCAGTAAAATAATATAAATAATAGGATAAGAACTTAGAAATAATGTCAACTCCAAAGTTTTTTTCCCCGTTTTTGAGTGGAAAAAGTCCAATTCCGTAATGAAAATGTTTACATCTACGAACCGTACTTGAATGTAACATGAACAAATATGAACCTGAAAATTCCTAAGAAAAATCAGTGCAATTTTAACAATATTACGCCTTAGCTTGTCATTTATACATGTGCATCACAACTTACAGATCACAGTGGGTCTACAAATACACAAAACATTTAGTAAGAGGCAGAATATTGGTACAATTCCACATACTTCTCTCAAGAAATTTCAGGTTATTCACATTTTTTGCAAAAGGCTAGTCTGTAAATGTAAACATTTTTCTGTAATTTTACTTTTTTTTTTACACTACAACAAAGAGAAAAATTTGTAGTTTTTATTATTTATAGGTTATTATGATAGTGTTTTACTGCTTTGACCCACTTGAGATTGAATTGACCTAAAATGATTCTAACATCATTGATTGTTAATATCGTCAGTGTAATTTCTGTATTTCACAAATTCATCACAGGGGCCAAATTAGACCCTTTGGTGGGCCAGTTTTGGCCCCCGGGCCACATGTTTGACACCTCTGGTCCAGAGTAATTATTACATAAAAAACTATTCAGGTTTATCATGCATATGGGGTTTGCTTGGCCCCCAAAATCAACGAAATCTATATGAATTACACATTGCATTTTTTTTTTTATTGTGCAACACAGTAAAAACTTACTCAGACTTATTTATTTAGTAAGAACTTACTACCAGATATGTCCACAAATTTAACCCATAAAGACCCAAACAGCCACTGGCGATCAAAAGCATCTACTGATCTAAACTGTTTAATACCTGTTTATCCACTAATCCTACACTGGGTTACAAAAAAATGTTTTTTGCAAGTTGTCTAGGTTTTTTCAACTGAATTAGGACCATTTGCACCGCTAAATCCAAAAATGACATCTGTTTTTCTCAATCAGGTCAGGGTTTTTTGCTAATTTGATTTTGAAAAATTTGATCTTCTCACAAAATATAATAATTAATACCAAAATAAGATTGGTAAGCACACTTTATGAAACTTGTGACTTGATTCCTGTTAGGTACAATGGTGTATTCACCGCAGATGTAGCAGAATACGTCAGGCTTATTTTTGCAAGATCTTCTAGTCGAAGCCATTTCATTCACCTGTAATATTTAAAAAAAACATTAATCATAAATTGGCAAAAGTAAAATCTTCAGAACTCGTTTATTGCAAGAAATATGAAAGAATTTGGTATCATATGATGTGAAAATGCCCATAAATGTAAGCAAAAATGTTAAAAAGCCAATATGTAGCATAGTTCAGAAAGTTGACCTGACTGAGCAAAATAATGTGATTTTTGGATTCAGCACACCAAAATTATCCTAAATCCGCTCAAAAAACTTAAACAATAAATTTGTTGTTGACCAGTGCTATCAATACATGTAAATAATTGGTGTAAAATGCAGTTTGTCATCTTTTCATGGTCAACAGATTTGACCCATTTGGATGTTCAGAGGCTCCGTAGTGAACATGGAAACACCATCATCTTCTACAACATTGTTTCCCCAGTAAAACCCATTGAGTTAGATCAATGACAGCAGATAGAGACACTTGTTTCTACATTCAGTTAATGATACTGTCGCTGAAAAAGTCGCATTTTCCTTTTTTCTGATATAATAACCTTCAACTTTAATCTGAGCTTTTCTGAACAGCTACGTGATCAGTGAATTAAATATGGAAAGATACTTAATTTTCACTGAAAAAAATTGTAATAAATGGTGAAAAATCATTTAAGAAAGGTTAAAACTAGAGTAAAATGTGTTTGGGAACTAACAAAAAAGAAGCAAAGGGTCTTTATGGGTTACACTTAAATTTCTAAAATGCAAATTAATATACTTATTATTATGTTTTGAGAAAATCTAACTCAAATGTTTTGAAAAAAACATATAATTTGCCGCCTATTGAAGAGCTACAGCTGTTTTTTCAGCTATGGTGAAGTGAATAAGGTGAATAATTAAAACCAGTTCATTCAGGAGACCCTCCAGCATTATGAAGAAGTTGTACTTTTGGTCCTGTTTCATTGTCAGTCATAGTTAATATCCACAGACATGTTTTTGATTTACACTATGGCAGCTACTGAATCATTTTCTCAACAGCGGGAGTGATTTTTGAATTTCAATTTTGATTCTTGACAAACATCTGCATTGATTTTGGGCTCCTTTCTCCTGAAAAACAAGTGTTTCTTCACTGTTGAGTAGGGGTGTTAGAAAATATCGGTTCTGCAATATATCACGATATTTCATTTCACAATACTTTATCGATATTAAAAAATACTGTATCGATATTTTTAGGTATTTATTCAAATACATATATGGTGGAGGTTCATTTTTGTTTTTTTGTTTTCTTTATTGTTTATATCTCATTTATTATTATTTAATACTGTTTTATTAAATAATGGTTATTTGAAGCATCCTAAAAGCACTTTTTACTGTCTGAGAGGCAGATGTTATTTCCTTTGGTGGGATTGCACAAAAATAATGTTATGATGTTCGTTATGAACTAACAGCATACGAATATTTGAGTAGGATCTTAATCTGTAATGTCTGTAAAACATAATTTAAGTTTTAACACAAGAAATTTTGTGATACAGCATTAGATTCTGTTGAGATCAAATAAAAATGTGTTTAGTATTTGTGCATGTTTCTAGTGTAATTCAACTCTTCCAGGAAATAATAATTTTTAAAAAAGAAACAAACAAAAAAATTTACATTTTTAACAGTATCATGATATATTGTGATATATCGTATCATGATCCTTGTATTGTGATTTGTATCATATCGCCAGATTCTTGCCAATACACACCCCTAATGTTGAGCAGTGTTGTATTTGTACATGTTCATACGGCTTTCAGTTTAAGGTGTGTAACTAAGAGCAGGATCTGTGCCATCACAAATATTTTGGAACCAAAACTGATCTAGTGTGTGATTTTTACTAGGGATGTCCGATAATATCGGCCCACTGATATTATCGGCCCGATATTGGCATAAAAATGTAATATCAGTGAATATCGTTATAGTTTTTTTTGCCTATCATTAAAACCGATAAAATAATGCCTTGATTTCACCGGCATTTACTGACGTGTAAATGAAGCATTGTTTGTAGCTGAAAGAAATGTGCAGTTTTCAAAATTGTACAGTAGAGTTGCCACACTGTAATAGACTCATGGAGGGAGGGAGAGAAAATAAATAAATATGGCATTTTTTCCACAACTTAAGTTGAAGTATGTATTCTTTGCACAGACAGTGTTTACATTTTGAAAGCCTTGTTGCATTTGAGAATGCATCCAATGGGGCATCACAGTAAAATTAGGCATGATGTGTTAATTCCATGACAGGAGATATGTGATGTTACCTAAAATTAGTTTAATATCCCACATATATCGGCAGCGGTATCGGTAGATATCGGAATCGGAAATTAAGCGTTGGACAATATCGGCGTATTGGTTTTTGGAAAAAAAGCCAATATTGGACATCCCTAATTTTTACATGTGTGAAGTAAAAACTTGTAGTGCTTGTGCCTTTAAAACAAATAGGATCAATGTCTCTGTATCTCACCAGCATGTTTAAGAATCAATAACAGCTAGAATTTGTCAGGTTCTGCTGCTGTTTTAGAGTCCTGTGGTCTTGATACAGGAGATCAATCTCCCAATAGAAGTGGGTGGTACTTTCACTGGAGGAGAACTCAACTAATCAAATGAAAGTCCATAAATGACTTCCTATCAGTGCTCAATGTGGAGGAATATCTGCAACTATTTCCTTGCTACAAGCCATCAAAATATGGACCATTATAGGTAAAGGCACATTTGTAATATTTCCAAAAATTTGTCAAAAATTAAAAAAAAAAAAATCTAAATTTCACAAAGCTATGTCAACATTGTCCAGAGGAAGCTACATATAAAATTTGAAATGAATGCGACCAGTAGTTTTGTCCGAGAAGATGATTGTGGAAAATTGCTTACGAAGACGACGATGACAAAAACAGTGACGAAGACAACGACAAAGACGATAATAAAGATGAAGACAAACATGAAGACGAAAATGAAGATGAAGACAACTACAAAGACGGCAGCAACAACGACGGACACAGCGCTTTCACAACAGTTCATGGCCTACTGGCCGGTGAGTCAAAAAAACATTTAGAGTTGGCTTCCAGCGGTTAATATTTAATCACTTTTAAATGATGGAGGAGGAGATGTCACTTGAACAAAACTTAGCATAAGATCACTCAACTTTTTGGTGGAAAAAGCATATCAGAGGCAGATTACTTCTCAAAGTTGAGTATTTTCAGTGTGTGTGATAACCTGTCCGGAAGCGATCTTTACATTAAGACCCTGGTTGTGTCACAGATGAACTAATGCATTAAAACTATAGAAAACGTGTGGATTTTCTCTAATTTTACTGGTGTAGAGTAGTTTAATACTTGCACTGAATTCTCTCTGCGTCATGGTTGTCTTTAACATTTTTAAGGTCAATGACATGAGGAAGGAAAAGCATTAAAAACTGAACTATTTTCAATGACTCCGGATTCAGATTTCGCTCATTTAAATATAACCTGAGGGCTTGTCCTGAAGGCTGACCTCAGCCCAATGAAACCAGACCTGTAGCCTAACAAGAAGAGTCAAATGTCAAATAATACACACATGTCCCCTCCTTCTGGCTCCGTGTTTCCACAAGCTCAGCTGATGCTCAGACAACATGGATGGAGGTGGAGACAGAGACAGAGCGCCGCCATGCTGCTGGGCCAGCTCCAGAGTCAGCTACCGTCACACACACATCCATTTACACACACACACACACACACAAAAGCATCATGCAGACAAGAAACGTAGGGTCAGCAGTAATAACATAGAAAGAGAAAGAGACAAAGAGAACACAATGAGCAAAAGAGCACATATTACACACAACTTCAGCTGCACCTTGAGGGTATTTTATCCTTTTATATTAACTTTTAGTCTGTGTGAGATAATTAAAGATACCAGAGGCACAAGTTGAAGGTAATATATGCAACATTTTTTTTGCTGCACCAATCAATTGCCCTCTTGAACAAACAACAGAGTGTGTGATGTTTTAGAAAATTAGGAAAAAATGATGCAGGAGTGTTTAATATAGAGCACCTACAGTTACAGCCCAAAGTTTTCAAAGTGACACAAACTGACACTTTGCTTAAATGTCTCGTCTCATCTGTAGCATAGAGTTACAGAGTTAGCTTCTGTATATTTCAGTAGTTTTACTTGTACTTTAGTAGCATAGGTAGATTTAACCCATAAAGAGCCAAACAGCCGCTGGCGACCCAAACCACCTACTGATCTAAACTGTTTAATACCTGTTGATCCACTTATCCTATCAATACATGTAAATAATTGATTGTCATCTTTTCATGGTCATCAGACATGACCCATTTGGACGTTCAGAGGCCCTGTAGTTACCGTGGAAACACCGTTATCTTCTACAACATTGATTCACCAGTAAAACCCATGGAATTTGATAAATGAAAGGGGATAAAGACACTTGGTCAATGTTTTAGTTTACACTTGGTTTATGTTTAAGTTATTAATAAAAGTCACTTTTTGTCCCGTTTTCTCTGTTTCTGATATAATTTAAAATATAAAAAAAATATTTTTAAAAAAATGTAATCAACTATTATCTGAGCTTTTATGAACATCTACAGGGTGGGGAAGCAAAATTTACAATATTTTGAGGCAGGGATTGAAAGACAGTGTATGACCAATTAGTTTATTGAAAGTCATGACAATTTATTTGCCACAAGAAAACTGACATAATAGAAAATGTTTTTATTCTATGTGTCCTCCTTCTTTCTCAATAACTGCCTTCACACGCATCCTGAAACTTGCGCAAGTGTTCCTCAAATATTCGGGTGACAACTTCTCCCATTCTTCTTTAATAGTATCTTCCAGACTTTCTCGTAATAGTTTTGCTCATAGTCATTCTCTTCTTTCCATTATAAACAGTCTTTATGGACACTCCAACTATTTTTGAAATCTCCTTTGGTGTGACGAGTGCATTCAGCAAATCACACACTCTTTGACGTTTGCTTTCCTGATTACTCATATGGGCAAAAGTTTCTGAAAAGGTATGGATAATAGTGTTAGGTATGATTATGACATCAATATATGTTTGGTTTCAAAACAATTGACGTAGTACCTGGTGAGAAAAAACAACTAAATGTTCATTGTAAATTTTGCTTCCCCACCCTGTGCGTGATCAGTGAATTAAATATAGGAAAATGACTGATTTTTACTGTAAAAATGCAAAACACAGAGGAAAATATAAAAATAAATGGTGATAAATCAGTTAAGAAAAGTTGAATACAGAGGAAAAAAAAACAATTTCGGAACTACCACATAAGTAGCACTGGGTTTTTATGGGTTAAGATTTTATTCTTTACCTTTTTCCACATGCCTACATTTTTCTTTATTATTTTGTGCGATATTTTTATACAGTCTTTTTTGCACTAAATGTTTTGCAGCTAAACAGAACAGAACTGCTAACTGATTCTCATTGTTCCTATGATTCTGTTGGGTTTCTGTAAATTGGCTTAGAGTCTGGTTTTGACCAACTTTATATATAAAGTGTCATGAGATAACTTTTTTGTTGTGATCTGGCGCTATATAACTAAAATTTGATTGATTGAGTGATTTGATTGGTTTTCCCCTGTAAGTTGCTTTGGAAAAAAGCGTCTGCCAAATGCATAAACATAAACATAAACATGATAGTGACAATAAAGATCTATTCTATTCTATTCTATTCTATTCTATTCTATTCGATGTAAATGTCAATAAAAGTCAATGAAACTTATAAAATACAGAGAATTGTGCCTCAGTGTACCTCGGAAACACCTGGAAAATAAAAATAATAATAAATGAACTCCATCAGGAGAGTTTGTGAAAATATTCATGTCTGACATAACTGTGTAAACATTTACAAACCTTCGCACAACACTGCAAAAGATTCTGATTGAACACATCTGAAGGGCACATGTTCATCTCTGTTTTAAGTTGCAGTTCTTGATAGTTTTTCATCAGTGGATACAAATTCCAGGATTCTCTTCAGCATTTTGTAACTGAAGTGGTCTGAGTATACATGCAAATTTCAACACCTTGTTTACGTTGTCAAGATATTAAAAATTTACCCCAAAATACGCCCAGATTTTGTCTAATCACAGGTCTTATCAGACAATGCTACTGCTATATTCAATGTCTAGTCACAAAAGCTTGGAAAAGTGGCTTAATTTTTCCTTAACTGCAAATAATGATGTCAAGTCATTTATATTTCCATTTAGTCTTTCGATCTGGACTCAGAGGAAAGAGCTGCAGAAAGAAGTATGTATTTCACTCCTATTTTTGGCTTGTGTCAAGCTCTGTATTGGTGTTAGTTCATCCCTGGGTGTTGTCTGACAGGGAATGAGGCAGAGTGGAGACAGAAGAAATTTGGAGTAACTCTAACTGGAGTTCCTATGTTGTCTTAGAGCTCCATCTGTACACCCTGCATGGTGTTGGTAGATGTCCAGAAATGTCCAGAACACACCAGAAACACAGGTAAACACAGGTAAACACTCCCCGACATGCCTGCAGTGGGTCATAGGTGATGATCAAGAAGGATTATCAGGGTTCTCGCTAGCATCATTGAACGTCGAGGCCCCTGATGCTGTCCCTGGGGGGCCCCAACGCTGAGATTTGACCCGCCATGCTGTCTTTCAACCAGTGCAGCGGTGGGGTTTTTTGTGTGTGTGTGTGTGTGTGTGTGTGTGTGATCGTCCAGTGTAATGATAACGAGATTTGAATTTGAAAAAATATATTCCTTTGTCTTGGTGTAAAGCGCTGCAGACAGGAAATGAGAACAATATAACACTGGTCTACAATTTTTTAGAAATGATTTGCTTCAGAGATTAAATGTGCTAAATGTTACGTATTTTAATAAGATTAATTGGAAAATAGATGACAAAAGTGCCGGTTTGCTGATGTTTTCAAGGCATATGATGAAGTGTTATTACATATATATATTGGTTTATGTACATTTATATAATAGTTTTATAAATCTTCCACTAAATAGAACTTGTAAAGTGAATGTATTCTAATGTGCAGACGGTGTTTTGAAGTAGATCTTGTAGCTCTGAGACAAATATTCCTTTTGAGTCAAACCCATTCTATCGTTAATTCTTGAATTTCACATTTTGACCCAAGGCTGTATCTTGGAAAGTTTAGCTAACCAGCATTTTTTACTTGATTTTTCTTTATCAGTGACTCTCATGTGGTAAAATTTCATTACTTTTATTCTGGAAGCATTTTCCTTGTAGACCAGTGTAATCAACACCCCTTTGTGTGCCTCGGTATTGTCTGACACCCGCCCGGCAACATCACTTGCCTTATGCTCATTGGCTGACAATGAGACTTCAATCAGTTTGTCTTATTTAAATGGACCGATCAAATTATATCTAAAATTTAGCCCGTGCGTGCGACAAAAAGACAAAAACTTGGCTTCATTCCCCAAAATTTGACCCTCAAAATGCAGGAAATAGTGTTTCAGAGAGTTATAAATTCCAAAATTTTCTTTTGGAAGGATATACACAAAAATATAGAATATATACTTAATGTTACCTTACCTTTTAAATTTGCCACCTTAATTATGGGAAAGACTGAATTTTTAGTGAACAATGCCTACTTGTATAGAATTTTAATAACTGCTGGCAAAAAGGCTGTGACCAGGCGCTGGCTCCAACCTGAACCACCTAGTCTGGAAAAATGGGTAGATATTGTGAATGAAATTTACCAGATGGAAAGACTAACCTTCTCCCTTCGATTACAAATGAACAAATTTTCAGATCTATGGTCAAAGTGGATATCTTTTGTTTACACTTACCAAACACAATCTGTTGGAACCCTAAATGTACCAGAAATGACAATATAATGACAAAGTATCTGGAATTGTTTTGTTTTTTGTGTAATTAATTAATTCTACTTTTCTTATTTTATTTATTTACTTATTTATTTTTCTTTAGAGAGAGGAGGTCAAAGTCTCTTGGTCTTTTGTATATGTTTTTTTTATGTAACAATGCATCCATTGTTCATTGTTCAATTGTTTTGTTTAACAAAAAAAAAAAGAAAATCTGAAATGTTGAGAATGGAAAGTTTGGTCATCGGTCACATACTTGTTATGTGACCACAATGTAATTTAAATGTATATTGAACTTTTCTCAATGTTTCTCAATAAAAATTTGAAAAAAAAAAAAAAATTCCAAAATTTTCCAGTAGAGGATGCCCCCGGACCCCCCTACAAAACTCGTACACAGCACCTGCCCCTATGCTGTGAAAAAATCCTAGCAAGAACCCTGGATTATTGTTCTCTACTTAATCGACAAAGTTTTTATGAAAATGTTACATACTTTACCTTTCCCTAGACTATATATTGAAGGTTGTGATAAACACTGCATCCTGTTTGGATCATTATTAGGACTTTTCTACTTCTCATATTACACCCCACACTGATGGAGACTCACCACAGTACAGTTGCTGGAGGCAGAGATACACTTCCTGTCCTCACACCACTGACAGCCCAGAGTGTTGGAAGTGCAGCTCGCACAGTCTGAGAACCGAAAACAGTCCTCATCTGTACTCTCTGTCACAAAAAAAAAAAAAAACACACACAAAACAACCGTAAGCACAAGGTATAGACAATGCAACACATCGTTAGCCTCATAGCATAACTACCGAAGACATATATTTTTCAGGACATAACCAATGATGCAACCTGAAGCAGCAGCGTTTAGGAGAGTAAAGTTACACAGATATCACAATTTGGACAAAAATGACTTAAGCAATTTTGTTTTGCAGCAAAAAACATAATAAACGGCATTCAACCTTAAGGAACTATGGTAACTTCTGCAGTATTCACAATATTATTCAACTGCACACTAAGGACTGATTTCATTACATGCACTAAACTAAAGACTAAAACATCATAGTATCTGACAAGGGATCACAGAGAAATGAACATGTCAGTGACAGACATTAAACCAGGCATGTCCAAAGTCCGGCCCGGGGGCCAATCACGGCCCACAGTCAGATTTTATACGGCCCACAGCTTCGGTTTTAGAATGTATTATTTATGGCCCGCTTGGACTGTTGAACTGAGAAAATGAATCATAAAAGGTTCAAAATGCAGTTTCTCCTTTCACCTCATGGTGGCAGCACCACTCTAACTCTATCAGGCTCTGTGATCTCGCCGTGAACCCTTTTCGCTAATTTCTAACCATGGCCCCTGTAAATAAAAAAAGGAAAGTTGACAGTGAGGGCCGCCACTTCCAGGAGAGATGGGAATTACAGTTTTTTTTTCACTGAAAATCGAGGCGATTGTGTTTGCCTAATTTGTCAAGAGACTGTTGCTTTGTTTAAGAATTCAATGTAAAGAGACACTAGCAGACAAAACATGCTAACGCATACGACAAGCTAGCAGGGAGTGAGCGCTCCGAAAAAGTGAAGCAAATTCAAACTGCTTTAAACTTACAACAGTGACTCTTCATGTGAACCTGGGAGTTCAATGAATTCACCACCAAGGCAGGCTACCAAGTTGCCAGGTTAGTTGCCTATAACTGCTGGTGTTATGTACTTGTAGATGTGACACAAAATATTACTTTCTGAATGATTTTGTGAAAGACAAGAGTAAGAGTCATATGTTTTCATCTTAAATGTTAACAGACTTTGCATTACTGAGTAATATATGAGTAATGATTATTCATATAAGTCATGTTTAAAATGAATGTGGGGTTAAGATTTTTATCAACTTCTTGGAAGTTTAAGATACTCCACACAGTTTGTTCCATGTTATCTGACTCCAGATGTGAAAGGAAGGCAGAATTGTTTGTTTTTTTTTTTTGTTCACACCTGAGTGGCTCAGATTTGGTTACATTGCCATTTAAAAAAATGATATTGTGACAATGAAAATAAAATTATTGTAGAACAGCGCATTTATATGTAATTTTTACGGTTTAAAAAATGTCCAAAGGGACCACTGGCCCCTGGCAATCTCCACATTATCAGATCTGGCCCTCTTTAAAAAAAAGTTTGGACATCCCTGCATTAAACCATTACTCCCCAACTCACTGAAATACCTCAGTTTGCATATTTCACTGGAAACTTTAGCTGCAGCTGTGTAAAAAAAAATCTACCTATTTACTTGCTTGGAATTAGGTTAATTAAATACAGTAAAATGGTTATTTAAAAAAAAGAAAAAAGCAGTCATTTATGGTTGAACAAGTGTTGCAATTTCTGGATTTGGAGTAGAGAGAACAATTATTATCCTTCTGAAAAGGAGTCATGAGGGGGGCATGTGTCTGAAAATAGTCTGCCGTGCATATTAATTAAGTAAACTGATTATTATGTTTGGGTGAGAATTATAGCTATTTAAACAACAAAATAACACATATAAAGTTTTTATGTGTATACTATCAGCATGCAGGTGACATTAGCATGCCATGGGAATGAACATGTATTATAACTTTGTTAGAGATAAGATAAGATAAGATAAGATAAGATAAGATAAGATAAGATAACGGGTTTTTTTTTGTTTTTTTTTTTGGATTTTGTTATTATTTTTAAATGATGTTTGATTATGTATCAGTCATACGAAAATGCTGACAGGTATTCAAGTCACTATTAGTTATAATGTCTGTCAATTATTATTTTGTTATTTATTTTCATTGCCGTTTCAAAATTCAGAGGTGATCAGGGAGGGGGGGGTTGAAGGTTTATGCTCAGGGGAGACCCTCACACTGTTACCAAGTCATTTTAGAACAGATATATAATGTGTTAAAAATTCAATAAAGATATATGTTTAAAAAAAAAAGAAGATAAGATAAGATAAGATAAGATAAGATAAGATAAGATAAGATAAGATAAGATAAGATAAGGCGTTATCATTTTTGGTATGAGTAAGAGGTGGCTGTGGCTCAGGTGGTAGAGCAGGTCGTCCAATAACCGAAGGGTTGGCGGTTTGAATCCCGCTCTGTCCTAGTCTGTCCCTGGTGTCCTTGGGCAAGACACTTCACCCTCCCTGCCTCCAGTGCCACCCACACTGGTGTATGAATGTTTGGTGGTGGTCAGAGGGGCTGTCGGCGCATATTGTCAGCCACGCTTCTGTCAGTCTGCCCCAGGGCAGCTGTGGCTACAAATGTAGTTTACCACCACCAGAGTGTGAATGTGAGAGCAAATGAATAATGAGTCAATAATGTAAAGTGATTTGGGTGTCTAGAAAAGCGTTATATAAATCCAATCCATTATTAAGACAGTAAACAAACATTTGAAGCTTGTTTGATATATATCATTCACTCCAGTGTACATCTACTATGTTTTTTTTTTCCTTACATTGCTCAGTGTTGAAATGTAGCTCAGTTGCAGATACTGTAGATATGAAGACTGTCCTTTAAGTCAAACAGAATTAAAGTTCCTACTTTTAATGCACTGTATAGATTTCACACTGTAATTTTGGGAGTGACCTAAACAACCTTTCACCATGTACCCACACCCTGCCATCTTCATGGGTATGAGCTCCTTCTCCCTGTAGTTGACATTGTTTGGTTTATAGATGGGCCAGTTGGTGTGTAGTCCATCTGACAAGGACATGTTTCTTCTTGGAAGGAGAAACATGGATGAATAGATTCAAATCATCGTCACTATAATTTCAGGTTTGTTTGTTTGTTTTCCAGCTAACTTTGGATTTATTCAGACCATATGACTCTCTCTACATCAGGGGGGTAAAACTCGTTTTAGTTCAGGGGCCACAAACAGCCCAATATGATTTCAAGTGGGCCAGACCAGCAAAATATTAACATAAGAACCTATAAATAATGACAACTACAAACTTTTCTCTGTGTTTTAGTGTGAAAAAAGTAGTTACATTCTGAAAATGTTTACATCTGCAAACTGTTCTTTAAAAAAATGTGAATGACGTAAATGACCTAAAACTTCTCGAGAAAAATAAGTGTGATTTAACAATATTATGCCTCAATATTTACACATTTGTATTACAGATCACAGTGGATCTTCAAAATCGTAAAATAATTAGAAATAGAAATGATATTGTTAACCCATAAAGACTCAGAGCTACTTTTGTGGCACTTTCCAAAATAATTTTTCTGTCTATTTAACTTTTTTTAAGTGATGTATCACCATCTATTATAATATTATCATCTGTATTTTGTGTTTTGTCAGTGAAAATCAGGCATTTTCCTATATTTAATTTACTAATCATGTAAATGTTCATAAAAGTTCAGTTTACAGTTGAAGGTTATTATATCAAAAACACAGAAAACTGAAGAAAAAGGAACTTTTTCCATAAAATATATAATTAAATGAACATAAACCCAGTGTGTCCATCCACTGTCACTGATCCAACTCTATGGGTTTTACTGGTGAATCAATGCTGTAGAGGATGGCAAGGCTGTAGAGGGGTTTCCATGGTAACTACAGAGCCCCTGAACATCCAAATAGGTCATATCTGATGACCATGAAAAGTATTTCACACCAGTTTTTTCAACATATTAATAGGTGTAGTTAGTTCAGAAGTTATTAAACATTTCAGATCAGTAGATGGTTTTGGCTGCCACTGTCTGTTTGGGTCTTTATGGGTTAAAATTCCAGTTATTTTTCTTTCCGTTTCCAGTTTCCAGTTGGTCACATTTGTTCAGGTTATTCACATTTTTTGTGAAAGGACATTTTGTAAGAGCGAACATGTGATTTTGAGATCAAATTGGGGTGTATGTGGCCCCTGAACCAAAATGATTGTTATAATCGTCAGTGTAATTTTTGCATTTCACATTTTCATTCCACGGGCTGGACTGGACCCTGTGGGGGGCCGGTTGTGACCCATGGGCCGTATGTTTGACACCCCTGCTCTAGATGCTACTGTGGCCAGTTTTTTACTTCTTCCATTTGTTTTTGTCCTATGTTTGTTTGTTACCAATGCTAAACGTGCACACTTTAAGTCTGAACCATCCAAAAAACAGTTTTCTCACTGTAAACGAACTGGACAGCGGTTCACTTTTATGCAAATTTAAACCACGTTCCAGATGTCAGATGCGAGCCGTCATTTGTAGGAAGTTTTGGATTCAACAAGAAAGTCTGAAAAATCTGCACCAAACAAGGTAGGCAGGAAAGCACTGTTAGCTGTGCACTATCTTGCTCTGCTTAAAAAAGACAGTACAACTGTGATCATAATTACTGTCTGTTCAAACATGCAGTGAGCTGCCTCAAGCAGCATACCTGGAAAAACTCTGCATCTGGCAGAGACAAAGGGCAGAGAAGAAGGGCTTAGACCAATCTTAATTGCTTTAAAATGAGGTAATTGTGGCTGCATTGACCTTCTGTTCCTGTAATTACAGTCTGAAAACAAACTTCAGAAGCCAAATCCTTTAGAACCATTATTATTCTCCTGAAAATGAGACCTTCTGGGAGTAACACTTGTGTGATTGTGCAGTACAATTTAGGGAAAACCGCTGTGAAAATATGTTGTGAGACAGAGTGAAATGGATGAATGAGAAAGAATGAGCAGGGCGGACGGGGGCCAAGTACAGCATACCACGCCATGGAGGGCAGAACGGAGCGGGGGAAGAAACCCGGTCAGGTGGTCCAGCTTCCCAAGGGACACATCCACTTTGAACCCAGTGGCAGCGAAGGCCTGGACCGGCTGCAGCACAGAGGGCCGGGTCAGAGAAGGCCTGGCAGGACGGAGGTGTGTAGGCCAACACGTCGTTCAGCAACAGGCCCGAAAAACCTCCGAAGATGTACATGGAGCTGAAAAGGACGCAGAACCATTATACCGTATGTCCCACAAAAAATTACAATCAAACTTTCGGCAATGAAAACTTTAAAAATATTGAATCAATCAAAATGCAATGTCAGGGCATGAAACTATAACTTATTATCTACATCACAGGTAGGAATGGGAATCAAGAACCGGTTCTTTTTTGAGAACCGGTTCCCAGTTTGCCTTCCTGCTTATCGATTCTGCCTTCGTTGTGCATGCGCGATGACGTCACACGTACGCTGCATTGTTTTGGTCAGAACGTAGTCAACATGGCGTTGAGGCAGAAACGGTCTAAGAAGATGACACCAGGTCCACTTTCTTGGAACACTTGCAAAGCTTCCATATCTTCAAAAGGGTGGAATCCCTCCAATATCCTCAAACATTTGTCCACAGCATGTGAATCATTTACAGGAATGTCACATATTTGATACTTAGCGGTGCTTGTGAATGTAGCGGCAGGGTGAACGCCGGGCCGGTTCTGGTGCAGGCAACATACGTCGTAACTCCTCAAATACAAGTTTCCGAACGTAAGAAGGGAAAGGAAATGAGGTGCACAACAACGGGAGACAAGCCGAGCCGAGTCGAACCGGTTCCACGTAGTAGAAATGTGGCGATAGAGGAATTAGTAAAGCGTCTTTGACTGCACCCCCCCAACCCCGAACCGGCCCGTTAACATCTGTTATTATTTGTACATACTGTATATGTTATATTTTCTGTGCAGAGATGGAAATATAAAAGACAGTTAATGCAAACACACCTGTTTGTACTCTTTTATTCCCTCACCCAATGAGAATCGATAAGAGAATCGATAAGGAATCGGATCGATAAGCAATATCGATAATGGGAATCGGAATCGTTAAATTCTTAACAATTCCCATCCCTAACACAGGTGTCAAACATGCGGCCCAGGGGCCAAAACCAGCCCGCCAAAGGTTCCAGTCTGGCCCACGGGATGAATTTACAAAGTGCAAAATGCAAAAATTACCCTGAAGATATTAACAGTCAAGGCCCTCAAACTCAAAAATAATAGCATAATAACCTAGAAATAATGACTCCAAATGTTCTTCTTGGTTTAGTGTGAGAAAAATAATATGATATTATGCCTGTAAATAATGAAAACACCATTTTTTTTGTCTTTGATTTATTGCAAAGAACATTAAATTCTGATATCCTTTAACAACTAGAAGCACTCGGAGAGCGCAGACCTCCGCCAAGGCTGATCAGTGGCCCCCCCATGGGCCCCCCCACCCCCGATCACCACCAAAATTTAATCATTTCTTCCTTATCCCATTTCCAACAAACCCTGAAAATTTCATCAAAATCTGTCCATAACTTTTTGAGTTATGTTGCACACTAATGGACAGACAAACAAACAAACAGACAAACAAACCCTGGCAAAAACATAACCTCCTTGGCGGAGGTAATCATAAGTTGAGGCATAATATTGATAAAATTGTACTTATTTTTCTTCAGAAATTTCAGTTTTTTCCAGTCATTCACATCTTTTTTGTTTTGGATAGATATAGTTTCATCATTTAGTGTTATTTTTTGCACTAAAAAATTGGGAGTTGTCATTATTTACAGGCTATTATGCTATTATTTGACTGGTCCGGCCCACTGGAGATGAAATTGGGCTGAATATAGCCCTGAAAGAACATGAGTTTGACATCCCTGATCTACATCTTACAGAAAACCCCATTTGATTTGCTTCAGTGGTCACGGAGAAATGGGGATCTTTGTAAAGCATGTCAGAAGTCCCTTCCCTCCAAGTTTGTAAGGAGACACGTTGTCCATTGCGTTCACACCTTATAAATACGAAGTTGTTCATTGTGTTCTCGCACAAAAATATCTCTTTTGAAAAAGTGACTGCTTGTGATTGGCAGTTTGAGAATTGGATAGCTAAGAATCAAAGTGAAATGCATGTCAACAGATGTTAGCGTCTTGGGGAACAAATGCAAAACGGTAATTGAGAGGTCAACACATCTTTCAACAACAAAACCTCACACGAGTACACACTATTGATATAATGTTAGTTGCCCTGTCAGTTGTGAGCAAAATATTTTCATTCAAATGGATGCCAAGAGTATCCAAGAGCCAAACTTGAAAAAAATGAACCCATGACATGCTTTACAAAGATCCACATTTCTCTGTGACCACTGAACCAAATTACAGGGGGTTTTCTACAAGATATAGGTAACAAGTTAGAATTTCAAACCCTGAAATAGCATTTAGATAGTTTGACAATTTTGAAAGTTATCAATGCGGAAAGTAGGGTGGAAAACCCACAGGAGCAGCAGAAACCTGTAACTACAGCTGTGCAGGAACAGGACGGCACTGGTGACTCTGATTTTTTTTAAAGTCCAGAAATTGCTGCAGACGTAAAGAAAGATGAAGTTATGTTTTTTAGAGGAGAACCTTTAAAAAAAAATAAACCTGACCTTTGGCTGGATAAAAGGGTGAAAGTAAGAGAGGGAGAAAGGGAATAGTTTGATGCCGGCTTCTTTAAGTTCAAAGCTGACATTTTGCTGCTCAAAGCTGACTTTTCGATGAGTAAATGGTGTTAAAGGGTCAGATCATTATTTCTGAGTTCAGCACTAAGTCCCTTTAAAATGATGGAACTAGCAGACATAGGTTCTTTGTGTGCTTTCATGAATACTTATTTGCTTTATTGGGTCTTGTTTTCCATAGCCTGCATTATACGTGTGTATGTGCAATACAAAGTAAATAAGTGCAGTATAGGATATATTATTGTTGGATACAAGCATTGGCCTTGCGGTGACTATTCTAATGCACTGTATAAAGAGTTGTCTCTAAAAAAGAACTGCATAGTGTATGTGTGTCTATACAAAGAAGTGAAGCAAGAAAAGCAGTCGCATCATATAGACAAGAGTTGAAGAGGGAGAAACAACAGAGCCTAACAGAAACCAGCCGAGGAAGTGGAAACTGAAACTAAATATAACGCTGACATAAAGAGACCAATTCATAAGCATTCTACATAACAGAAGCAACAGAAGGCAAAGACAGGGAAGGAGTCTCCCAAGAGTCGTTCAGAATTTACAGGATGTTTCAGGAAAACATAAGCAAAATGTGCCAAGAAATAATCCATCACTCATGACTGGGTTTTATTCACATAAATACAATAAAGTATCAATGCTGTGGAGCAGATTATACCTGGTTTCTGTGTTTTAAAGTGCATTGTCCTCAAAACAAGACGAGCAGATTGAGAACAGTTGTGCAGAGACATACTGCACAGGTGGAAAAAAATATCTACATTGTTTTTAACTTAACACACAAATACACTTAAGACATAATAAAAGTTGGAGGAAGATGAACTCACCTGTTGCTAACCACAGCAGAGTGTCCAAAGCGGTTGATGTCCTGGTGTAGTCCTGGTCTGGGAAGAACAGCCCACTCATCACAAGCTGAGGGAACAACACAATTATAAATGTAAATGTATTGGTTTGGGTGTTTGAGACAATATGTGCTCATGCTGAAAAAAAAGAAAAAAAAAGAAAAGTGAAAACAAAACCAACTCTCAACAACAGGGGTCTCAAACATGCGGCCCGGGGGCCAAATGCGGCCCACCAAAGGTTCCAATGCGGCCCCTGGGATGAATTTGCAAAGTGCAAAATTCCACAGTCAAGGCTGTCAAACTCATTTTAGTTCAGGTTCCACATACAGACCAATATGATCTCAAGTAAAATAATAACATAAAAACCTACAAAAAATAATGACTCCATGTTCTTCTTGGTTTGATGTGAAAATAATATTACACAATGCCTATAAATGACAAAATGTTGTCTTTGTCAAATTTTTGTCTTTGTTTTAGTGTAAAAAATAACATTAAATTATGAAAATACTTACATTTACAAACTATCCTGTAACAATAAAATGTCAAAAATCTGAACAAATATAAACAACCTGAAATGGCTAAAGAAAATTAAGCACAATTTTAACAATTTTCTGCCTGTTACTCAGTGTTTAGTGTCTTTGTGGCAGATACTTCAGGGCAAAAAGAGGGCTGACAAGCCACTCCAGGAGCCACAAAAACTGAAGTCAAGGTCATCATTGAGACTGGTGGACGAACAACAGTGTCTTTGTAGATTTGATCCATAATGCACATGTATAAATGATAAGTTTAAGCATAATATTGTTAAAACTGCACTTATTTTTCTGAAGAAATTTCATTTTTTTCAGGTTATTCACATCTTTTTTGTTTGGATAGTTTATAAAAGGAAGTATTTTCATAATTTAATGGGGTTTTTTGCACTAAAACAATTGCAAAAATTTGGAGTTGTCGGTATTTATAGGTTATTATGCAATTATTTTACTGGTCCGGCCCTCTTGAGATCAAATTGGGCTGAATGTGGCCCCGGAAAGAAAATGAGTTTGAGACCCCTGCTCAACAACAACCTTTTGCCACAAGGGTGAAACATATGCATGCATGCATTATAATTCCCATTTAATCAACATTACACAATAAAATTAGCCTGGCCAGCCATCAGCCATCCGTCTTTCTAAATGAGAAATCTGTCTGGAATCGCGGGGCTTGAATCCAAATATGAAGACAGGACTAACAGGCACTGTGTAAACCAATCACAGAAAAGGCGGATGTGACGCTTTTGTCAGAGAAACTTGAGAATACAGGGTGTAATCTGTAATTCACCCCTTATTTTGGAAGCAAGTAAACGACCGACAACAATTGTAAAGAGATTTGTGAACTTGGAGCTGACTTTGTGTCATGTGTCGACGATTATGTTGATTTTTTTTTTAGGGGATTTTGGTCTCTTCCTGTTTTATTTTGGTGATGGTGGTCGCTTTCCTGTTTTTTGTCTGCACGCTGTCAGTCTTGCCTAATCCCTTTATTGCCTGCACTTTGGTGTTCCTCACGTAACTGCCCACACCTGTTTTTGATCCCTACCTTCCCTATACATTCTTCCCCTCTCCCTTTGTCTGTTGTCAGTGTGTCGTTTCTGTGATCTTGAGAAGAGCTTCTTCTGTTAAGTATCTAGAATCTTGAACCTCATGTTATCTATCTCAGGCTTTTAGTTTGTATAGAGTACGTTGTACTTCTCTTTTAGTTATTAGCGTTTTTAGAGCACGTTGTGCCTCTCTTTTTGTTTATCCATTTTGTACTTTGAGAACTTGTGTTAAATAAATCCTTTTTTGACCACTGACATTTGTGTCTCGCTGCATTTGGGTCCACACCAAGAGTCGTGTCGTAACACTTTGACTGGCGACAAAAAGAAGTATGATACATTGTAAAGCGCTTTGGGTGTCTAGAAAAGCACTATATAAATCCAATCCATTATTATTATTGTGAAACATCTGCCCTCCAGACTTGTGATTGGTTCGGTATAGAATAGATCGTGCATATTTGACGGCAACTGGCAAAATTTCGGACTGTTTTCTCAGTATTCAGATGGCTGGCCAGGCTACACTAAAACCACATATCAAAAACAACTATGTTCTACAGGGTGTCCCATAAGTCTCCATACATAGGAGACATAATACATTCCATACATATATGGTTCTAACATGTATTTCTTTATATTTCTTCTTTATAGTTCTTCAGCAGACACGCATTGAAATGTGTTCCTGACAAAATGGCAGTCATATAGAGCATATTATATAAATAAAAATGGTTTATGTCAAGAAACGTTTATTTTTCCTATGTATGGCGACTTATGGGACACACTGTATATTTTGCTGACTTGTGTATATAAATGATGGATTCTGTGATGGGAACATTTGACAGAACCTATTTACTGGAGTAGTGAATTCATTTGGTTGCCTGTTACTGGTGTCATATCCCATTTGCTGGATCCCATTGTCCGCCTATTCAAATAATCAAACATTCACTTTTCTAAATAGATGCAAACAAAGTAATCCTGTTAAAGTCACCTCTAGATAATCTTTGTCAGGCTCCTTTTAAATTAACCCATAAAGACCCAGTGCTACATTGGTGGCAGTTCCCAAATTAATTTTTCTCTCTATTTTAACCTTTCCTAAATGTTTTATCTCCAATTATTATAATATTATCTTCTGTATTTTGTCTTTTTTTTCAGTGAAAATTAGGTATTTTCCTATATTTAATTTGCTGATCATAAAGTGTTCACAAAAGTTCCGATTAAAGTTATATCGGAAGCAGATAAAACTGAAGAAATGGTGACTTTTTTAGCAAAGATATCAATAACTGAACATATAAACAAGTGTCTCCATCCACTGTCATTTATCCAACTCCATAGGTTTTACTGGTGAATCAATGTTGTAGAAGATGACAGTGTTTCCACGGTAACTACGGAGCCTCTGAACATCCAAATGGGTCATATCTGATGACCATGAAAGATAAATGTAAAATACATTTCAATTATTTCCATGTATTGATAGGATTAGTGGATCAACAGGTATTAAACAATTTAGATCAGTCGGTGGTTTTGGTTGCCAGGAGCTGTTTGGGTCTTTGTGGGTTTAACAAGAGTGATGCATCCTGTCACACACAACCTATCTGTGTTCAGATGTAAGGGTCATCTTTAACCCACTAGTCTAGCATTACAGATCAGGTTTTCACACCGGCAGAGCTCTGTGTTGGGTCTGGTTCCCAAACTGAATTTTGGCATGTTACAACAGAAAACAAAAAATGGTTGAGAACCTGAAAAGACGGTTCCCAGCTGGAAGCAAAAAAAGTTGACATCATCAGTGGGTGTGTCAAGAAGAAGAAGAAAACCAGAGAGAAACACAGAGTAACGTCCTCCCACTTTGACCCTGGCTCAAGCTGGACGCAGAGCACAGACCTTCTACTTCCAACTACCCTTCTCAATATTAACATTAGTATCCACATTAGTAAAACCCCCTCTGTTGTTGCCATATTTGATATTACTGACTTTCTTCGTCTTCTTCCTGAATAACTTTACTCTTCTTCATGGTATTCGGCCAGTATGGTAATAAAAAGTGGCGCCCTTTGGTGGATTGATTGAGAAACGCTCATTGCAACATACAGGAGGTATGGAAGTGTGAAGGCAGTGACGCATGACAATGTTAGAAACTCACAAACCTATTTGCATAAGTAACAGAACATAAATGAGCTTTAAGGCTCTCCATCAGCTCCCAGTTATGTTTCGGTGCACGACTGGGCTCTGCATCCGAAACATACCGAACCGTGACTTAAGAACCACAATACGTACCAAACCGTGGATAACCTGTACCGTTGCATCTCTAATAGATAGATGCGAAGATGTACTTTATTTATCCCAAACTGGAAAATTACAGTGTAGCAACAGCATAACACACATTCAATAACAATATAATACCACAGCAAACATGAGTAAAGATAAATAAAACACAAGAGCAAACACTATACACTGTCTACTATAAATTAGAAGTACAGTCTACTCTCGTTAAACCGCCCGCCGTTATACCGCCATTTTCGCTCACCACCGACCAAAACCATTGCACAAAAATCCCCAATGCATTATTCCATTAGCTACCGCCATTTCCGCCTATCGCCATCCGCCAGCCCAGTTCCATGCACAAACAACACTTATACCATTGATTTCCCGACCGTTATACCGCCAGCGTGATTGCCATCGAGTACACATAAATTTTAACAATGCACTGAAACAAACGCGCCAGACGCTGATCGCGACAAGCTACAAGTAGGTCTACGGAACGGCCACCGTTCATTTATCGCAGAACACTCAGTAGGTCAGGATGTCGGGAAGAGGACGTGGGATTAAGCCAAAGCCTCAAGATGATGGGGTGTCGTTTCCCGACACGGTATAATAATGCTTAAAATGTTTCCCCACTTTAAATGATCCCTTACAACATAACAGAATCAAGATTTATTTAGAAACGCAATTAGAACGGGTTAACGGAGGCAGCATAGACATCATATAGTAAAGACATGCACATTATGGACGCAACCCGTTGTAACGCCATTTTCGCTATACTGCCAATTTGGCCGTGAACGGAAGTTGGCGGTATAACGAGAGTAGACTGTATAAAAAGATCTGGGTAGAATCTGGATAATCAGAATCAGCTTTACTGGCCGAGTATGTGACCACATACAGTTTTTCTTTGCTCGCAACATACAATTTCAACATAAACCCAAACACACTTAAACACAGACCTAATATAAACAAACATTCGACTAAAAACAAGGACAACAATGGGTTGAGATTTACAGTGGATTTATATTGTGATATGTACAGAGTGCTAATTGGACTTTTATACAGTGAGTGGATGTGTACAGGGATCCGGTCTATTAAAAATATATGTTTATGTGTATATTATTATAGTGCAAATTAGTCAGTTCATTACACACATTAATGTACTGAAATAGAACTGTAATGTGCATAACAAGTTGAAATATTCCAACCGGGAATGTGCAAAATGACATTTAAGTGTAGACAGACTTGTGAAGTATGACGACTGTAAGCTCCTTTATTCACTTACCACATAGCAATTAAATGCAGTCCTGCTGTGTATGTGATCAGTGCTTTTATTTTGAAAGCTAATAACAGAAACGGTGGCTCTGCAATTTTATGTTTTTACTTGTTCAGATTGAGACAGACCTAATAGCAGACCATATATCCTGTGCATTTATGAGCCAATAAATACATAGCCCTGGAGTAAACGCTTACCAAGGGTATTATTTTCATCCTATTTCCGCATGATGTTTTATTCTCATAATGGAGCAGACACACTTCAACATTTTACATTTTTCTTCTTATTTGCATGTGACCTAGAGTTAAGCTCCTTCCCCTAATTTCACCAGAGAAAATAAATAATCATTATTGTAACCTTTTCACATTAAATTACAGTGATTTGAAAAAGATAGAGAAGATAATCTGGGAGATGACTTCATAAAACACTTGATGTTCCCAAATATCATCATAAAGTGCTTCTCTTTCTCATACGACCACAGGAGTTTTCAGCTCTGAGTATTTTACTATTTGGATTTTACAACTCTCTGATGTTTTAATGACCCCTACGTGCTCCCGATATATTAATATAGAAATGAATTTGCGTATCCGTGTGTGCGCATTAGTGTAAATGTGCCATTTAGCCAGATGAGCCTTCCCTGAATGTAAACGGAGAGGCAGAGCGCCGGGGACTCGGGGACACCAGGTTGCTAATGACCTCGTTAAGCAGCGAGCTAATTGGGAGCGCTTGTTTAAGAGCGAAGGATGCGGCAGAGGACAAGGTGAGATGATGGGAGGCTTTGGGGTGGGGTGAGGGTGGGGGTGGGGCGCTCTCATCAGCACGAAGAGCAATGAGGTCATCACGAATAGAGGTTAAAGGTCAGTCATTATCATACCAGCCAGTGGGATGCTGATTTGATAGATACAGGGGTTGGACAAAATAATGGAAACACCTTAAAAAATCAACAAAATATAATTTAATATGGTGTAGGTCCGCCTTTTGCGGCAATTACAGCCTCAATTCTCCGAAGTATTGATTCATACAACTTGTGAATTGTTTCCAAAGGAATTTTAAGCCATTCTTCAGTTAGAATACCCTCCAACTCTTTTAGAGATGATGGCGATGGAAATCGACGTCTTACTTGAATCTCTAAAACTGACCATAAATGCTCAATAATGTTGAGGTCTGGGGACTGTGCCGGCCATACGAGATGCTCAACTTCATTAGAATGTTCCTCATGCCATTCTTTAACAATTCTAGCTGTATGGATTGGGGCATTATCATCTTGAGGTGAAGGTGTTTCCATTATTTTGTCCAACCCCTGTATTTGCAGAAAGTGGCCATTTTCGCCAGTTCAGATACCTGTAGAGGACCAAACATAAAGACCAGGGCAAAGGTGGTAAAATTAAGAAAAATGATAATTTAATAAAGTTAGCAAAATGTTAACACAAGCTCAAAAAATGTCAGTTAACAAAACGAACAAAGATGGGCCCAAATGAGGTCAACTAAACCAAACTGTAACAGAACAAAACCTGACCTACCCAGACAATGAACCAAGGTGGGCTTAAAATAGATAAGGACTAACGCAAATCAAACACAAGGGGGAGACATTACACTAAGGGTGTATTCACACAGACCACGTTTGCTCCGTTTAAAACAGACCAGAGTTTGTTTCCCCAGAAAGTCCGGACTTTTTTTTAGGTGTGAATACAAACATGCGAACTCTGATTCGAGCCAAATAAGCAGACCGAGACCACATAGAAGAGGTGGTCTCGGTTTGCTTCCAAATGGACTCTGGGCTGGTTCACTTCTGGTGTGAATATAACCGACCTCGAACCAACCAAACCAAGGAATCTTGCGCCTTTTTGTGCTTGACGAGCCACCGCAGCCACTGGAAATAGCCGAGGTTTACAGGTGGTCAGAGCTAATAGCAGCAACTATGAGCTGTGGACAGATGTGGAGCAATGAGGAGATTGAATGTGCCATTGACATTTGGTCAGATGCCCGTATTATGAAACTGGCTCCGACTGAGCTTTCCTTGAGTGTTAACGTTATTTTTGTAAATTTGTGTCTGTAAAAATACAATTTATATTCCGAAAATGATAACTGTATGTAGGAGCACCAGGTCTATTTTCATCAACACTGGCCATCTCTGATTCACCCCGCCCCCGACTTTTCTGTTCAATGCTAGCGCAGTTCGTCACATGCGTGCTTCTGTTCACGCATTTTGGTCCACTAGCAAAAAGTGCAATGTGAATGTGATCCGACCCAAATGAAAAAAATAAAGTCCGCATTTGATCCGAATCAAATAAGCGGACCAAAGGACTTTTCAGGTGTGAAAATGCGGCCCGGGGGCCAAAACCAGCCCGCCAAAGATTCCAATACGGCCCGCGGGATGAATTTGCAAAGTGTAAGTTAGGGCATCAAACTCAAAAATAATATTATAACAACCTATAAATAATGACAACACCAATGTTTTCTCTTTGATTTAGTGCAAAAAACATTAAGTTATGAAAATGTTTACATTAACAAACTATCCTTTAACAACAAAATGTGAATAACCTGAACAAATATGAACAACCTGAAATGTCTAAAGAAAATTAAGTGCAATTTTAACAATATTCTGCCTGTTACTAAATGTTTTTTTGTATTTGTAGATCTGATGCATATGTATAAATGATAAGTAGAGGCATAATATTGGTAAAACTGTACTTATATTTCTTTACAAGCTTCATGTTATTCCAGTTACTCACATCCTTTTTGTTTGGATAGTTTGTAAACATAAATATTGACATAATTTAATGTCATTTTTTTCACTACAACAATTAGGAGTTGTCATTATTTACTGGCTATCATGCTATTATTTGACTGGTCCGGCCCACTTCAAACTAAATTGGGCTGAATGTGGCCCCCGGAAGAAAATGAGTTTGACACCCCTTAAACCAAACCATTAACTTAACTCAAAATAACATAAAAAAAAAAACTAATAATCATAACAAGACACAAAATACTAACTGTGTGAAACCAAGAATTTAAGCACCACCACCCACACACACACACACACACACACACACACACAGTCTTGTGATAATAGTTCCTTTCCACTTCCTAAATGATGATCAAGCCCATTGGTCTGGTCTTTTGTCTTGGAACTCAAGAACAAATGTAAGTAATTCAAACATAACTAATACGTTTGCACCCAAATTAGCATGTTTAAATAAAACACTTAAACTAAACCATGTGCTGTAATTATTAACTGTAACTTAAGAAGCAAAAACTCATGAAACAACAAAAACTACAAACACAAGGTTGTGGTGATTAAGGGATCCACCACAATACCCATGCTGTGTGTTTTCTCTAAATTTCCTGAGAAAACACCTGTGGTAGGAGTACCACAAGTCTACTGGATGTCTGATGTTTTGTTGTGCTGAGCTGAGTGTAGCTATAACATTATGTCCACTGACAGGCAAAGTTGTATTAACTTTGATGATCTCATTCCAATGGGACCTGCCAGTGGGTGGATATACTGTATTAGGCAGCAAGTCAACATGTAGCCCTTAAAGTTGATGTGATAGAAACAGTAAAATGTGCAAAAGTAGGATCTGAGAAACTTTAATGAGAGAGAAACTGAAGACCCTGGTGCTAAAAGTCACAAAAAAGTCTGTTAAAAATAATTATAGGGTGGACTTAGCTAATAAAACATGTTTATATTCTCAACTTGAAAATGTGACTTCAGTACTTTTGGCATCAGGGTCTTCAATTGTGATGGTCAAATCACTGGGTCAGAACATCTCCAGATCTTGTTGTTCATTCCCATGATAAAGTGATCGGAACCTAGCAAAAGTATCTAATGAACAACAACCGAATCTCAACCAATCAAGTATCTATGGGAGCAGAACATTATTACCATCTGTCTAATATTGTGTTGTTCCTCTTTTTCCACATAAACAGCTCTGACCCGAGGCCCAGACTGCACCAGACCTCTGAAGGTGTGCTGTGGGATCTGGACCAAGACGTTAGCAGCAGATCCCTGAAGTCCTGGAAGTAGAGAGGTGGACCTACATGGATCAGATTTATTTGTCCAACACCTCCCACAGATGATCAACCGTCCTGAGATTGGGATGTCCCTCCTTAGTCCATTTTTGGTCAGTACTAACCACTGTAGACCAGGAACACCCAACAAGACCTGTAGTTGTGGAGATGCTCTGACCCAGTCATCACCGTTACAATATGGACCTGGTCAAAGTCACTCAGTTCATTGTGTTGCTCATTTTGCTGCTTCCAACACATCAGCTTTGTGGACTAAATGTTTCCTTGCTGCCAAATATAACCAACCCAGTGAAAAGAACCACTGGAAAGAAATAATCACTCATTACCACTGTCAGTGATCAGAATGTTTTGGATGATCGGTGTATATCCTAGTCCAGTGTTCATAAAAAGTACATTCATATTGATCAATGGGCCATTTAGGTCAAAGTGGGAAAACATGAGACAAAGGGAATGGTTACATGATGTTTTTTAAATCCGATTTATTTTTACAGAAGTAATTAATCCGGAACTAAAGTATTTTCTCTTCTGTTTACATGGAAATGTTAAACCCGAATACAGGGTGGGGAAGCAAAATTTACAATGAACATTTAGTTGTTTTTTCTCAGCAGGCACTACGTCAATTGTTTTGAAACCAAACATATATCGATGTCATAATCATACCTAACACTATTATCCATATCTTTTCAGAAACTTTTGCCCATATGAGTAATCAGGAAAGCAAACGTCAAAGAGTGTGTGATTTGCTGAATGCACTCGTCACACCAAAGGAGATTTCAAAAATAGTTGGAGTGTCCATAAAGACTGTTTATAATGGAAAGAAGAGAATGACTATGAGCAAAACTATTACGAGAAAGTCTGGAAGATACTATTAAAGAAGAATGGGAGAAATTGTCACCCGAATATTTGAGGAACACTTGCGCAAGTTTCAGGAAGCGTGTGAAGGCAGTTATTGAGAAAGAAGGAGGACACATAGAATAAAAACATTTTCTATTATGTCAATTTTCTTGTGGCAAATAAATTCTCATGACTTTGAATAAACTAATTGGTCATACACTGTCTTTCAATCCCTGCCTCAAAATATTGTAAATTTTGCTTCCCCACCCTGTAAAGGTTTACATGAGAAACGTTTATTCGGTTCTCGCAGCCCTTCTGTTAGCTTAGCTTAGCATAGTCACTGCATTTCCATGATCACACATAACCAGTTTTTTAAAGGTGATTTGTAGTCTTTTGTACGTGATTTTGTAAAATCCGATTCTTCCCTAATTATTTCTTTAGATCCGCGACTTACTGCACTCAAACAATCTTGGGACTGTTGTGTTGACGGAAGTTGGAAAATCTTTTTGTTGGAAGGGATGCATGCACTAAATTAGCTTTGCTTTACCATTTTAGCTTTGCATTAGTTTTTATTTCCCAAGATTTCATTCCTGCAGTAAGTCACATCGCCATGATTTGAGCCTCAATTTGTGATGATATTGACCCCAGCGGACTAAAGTAATGATTAGGGAGAATTGAATTTCACAAAATCAGTCATAAAATACTACGGATCACCTATAAAAGCCTGGCTACGTCTGACCATAGGAATAAAGCGATTATGCTAAGCTAGGCTAAGCTAAGCTAACAGAAGGGCTGCGAGAACAACGCAATCAGTGCACTGCAGTGCAAACTGTTAAGCCCACTTATCGAACTCATTAGCGCATTACAAATGAATTAGTAAAAAACAAGTGGTGAACTATTCCTTCACGGTTTTCCAGGCTGGTAGATTCCATCAGAATAGCCCACTGGAATGGTTTGGGTTGACTAGACTGCATTGCATATTCTTCCGCCATCGCAGAATGTGTGCGTCATTGCGACAGGACAAGACAACGAGCATGTGCAGAATGGAAGGAATAAAGTCCAAACGGAATAAGGGGTTTACATGTCCGAGGAATAATTTAGACCGGATTCAAAAGTGGATTAAACCAGTGACTTTAATTGGGTTTAAATTTAATCCGAATTTTTCTTTTTCATCTGGAATAAGGTGTTTACATGGGCATCTGAAATAGGATCTAACCTTTAATCAGATTAAACCAGGAATAAAAGTTGTCATGTAAACGCACGGATTGTGGCTTTTATTACGAAACTAGGAAAATAAAAGAAACTAAACCAAATCAACGGCTGCATCGGTTTGTCCAGAGGTTCCTCTAACTGTTCGACAGCAGCCAGGCTCTGCAGATAAAGGCTGAATACTTTTTTCACAGCTGCTGTAAGACAGCGGTGTGCACCCTGATGACCAGGCCTAAAAGGACTCTACAGAGTTTTACAGTTTCAGTAAAAGTCTGTAGGATTATGCCAAAAATCATTTAACATATTAAATACCATAACTTATGGAAATCAGCTCATTTACAGTATCATTTTCACCTCATTACCTCTGAAGCATAAATTGACTCATTGACATCTCTTACAATTTTTTTTTTTTTACTTTTTTTGTTAATTACCTCACTGCACATGACTGTCTCATGAGTTTGGAGGGTAGAGGGAAAAAAAACAAAAAAACAAAAGATACTGGGTCCACATTTAACTGCTCATTAAAATGTAATGACTACAGCTTCAGCATCAGTCACATGTATCACCATCAGCCAATTGTATCAGTTCCCTGATGTCACCAAACATCCTCCCAATGTTTACAACAGTGAGTTCATTTACATGACCTTTAAAATGTGATAACTGCAAATAATCAGACAATGGAAATAATCAGATCTAACACATTTACAAGCACTCCTGAAATGTGATAATTGAGAAAACTTGGTGTTACATGTCTCAGTCCATTATCACATTTCTTTCAGAGTATATACGTAGTGACATAAGAGTCAAACTTACTCTCATATTAACAGGTATACATGCACAAAGACAGAGTACTGGGGAGAAATCTAGGTGCATACAACCCATTCTTCATTATCAGATAACTGTCATTAGTCACTTCTCCATTGGACATCTGCGCAAAACTTTACCGATATTTACTAAATGTCCAAAAAACAGAAGTGTGTAATTTCAGTTTTTCCATTAAACACAAATGCTTTGTTTCTTTATTATCGTGAGATGACATGAGAAGTCATGCCATAAACAATCTAAGTATCATGTTGATTTACTGATATATTCATTATTATTATATGTTACCCATCTATCCCGTACTGAATTAAAAAATTATTTGTTTCGTGGTGTGTCCACACATACCGCACCATGTTTCTTTTAAAACTCTTCTCCACTTGTAGCGTCTTTTATTTTATTTATTTTATTATTTTTTGTCTCACATGACTCTAGTTGCAGAAAAAGGCCTGTCCATTGAAGTTTTGCGTGATATAGCATTTGGCTACACCCGAAAAACCAACTCTTGCTAGCGCAAAAACTTTGAATCAAAAAACAAGAGTTTTGGCAATATTGTTTTTCTTTTTTTTTTTTTTTTTTATATTCACGCAATTTGAGGGTCAGTGGAAAAGCAGCTACTTTCAGTTAAAGTATACGACATTATGCTGTTCACATAATCACTTGAATAATCTGATTACTCCAGAAATCAGATAATAATCAGATTTGTAGTGTGCATGTAAACAGGTTCAGTGAGGTGGATTTTTAAGTTGTGGTAAAATGAAATAGATAAAAACTAAATTCTTGAGAATTACTTTGTACAGTAAATTATGTGTAACCATTAATCCTTTAAAACATATATTTGGAGGAGATGAGCTTTATCGTAAACATAACTATTCCACTGTTACCCTTATTAGTATAAGGGTCACTCCAGAGTCACAGGACAATTTGGAAATAAATCTAGTCTTTATTCGATAATTTTCTTAGCTTGTCCAGCCATCCGGTTTTCTCAGTTTTCTCTATACCGACCAATCACAAGTCTGGGGGGCGGGTGTTTCACAGTGCGACTTCATTTTGTCACGAGTCAAAGTCAGTTCCAAGTCCACAAATCTCTTCACTGTTTTCTGTATTCTCAAGTTTCTCTGACAAAAGCGACAGTAATCATTCACCGTAGTTTCTACTCGACAACCACCACTGCACGCCATGATGGAAACAGGCTGAGGTTTGTTGACATTAGAGTTCTGCTCGTCGCATAATTATGTCACATCCATCTTATGTGTGATTGGTTTACTCAGTGCCTGTTAGTCCTGCCTTCATATTTGGATTCAAGCCTCACGATAACAGACAGATTTTTCATTGAGAGAGACGGATGGTGGCCCGCCTATAATTTTCTATCATGCATTTAAAAAATCCTTAATAAACCATCAAATAACTTGATTCATTCAGCTCAAGCATCAAAGGTACACTTTTTATACAATGTCTAATACTCAGGAAGCTAAAAAACTGTGGAGAAAAAAAAAAAAAATTATAAAGATTTCATTTTCTTTTTTGTCAGACAGATAAAAAAAAAAGTTGATTTTTACCTTTACATGTTTCGGCTACAACCTGTAGCCTTCCTCAGAAGGGTCACTTGATGTTACTGTGGTGTGTCCTGTCAGCTGTTTTATCCAGGAATGCCAGACAACAGGGGACGACTATGGCCCCTGCTGTCTGGCATCCTACAGAGGACAGCATCAGGTGTGGGATAAGGTGTAAGATCCCTCATCCCTGTTCATGGTCCTCGGGGCCTGTTTCCTGATCCCTATGGCCTCCCTAATCCAGCGGCAGTAAAGGTAAAAATCTACTATTATAAAGAATCTGTCTGATAAAAAAGAAAAGGAAATCTTTATATCTTCAGTAGATAGTATGAACCCGATGAAGATATTAAAAAATTGTTTAAAAATTCCTTTACCATTAAGTGAAGAAAATGCCATTAAATAATCAGTTAATTTCAAACAAGACTTGACATATTCATTTAAGCAACTTTTGAAATCTAGCTCGCCCAAGTTTTCAGTAGCCACACACTTTTTTTTTCCCTTTTTAGCTTACCGGCCGACAGACCGTAAGTTATTGTCGTCATGCGGCATCCGGCGTCGTCGTCATCTGTCGTCGTCGCCTATCATCTGTCGTCTGTTACAAAAATTTCAGTCGTCTTCTTCTCCAAAATTACAATTCTGATTGACTTCAAACTTGGTATACAGCTTCTTTATGATGATGTCAACAAAGTTATTGAAATTATTTGGATCTGGATCTGATTCTGGATTTGGTGCCACTTTGAAAAATTTCCCCATTATGAGAGATAGGAAGTGGATCGATGCAATAACTCAGTAAATATAAATGATATCCAGTGTAAATTTCTACAGTCCAGCCCTGATGGGGAGATGACCAAAACATAATGTCCACAGGCTGATCAGGATCTTCTTCTGGATCCGGGAACTTACAGAAAATTTAACATGGGCTCTTATGGGGAAAAAATTTCAATCGTCTTCTTCTCCGAAACTACAGTTCTGATTGACTTCAAACTTGGTATACAGCTTCTGTATGATGATGTCAACACAAGGTATTGAAATTATTTCGATCTAGATCTGATTCTGGATTTGGTGCCACTTTGAAAAATTTTCCCATTATAACCGATAGGAAGTGGATTGATACAATAAATCAGTATCAATGATATCAAGTTGGAATTTGAATTTTTTACAGATCTGATCAAAATATGACCAAAACATGGGCTATTTCTGTAATATAATAAATACACAGAACTGGGTGATAATAAATGGCATCTAGATACATTTTCCAAAGCTTTTAATTTGGCCGGTAAGCTACAGGGCCATTGGTCCTATTTTTTTTTTTTTTTTTTTTTTTTTTTTTTTTTTACTAATTACCTTCGCCAAGGAGGTTATCTTTTTGCCAGTGTTGGTTTGTCTCTTTGTCTGTCTGTCTGTCCGTGTGCAAGATAACTCAAAAAGTTTGGATGGATTTGGATGAAAATTTCAGGAAATGTTGATACTGGCACAAGGAACAAATGATTAAATTTTGGTGGTGATGGGGGGGGGTACTGATCTGCCTTTTCTAGTTTCAGTATTGATTCTGAAATACTGAATAGCTCTGTTATGCATCAGATGGTTGAAATTAGACTCACAGGGTTGTGCAAAGTAATAGGGTTTGGTGGATGAAAGTGACTGGTGACATGTTTGGTGAGTTTGGGTATTTGTACCATTGGTTCTGATGATATGACCGTAGAACTAAATGGGCCTTGCCTTTCAGCTCAACAGCTCAAACTGTCACTTATTTCACAAAATAATCATTTTGTTAATCGTAGCTCTTTTCAGATGGCATCATAAGTTGCTAGACTACAAATAGGGTGTTAAAGATCCTTCCAGAGGTCGTCTGATTCTAATGGAATCGACAGTTTTCAGTAAATGCTTGTTTATTCAGGGATTGATCCAGTTCTCCAATAGGACTCCGGTCCTCCTTCAATGACCCCAAACCCATGTCACGGTTACACCAAGAGCATCTTTTGTCAGAAAAACCACTAGAAAAAAACAGGCTTTGTTGGAGTTTTGTCATATTCTGTGGGTTGGTGATGCACCATTAGACTCCACTGATCTATGGAGGAAATATTCAGTGTTTTTACCCTGAAAGTTGGAGTGATAGGTAACTGTATGTCTATTTTGATAACCCTGCCAAACAACGTCACAAACAGTTGGGATGCCAGTAGCATTAGCCCCTTGTGGAATTTATTCATAGACCTGTGTTTTATCAGCTGCACTTTATTTAGCTTTTAAGGCCCATAAGAAATTATCACCTCTGTTCAGGTAATCATCAGTCAGCTGCTCCTAATGCTACGTGACAAATAAAATATAGATGTGAAGTATGTAGCACATGTGGTGCTAAAAGTTTTTATATTCTTCACCTCTGGAGGTTGGCACCCTAAAATAAGCTTCTGCTGGGGGGTGTTTTTTAACTGCATTTTAGCTGCATAAGCTAACTGGCAGTTTTTTTTTTTGTTTGTCTTTGTAGTGATATTTTCTGATTATAACTGACTGAGTTTTGGAATTTTTTGATTAAAAACAATATTATTTCAAATACTAATTTAAATTTAGCTTTTTCCTACAGTATCTGGATTGGCAGTCGACCTCAAACCACATCTATGCAGAAGCTTAAGAATGAATCCAACCTCTAGAAATACTGGGCACACACTCCTTAAAGAAAAAGACTGGAGCTGCTGTCAAACTACAGATACGTATCAGTCACAACACACACACACACACACACACACACACACACACAGCAGACACACACAGATTTTAATTTCCTCTCAGGATATGAGAAAATCTGTTAATAATGCATGGTGGGACACAGAGAGATCATGAGTCCAGATCAGAGCAGGCAGGCGGGCCGGGCTGATTGACAGTTTGATCTGATCTGCACTAATGGAGGACTTGATGAAGAAGAGCGGGAGGAGGAGGAGGAGGAGGAGGTGGTGTGAACTGCAGCCACTGTCTGCTCCTCCAGTATACCACAACACACACCCAACATCTTCCAAACAAGCTCCCCGTGTGCCCTGGGCTTTCAGTTGGTTTGTGCCACTTTGTGTGTTTGCGTGCAGTGTGTGGGTGTGTACTCACGGTGTGTCAACTTGGAGAGGACTGCGTTTTTAATCAGTTCATTTTCCCCCCCAAATCTAATTAGAAGTGTGAGGGTGGCAGGGTCGAGGGGAAGGGAAGGATGGGGAGACGGGGGAGGCAGAGCTGGAGGGGGAGAAGGAGAATTAAATCCAAATGAAAAGTGCCTTCCCGTGTCGACCTGAATCTAATGCGTGGCGGCAGAAGAGCAGGAGAAGCTAATAAACGCTGCAACGCCCCTCCAAGGTTAGCACGGAAAAACAAAAACAAATTAGCGCTCCAAACCCTTCCGCTCGCAGGGAAACGTGGCGGCAGGGAGGAACAAAGGAGCAAATGAAGATGAAATAAGGGATGGAGAGAAGTGACTTCCACAGGTGGAGCTGATTAATTATATCCTGAAGAGACGACGAGAAGGATGGAGCAGACGGCAGATCGTGTAATCTACTGGACTTTTCAGTAACACGCTATTTTCCTAGTCCTTGAATTTGACTTTTTGTACTAATTCCCTGGAAATTTCTCAAGTGATTGTCTGGAAGTAAGATGTCAAATGGAACGTTTTATTCTTACGACTTTGTCTGAAAGAGTAGTGTAATTTGGCAGAATAATTTGTAGAAAAATGGACGTATTCAACATGCCTCCATTAATGTCCACCATTGTAGGGCGTTCACCTACATGGAAATGTCCACAGGTTACATGTCACAGGTTTGGCAAGAAAATGATGATATTCACAATTAAATCCTATTTTTATCCAACACTAATAACTGCACTGCTTATTATTTTAATTATACCTTTCATAGTGCTTTTGCAATTCATTTTTTAGATTATACTCTTTTTTTTTTTTTTTAGAATTACTTTGTCCAGTAAATGATGCCTTTAACCCTCCAGTATCCAGGTGCACCTTTTAGGAACACTTTGCACTTCGTTTTAAAAAACTTCATATTTATTTTTCACAATTTAAATAAGGTTCAAAAGTTGTTCATTTTTGCATGATCTTTAAAATTCTGGCCACAAACTAAAATGTGCACATTGTAAAAAAAAGAAAATTACAAGACTAGCATCTGTCTCCCAAGTGTGCCTAAAACGCACTATTTCTTCTGTTTGATATGTATGATTAGGGCTGACCTTGATTTACAAAAATAAAATCAAATTAGAGCAGAAAAATAAATCAATATATAATATTTAATAGTTTGATTTATAGGTGTGCCTTTTTGGCACACTTAGTGACAGATGCTAGTATTTTTGAACATTTGACCTAGCGCCAAAAATAATAATGCAAATTAACCAGTGTTGGAGTTAATCATTGACATATGCCAGGCTGAAAAAAACAAATAATATGTGATCCACTTTTTATGTACTATATTGAAAAAAAATTATTTTTTTGTGTTTTTTGCACCCAAAAAAATGGTTTGTTTACATTACAAACATGGCATTTAAAGGGTTAAAAAATGTGACAATTATTGAGTATTTGGTATTTTTATTTATGGCTCAAGTTGATGAAATAGAAAAAAAGTGTAAAAGAATTAAAAACTAGAAAAGCACTTGGAGAGCGCAGACCTCCGCCAAGGCTGATCAGTGGCCCCCCCCGTGGGCCCCCCCACGCCAAGGAGGTTATGTTTTTGCCAGGGTTTGTTTGTTTGTTTGTCTGTCTGTTTGTCTGTCCGTTAGTGTGCAACATAACTCAAAAAGTTATGGACAGATTTTGATGAAATTTTCAGGGTTTGTTGGAAATGGGCCCCCCCGTGGGCCCCCCCACCCCCAATCACCACCAAAATTTAATCATTTCTTCCTTATCCCATTTCCAACAAACCCTGAAAATTTCATCAAAATCTGTCCATAACTTTTTGAGTTATGTTGCACACTAACGGACAGACAAACAAACAAACCCTGGCAAAAACATAACCTCCTTGGCGGAGGTAACAAACTGTATGAAAAAATTTTTGGCATTATTCCACAAGTGTGCCTTTTTGGCACACTTGGTGCTCAGTAAGGGCCTCGGTAGACAGGAGGGTTAAAATACATATCTGGAGCAAATGAGACTCATGTAAAACACAACCTAAGTATTCCTCCATTTCCCTCATTAGCATAAGGATCATTCCAGAATTGGAGGACAATTTAGGCATCAAAGTGTTTGGAAAAAACTATGCTCTATTCTATTATTTTCTATCATGTATTTAAGAAATCTGTGAAATAAAATCCATCAAATAACTTCATTCATCCAGCTCAAGTGTCAAAGGTACACTTTTTATGAGATGCTTTATATGCACCATGCCTAGTGCAACCCTGTTATACTCACGAAGCTGAAAAAACTATATCTAAAAAAATGTTTTGAAAAATGCTTTAGTGTTAAGTAAAAAAAATCCCATTCACATTAAATAATCATCTAATTTCATAATGGACTTGAAATTTCAGCACTGACTTTCAAATATTAAAGAAATCCATTATTATCAGATCGTTCAAACTATTAAACAAAATCATTTAAGACAGTGTTTTTCAGCGGGGGTGGTACCGCCCCCAGGGGGTGTTGAGACACTGTTGGGGGGGCGTTTGGAATGAGAAAGCTGAGAGGGGGGCACTGAGACAGACATGGGGGGGGGGGCATTAGTCTGTATTCAATATCAAGCAGCATGTTATGTCAATGGTGAATTTCTGTGACACTCCCCCCAACCCAGACACACACACACACACACACACTACCTATGCAACATATACAGTACAGGCCAAAAGTTTGGACACACCTTCTCATTCTTCGCATTTTCTTTATTTTCATCACTATTTACATTGTAGATTCTCACTGAAGGCATCAAAACTATGAATGAACACATGTGGAATTATGTACTTAACAAAAAAGTGTGAAATAACTGAAAACATCTCTTATATTCTAGTTTCTTCAAAGTAGCCACCCTTAGCTCTGATGACTGCTTTGCACACCCTTGGCATTCTCTTGATGAGCATCAAGAGGTAGTCACCTGAAATGGTTTTCACTTCATAGCTGTGCCTTGTCAGGGTTACTTAGTGGAATTTCTTGCCTTATTGATGGGGTTGGGACCATCAGTTGTGTTGTGCAGAAGTCAGGTTGATGCACAGCTGACAGCCCTACTGGACAACTGTTAGAATACATATTATGGCGAGAACCAATCAGCTAAGTAAAGACAAACGAGTGGCCATCATTACTTTAAGAAATGAAGGTCAGTCAGTCTCGAAAATTTCAAAAACTTTGAATGTGTCCCCAAGTGCAGTCGCAAAAACCATCAAGCGCTCCAACGAAACTGGCTCACATGAGGACCGCCCCAGGAAAGGAAGACCAAGAGTCACCTCTGATGCTGAAGATAAGTTCATCTGAGTCACCAGCCTCAGAAATCGCAAATTAACAGCAGCTCAGATTAGAGACCAGATGAATACCACACAGAGCTCTAGCAGCAGACACATCTCTACAACAACTGTTAAGAGGAGACTGCGTGAATCAGGCCTTCATGGTCAAATAGCTGCTAGGAAACCACTGCTCAGGAGAGGCAACAAACAGAAGAGATTTATTTGGGCCAAGAAACCCAAGGAATGGACATTAGACCAGTGGAAATCTGTGCTTTGGTCTGATGAGTCCAAATTTGAGATCTTTGGATCCAACCGCCGTGTCTTTGTGCGACGCAGAAAAGGTGAACGGATGGATGCTACATGCCTGGTTCCCACCGTGAAGCATGGAGGAGGAAGTGTGATGGTGTGGGGGTGCTTTGCTGGTGGCGCTGTTGGGGATTTATTCAAGATTGAAGGCAACCTGAATCAGCATGGCTACCACAGCATCCTGAAGTGACATGCCATTCCATCCGGTCTGCGTTTAGTTGGACCATCATTTATGTTTCAACAGGACAATGACCCCAAACACACCTCCAGGCTGTGTGAGGGATATTTGACCAAGAAGGAGAGTGATGGAGTGCTGCGCCAGATGATCTGGCCTCCACAGTCACCGGACCTGAACCCAATCGAGATGGTTTGGGGTGAGCTGGACCGCAGAGTGAAGGCAAAAGGGCCAACAAGTGCTAAGCATCTCTGGGAACTTCTTCAAGACTGTTAGGAAACCATTTCAGGTGACTACCTCTTGAAGCTCATCAAGAGAATGCCAAGAGTGTGCAAAACAGTCATCAGAGCTAAGGGTGGCTACTTTGAAGAAACTAGAATATAAGAGATGTTTTCAGTTATTTCACACTTTTTTGGTAAGTACATAATTCCACATGTGTTCATTCATAGTTTTGATGCCTTCAGTGAGAATCTACAATGTAAATAGTCATGAAAATAAAGAAAATGCAAAGAATGAGAAGGTGTGTCCAAACTTTTGGCCTGTACTGTATATATATATGCTCTGTCAGACTAACCCCCCCCCCCCACTCGACAACTTCTTACAGAGCACTATAACTCCCCCTCACAACTTGTAACGGAGCGCAATGACACCCACAATCCACCACCCCTCCACCGTTGCAAATCTTTTTTCAGGGGGGCAGGAGACTCAAGATGATGAAAAGGGGCATTTGCTCAAAAAAACGATTATTTTAATAAAAATGTATGATAACAGGGCAGCAAGTAGAGTCACAGGGTTGTGTGAAGTAATAGGGTTGAGTGGATCTATTACTTTTGATTGTAGGTCATAACATAAATGTGACAAATAAATTTTTTCATACTAATAAATCATTCAGTGGTTTACATATTTGAAATTTTAGACCATAAACTGGATCTGATGAAATATTCAATAGGAAAAACAGTAGTACAATAGGCCAACAAACTGGTTTTAAAATGAATGAGAATATCAAAAATAAAAACTACAGACCTGATCAAAATCTTAAGACCAGTTGAAAAATAGCTAGAATTTACCTTTTGCACATTTGGATCTTAATGAGGTTTTAAGTAGAGCTACAATATACAAAAGCAAGAAGGGGGAGTGAGACAAAAAGCACTTGGAAAAAGTCATTTATTGAAAACAAGTAAACTGAAATAGGCTGTTTATCAGCTGATCAAAAGTTTAAGACCATCGCTCAAAAAATGACAAAAAACTCTCCAAACCAGAACAAAAAAATTTTCTCAGTTGGACTCAGTAATGAGTAGCTCCACCGTTCTTGTTAATCACTTCAAAAATTTGTTTGGGTATGCTTGATGCGAGTGTTTCCAGGAGGCTGGTGGGAACATTGCTCCGAGTGGTGAGGATGGCTTCACGAAGGACATCAACTGTCTGAAACTGATGGCCCTTTTTATAAACTTCCCTTGCCATCCATCCCCAAATGTTCTCTATGGGATTTAAATCAGGGGAACATGCGGGATGGTCCAAAAGAGTGATGTTATTCTCCCTGAAGAAGTCCTTCGTCAAGCGAGCATTGTGAACTGCAGCGTTGTCCTGTTTTTAAACCCAGCTGTTACCACACAGACGAGGGCCCTCAGTCATGAGGGATGCCCGCTGCAACATCTGCACGTAACCAGCCGCCGTTTGACGACCCTGCACCACCTGAAGCTCCAGTGTTCCACTGAATGAAAAAGCACCCCAGATCATGATGGATCCTCCTCCACTGTGCCGGGTAGAAAACATCTCAGGTGGGATCTCCTTGTCACGCCAGTAACGTTTGAAGCCATCTGGACCGTCAAGGTTAAATTTTTTCTCATCAGAGAATAAAACTTTTTTCTACCTTTCAATGTCCCATGTTTGATGCTCCCTGGCAAAGTCTAAACGGGCAGTTTTGTGGCGTTGTAGGAGACGAGGTCTTTGAATTTGTTTTTTGTTTTTGAGACCCTTTTCCCGCAGATGCCGTCTGATGGTTGTTGCGCTGCAGTCGGCACCAGTAAGGGCCTTAATTTGGGTCGAGGACCGCCCTGTGTCTTGACGGACAGTCAATCGGATCCTCCGGCTCAGCGCAGGTGTCATTTTTTTGGGTCTACCACTTGACTTTTTTGTTCCATAATGCTCAGGATCTGTCAAAAAATTTAGAATGACTGTCTTACTGCGTCCAACCTCAGCAGCAATGGCACACTGCGAGAGGCCTTGCTTATGCAGCTCGACGATCCGACCACGTTCAAGAAGAGAAAGTTTCTTAGCTTTAGCCATCAGGAGGGCATGACCGTGTGAATGCCCGACAGAAAATGAGAATTTTGAGCAGATTTTGGCTTTTATAGCCTGCGGTCTTAAACTTTTGATCAGCTGATAAACAGCCTATTTCAGTTTACTTGTTTTCAATAAATGACTTTTTCAGAGTGCTTTTTGTCTCACTCCCCCTTCTTGCTTTTGTATATTGTAGCTCTACTTAAAACCTCATTAAGATCCAAATGTGCAAAAGGTAAATTCTAGCTATTTTTCAACTGGTCTTAAGATTTTGATCAGGTCTGTATTAACAAAAAATATTATATAGTTTGTTGCAGGATAAGCGAGTAGTTTCATCTGCAAAACTACTGTAAATCTTTGCAGGAGTTGTAACATTAAGCGTTACAAAATTAGCTCCATTATACAATTTCCAGTATAATATGGTAATTACTGGATCAGATTTTCTCAAAGGCAGACAAAGAAAAGCAAACTATGAAGCACAGGAAAATGAAAGAGTATAAAGAGAGCTGGGAGACATTCTTCATCTTGGCAAAGGTTTTAATTCCTTTTTTTAAAGTTCATAACCTTCAGTGTTTTTTACAGTCACTATACTGGCTCAGATGACGGGCCTAAATCCACGTAATCCTTCTCTGGGTTATAGGAGACTATTTAACAACGAAAACAGAAGCCAGTAGATTCACAGCTACAGTACTGACACGCTAAAGTTTGTACTGAACCTCCTGAAGAAACAGAAGTTAGAAAAGACTCAGAGGACTTTATATATATATATATATATATATATATATATATATATATATATATGTGTGTGTGTGTGTGTGTGTGTGTATAAACATTCATTCCACTCATTCGCACTGCATTTTGCCTCTAACATCACACACCATTCTTGATCTTCATATTTAATTCCCTTATTTTTTTCCTCTTTCAACCTTCTCTATAACCCTCCTTTGTTTCTGCTGTGAGGTAGACGAGCAGCTTGTGGACAATAAAGATGGACAGATTTGCAAATACAAGTGTAAATAAATAAATGATGACATTTGTGAGGACAGAGGAGCTTTATTGTGGAGTTCAGGAATGAATATGTCGGAATAAAAACAGTGTGTTCACTGTAGTGTCTGCAGCTTCATTAAAAAGAAATCTGTGTAAACAAATACTTTAGTGTTTATTACCTTTGATTTTGCCTTTCATTCACAGGCTTATTATCAGTTTTATTCCAGTAAACCCTTATTGTCTTTAGGTAATTCTCCTTGTGATTCTTCCTCCCTCCCTAAATCCCTCCTTCATTTACTTTATTTCTCTCCTGCTCCGTATATATCCCTTTCTCCTTCCTCAACATTCTGCTCTTAGTTTGCCTTCGTCCTCACATTCGCTGCTTTATCTCACCAATATCCTCCCTGGTATTTTCCCTTTATTATATAATTTAGAGCAAAGAATGATAGGAGAGATGAAAAAAGAGAGGGAGGAGGAGACTGAGTTAGAGGAACGAATGACTGGATGATGATATAAAATTACGGTTTTAGATCATCTCTCTGCAAGCCAACTTTAACCACAGTCAATTTAATAAGAGGGACAAGCGGTCTATCTTTATCTAACAAGGTTAAAAAGAAAATATCTGACTTTTTTTTTCTTTTTTTTTTTAGCTGTAAACTGAGTTATTTGACTTGATTAACAAAAATCACTTCTCAAAAATTGCAGAATTGGCTCAACATGTCACATTTGGTATCAAACAGTGGTGGCTCATCAATAGAGGGCACCACACATGAAGAAGATAATAGGAATCACATAAAATAATTTTACAAAAACATTAATATTTAAATAAATAAGCTGCACACGATACAGCCAGTGAGTACCATATATAATCTGCATTCAAGCGTGGTTAAAAAAAACTGTTTTCGATCTTTTAGTGAGCAGTCAAGTGATGTGTTTCCTGTTTGGGGAGTAAACGTCACATCTGGAAAAGAATCAAGATGCAATGTTACAAGATTGTCTAAACCAGTAATGCCCACATTGTTTTGGCTTGTGAGTTACTTTTAAAATGACAAGACAAACTGATGCACATCCATTATATCCTCCTGAGACCCAGCATGCATTTTTGTCCTCTGTAGGGGACAAGAGTTTCACAGCTTTACATAAAAAAAGAAAACACTGTTCACTGTAAAGGACAATCCATAAAAAAAGAATGTAAGTAAGTAAATGTATCTGGAAAAAAAAAACGCCAAAACTTTTACATACTGGGTCTAAGAAGGATATATTAAGATGAGATGAGATAAGGTAAGGTAAGGTAAGGTAAGGTAAGGTAAGGTAAGGTAAGGTAAGGTAAGATAAGATAAGATAAGATAAGATAAGATAAGATAAGATAAGATAAGATAAGATAAGATAAGATAAGATCCAATCCTGGCAGGAGCAGCAACAACACTGTCATTTAACCCACATGATAACCTCCAATTTTTTTTGAAAGTTTTTTTATTTAAATTAATATTTTAAATAGTGGTGTGTGTGCTTTGGCGTATCCTAGTGGTGATATGTTGTTGTAGTGTATCCGACAACTGGCTTGCATACTACGCCACACCAAAAAATAATTTCACCAGCTGCCACTGTTGTCAAAGTCATCCAGAAATTTTCCAGACCGGTGCTGACATCAGTAAAATAATCAACAAACTCCGCCCTTCGCACATATTGTAGCTTAGTTTGGCATCAGTCCAGCTGATGTCATCATGTCTATTCATGTGCTGATGTCAGCATATCAATTGTCTCTATATTTGTGCCAAGTTTGAAGTAAATTAAAACAAAATTGATGTTTTTATAGACAGTTGAAATGTTGCCCTTTATAAGGAAATGGGAGAAGAAAAAAGATTTTAAAAATTCACAAAAATGTGAACCTTGACCTACTGTTCCCAAAATGTAATCATATCTATTCTGGGTCACTGGTAAGCTATAAACCAAATTTGGTCTGAATTCAACCAAGAGTTTTGCTGTTACAGATGTGAATTTGCCCAAATAAAGAAAATGGGGGGAAAAAAAAAAAAGATTTTAAAAATTCATAAAAAATTTAAACTTTGACCAACTGTTCCCAAAATGTAATGAGATCTATTCTGTGTCACTGGCAATATATAAACCCAATTTGGTATGAATTCAACCAATAGTTTTGCTGCTAAAGTGTTAACAAACAAACAAACAAACAAACCAAACCAAAAACGATACCCCTTGCCTCCCCTTTGGGGGGGGGTTGGTAACTCTTCAGCCAAAGTGACACCAAGTCACACACATGACAACATGGGGTTGCCTGAAATTCAAATGGAGTCGCCTGAAATTTCTATTTATTGATAAATAAAAACGTACTAATAAAAAATATATGATGAGTTGACAGAAACAATCCGAATCCATAAAAGACATGACAAAATGTGAAGCTGAAACTGAAGCACTGTGGTACTGTTTATCTTTCAAATGTTCATTGTGGTCAGTTTCAGATGCTGCAGCTCTTTCATAATTCATAGTTTGAGTTCTTGTTTGTTCAGTATTAATTGTCAGCCTTGGAAATCCAAGCTGGACTGACTGTACATATCCTGACCAAGGAAAATCAAATTCTCACTTTGTGCAGTAATCTACACCTGGCTTTTCTGCCTCCGTCCATAATAATATACATTATATACAGACTAAATGTCGTCTAAAATGACTGATTATTTGCAGCATAGTATAGCAAACTATTACATGATCAAAAACAAAATAGTTTTAGTGGAAAAAAAAGTCTCAGTTTTTAATGTCTGGGGTTACCAGAAGTTTGTGATGTTAAAATGGGGTCATGAACCAAAAAAGGTTGGGAACCACTGAGTTAATGTAATCCCTCTTTTTCCTCTCCCAAGTCTCCCTTCATCCCTCCATTCCTCTGTCCCTGTTGAGGAGGTGCAAATGTCCTCATGCCATCTGGTCAACGGTGCAACTGGGTCCCTGTAATGGGATCCTCAATCATCCGAACTCAGTCTCTACTTATAATAGACCTGTGTTTTCAGTGCTGTAACAAATGCAGAGCTGTCATTTTAGAGCTAGCAGAAAAAGTTACTGCCACAAAGTCAGAGCTGAGGTTATCCCATTTCCTGAAATAGTGTTGCCAGGTCTTTATTTAAATGAGGGCTTGTATGACAGTCTGGCTTTTATTTCTAATCTCCATTTCTTAAATGGCAGAAATTGTCATATTTAGTGTAAAAACTTTCCTGTTCGTAACTTTGAAGTACTGTAATATGCTTTTTGACAACGCAACTTCGTTTTTCAAAATAAGTGGCGCCAGGTACAACAAACCCCGCCCCTTGCATGTATTGTAGCTTATTTTGGCATCGATCCAGCTG